>NC_139944.1:18473908-18888025 GCF_963454915.1 Gymnoscopelus microlampas | reverse complement strand
CACACACACACACACACACACACACACACACACACACACACACACACACACACACAGACATGTGTGTGTGGTCAACATGAGTGTGTGCACGTGTGTGTGATATGCATTGATACTGTATGTGCATGCTAAGTCACTATATGAGTGTGTGCGCTGGGTGGTAAAAATATCCCTCTCACTCCAGTCAGCAGAAGCAATAGCCCTACACACACACACACACACACACACACACACACTCACTATGGTCCGCCAACATGAGCAATTTTATGGCAGCTAGTTAAGTACAAAACAGAAGGCCAAGCGGCCATCACAGACTCCAGACTGATGCACACTTCACATGGAGACAGCTCCGTCATTAAACCTTAACATGTGTTGCTACCGTGTACAACCTGAGGGAGTGGAACAGAACGGAACGTATGAACAAGAAGAAAGGGGATATAGGTATAAGAACAAACGTGAGTGAACAGAACCAAATAAAGAACGGTAAAACCGTGAGAAAATGAAATTAATGAAAGGAGAGCAGCCAGGGCATTGACCTAAACCTCGCGTCACCATCGTTTTGGCAGAATGGTCTTCATTCCAAACTGACTAGTGTGATCCTGAAATGGTTTCCGGTTATGTATCCCTTTTCATAGGGCGGCGATAGCTAAAAGAGTAGGGAGCCTGCCTGGGAAATAAGCTGGGTGAAGCTGAAAACTTAATTTCCCCCGTGGAACGAAATAGCTCAAATTATTATTATCCGATGGGATATGATGATGAATACCAGTAGTCTTGTCTTTCCAGGCGTGGTACGAGTTGTTATAAAACTGTTATTATACCAAACGTAACGAAACGATTACACCGAAATAGTTTTTATTTTTATTTTACCTGCAAAGTTTCTGTTACTGTATATCTAATAATGCATATACCTACTGTTATATGGACCGACCAACTCACTTTCACGCCTTGCCTCATGAATGTACTGCTGGTCTTATACAGTATGTGCATATGTGTCTACACTACAGTATGTGCATATGTGTCTACACTACAGTATGTGGATATCTTGATCTTTTCTATTTTCTCTTTGACATGCTTATTTAATGTTAGATTGTTTCTCCCCGCCACCGCTTTTAAACCAGTGATGTGACATTAAAGTTGATTCTGATATTCTCCCTCTCTCTCTCTCTCTCTCTCTCTCTCTCTCTCTCTCTCTCTCTCTCTCTCTCTCTCTCTCTCCTCTCTCTCTCTCTCTCTCTCTCTCTCTCTCTCTCTGTACTGTAAGCTTGACTGACCACAACAAGCAGGCAGAAAATCTCCATTTTATTTTGTAACAGTGTCTCTCTCTCGTCCTCGATGCTCGTCTTCTCCCAGTAGGGTTTCCATGGCTACTTGAAGTCAGGTGACCTCGCTGGCTGTGGCCCGGCCCCTGTGTGTGTGCCCTGCGGTGATTGTCACCACACTTACTATTAGCTAGGCTGTGTGTGTGTGTTGTGTGTGTGTGTGTGTGTGTGTGTGTGTGTGTGTGTGTGTGTGTGTGTGTGTGTGTGTGTGTGTGTGCGTGTGCGTGCGTGCGTGCGTGTGTGCACGCGTGCGTGTGCATGTGCATGTAAGTGTAAGTGTAAGTGTAATTGTGTTTGTGTGCGCGCACATGCATGTGTGTGTGTCTCACCCCACTTACTACTAGCTAGGCTGCATGGGGCCACCCAACAGGAATGTAATATGACCCCCCCTTCTCTTTCTGTGTGTGTGTGTGTGTGTGTGTGTGTGTGTGTGTGTGTGTGTGTGTGTGTGTGTGTGTGTGTGTGTGTGTGTGTGTGTGTGTGTGTTCGTGTGCGCGTGTGTGTGTGTGTGTGTGTGTGTGTGTGTGTGTGTGTGTGTGTGTTTGCGCGCGTGCGTGTGCATGCATGCGTGTGTGTGTGTATGTTTGAAAAGCTACTGCTACACTTGAACATTTTTGCTATTTGCACTCGATTTTATACCGAGTGATGGCAAAATCTTGAAATATTGCTATTTGTTCCAAGCGCTTTATACCAAGTTAGCCCTGTTACCTAACTGCTTGTAACAGCAAATGCACAATTCTCCTGGTTTTGTAAGCCAGTTTTTCTAATGCAATGTGACACGGCTCTGTTTACACATGTCTTTAGCCCCTTTTAATTGCAAAATCACATACATTTAATACTCTTGATTTGTGTTTGGTTTGTTTCATAATCGCTTTGGCAATGTAAACAGATTTTTTCTCATGCCAATAAAGCCCATTTGAATAGAATTGTAGTGTGTGTGTGTGTGTGTGTGTGTGTGTGTGTGTGTGTGTGTGTGTGTGTGTGTGTGTGTGTGTGTGTGTGTGTGTGTGTGTGTGCGCGCGCGCGCGTGCTATAGTAGTATAGTAGAATTTGAGAACCAAACATTGTGAGGACATTGTATCTGGCCCTCACAGAGAAATGTTTTTTGTTTTATGGTTAGAAAAATATTGTTTTAGTTAAGCTTACAATTAGCAAAAGATTCAGGTTATGGTCAGATTAGAATTAGACATTTAAAAGTGAGGTTTAGGGGTTAGGGTTAGATTAATCTCTCAAGACAAATTCTGCTAATAGCAGAATCTGTCAGCACCACTGCCTTAAACATGCAATGTTGTTGTTAGTAGGAATAAACACAGAAGCACCCGGGAGGAAGTGGACTAAGAAAGGGGAGGAGCCAACAGTTCCTGTTTTACACAAAAAGGAGGCAAAAATCCTTGTGAACGATTCCTTTTTTCCAAATGGGTTCCCAGATTGGGGTTAGAGTTATACCTGATTTATACTTTATACGTATAGCAGATCAAATAGCAGATCTATAATCTCACACCAAGTCACAGCATGAGAGCTCGATAAAGAGCACTTGAACTCAACCCCAGAGTCAAAGTATAGATACTCCTGGAGTCCTGGTCAAATATTAGTGAAAGTTGCTCAGTCAAATTTATACTTGAGTTAATGCATGTTGCATGTTGCATCATTACCAAGACAAGAAAAAACTAGAACCAGGAGACCTGGTACTGCCAGACCCCTAGTGGTTGAAATCTGAATGGCCGGGCTTCGCATGACGTGTGTCCCTTCTATGACGAAAGGGGGACAGACTTTTTTGGCCGGGGCCGGGGGACTGTTTTGTCCATGTATGGACAAAACAGATACAAAGCTTCATGTAAGCCCGACCCCTTGGGTCTGGCAAAAACCTAAAAAAATGTGTGTTTGGTGTGTGTGTGTGTGTGTGTGTGTGTGTGTGTGTGTGTGTGTGTATGTGTGTGTGTGTGTGTGTGTGTGTGTGTGTGTGTGTGAGAGAGAGAGAGAGAGAGAGAGAGAGAGAGAGAGAGAGAGAGAGAGAGAGAGAGAGAGAGAAAGAGAGAGAGAGAGAGAGAGATGGCCTCATTGACCATTCATGTCTGCCACAGACAGGCCAACCTTTCCCTGCGCAGACCGCAAAGCATTGCTCACCGAGCTGAGAGGGATACGACAGCTCAACTCTGACCTGACACATCAGGAAATATCCCATCAGACCCAGGAGCTACAGTCGCCTACCATGACCCAAGCATACTTATTAAGGGGACACATCTGTAAATATCCCATCAGACCCGAGAAAAATGATACAGATAGAACAGACGCCGAGGCAGAAGTGCTTGACGCATGTGACTCACTGTCTGGAGGCAAACTGGAACCGGAAGTTCAAGGGATTGCAATGAGAGACGGCTAGACCAGCTTATATGAATAAACACATTTTTGAACGATTGCAACCTTTCTCATATAATCAGTTCAGGAATATAAAAGGAGACATATCACAGATTGTTTTCAGATCACTTGTTTTTTCGAAAGAGAGAGAGAGAGAGAGAGAGAGAGAGAGGGAGGGAGGAAGAGAGAGAGAGAGAGAGAGAGAGAGAGAGAGAGAGAGAGAGAGAGAGAGAGAGAGAAATGGGAGCTAGATGCATCTAATTTAGCCACTTCCACAGTGATCACCTAAGATAACATTTGCACTTCCATCACTACACCACAAGGCCTTTCTTTTTTCTATTCAAGGAAGACTTCAGATGACGCAAGGAATAGTGACAAGGATATTCTTTAACGGCATCAGATTATCTGATACTCACAAACACAGTCTGTGTCACTGTGTGTCTGTGTACTTGTGTTACTATACTTGTGAGGTTCAAATGTCCCCACAAGTGTAGTAGAATGTTTTAAAAAAGTACCCATTTTCCTAACCCTCACAAGAGAAATGGCTGTTTTATGGTTACGTTAGGTTAAGCCGAGTTAGACTTACAATTAGTAAAAGATTCAGGTTCAGGTTTAGATTGAAGAGGTTAGGTTTAGGTCTATAGGGTTGGAGTTACAGTACCATACGCCTGATTCCTACTTTGTTGCATGCCGGTGTCATGGCTTTAAGGATAAGGTTAATAATGGCAACAATTTTTAAATGCCATTCATAAAACTACGTCCCAAAATGTCGATGTCCTCACACGTAGAGTAATACAAACGTGCGTGCGTGTGTACGTACGTACGTATGCACATGTATCTACCCTGGGGCATACAGCTCAGTAGTGAGGCTGACATCACAGGACAGGGGGGGTCAGTCCTGGGTCAGTCCTGGGACTCTGGGTATGGGTGGATTGTTAGAATCAGGATTCACCAAGGGAGTCATATTTTGTGACTCAACAGCGATTTAGCTTTCACGGGAGGCCATTGATATGATGGAGTTTACTGTGTAACGGTATGCTAATGTGTCAGCTCGCAAAATGAATATTCATCAGTTGCATAATATCTTTGCTGTCGGGCAGAAACCTCAGATCTTTTGGGTAAATCAATGCCATACCTCATACAAGAGTGATGCAAAAAGTAGTGAAAATAGCAGATCTACAAGACGCGTTGTGAGCTTCTAGCGGCTTATTTCACTATTTTAAAATGTTTTTAAAATAATAATAAAAAAGGAACTGTTTTGAACATACAAGGTTTCCACCCAACAGCAACGATATGCCCAATCAACGCTACAATTTCTCTCTCGTTCTCTCACTCGACTCTCGCGCACACACACACACACACACACACACACACACACACACACACACACACACACACACACACACACACACACACACACACACACACACACACACACACACACACACACACACACACACACACACACACACACCCACACCCACACACCCACACACAATGAAGAGTTGGGGCACATCTCAAAGGACAGCTTCTGCATGACTTGGTGGATGGAGGAGAGAAGGGACTTAAAGCCGTTTGAAGCGTAATATGTCATCCACTAACAGCGTGCCAAACAGGCCAAGAGCTGGCACTCACGCGTACACATGCACGCAAACACACACACAAACAAACACACACACACACACACACACACACACACACACACACACACACACACACACACACACACACACACACACACACACACACACACACACACACACACACACACACACACTCAGCCATACACACACACAGCATGAGCTGAAAACCATTCTCTTGCAATCCTCCAAACAAAATCTCTAAAATGGATTTTTATCATAGCCCTGTGCAGACCTCATTCAAAGATAAAAGCCACTAATGGGGGAAGACCGTTACAATCGTCATGGTTTCAGTCAGCGCAGCCCGCAGCCGATGTATTCAAGACTTCATTAGCAAAGTAAATGTCAATCGCTATCGAAACACACATGCCTCTGGCCGCCCGGGGCCATGGAAACGGATCTCACTGACGACCATATGTTTCCTCCTGGTGGTTTAATCTGAAGAGGAAAGCTATACAGTCTAGTCTTTCTAATAGGGCTCTCCATTACTAACAAAACCAATGCAATGCCATACGTACAGAAAAAAACACCCTAAAAAACAATGGCGGACACCTATAACAAACCACGCTCAATATGAACCACTTAAACTCTATTATAATTAGTTGACAGGAGTGCCCCAGGGGTCTATGCTAATAGGCCTCCTCCTGTTTTCTCTCTATATCTTCGCTGAAAATAGCTGATCTACAAGCTCACAGCGCTTTGCATCGTGACCCAGGGTGAGCTTGAATTTGAATATCTCTGGGCCAATTGAGTTCATACAGAAACTCAACAAAGCCGGATGCACCACCACGGTGGATTCGAACCCACAACCTCTACGGTGGTGGGCAGGCACTTTACCATTGTGCCACCAGAGCGCCTAAACAACGCTAGAGGCTAATAGAGGGCCAAATCAAGCCAGATGTAGGCTTCTGCAGCTAATATGTCACTTGGCTCCATATGCTGACAGATACAGTATAAGATGACTATTGGGACTGAAGCTGTAGCACAAATTGCAAGTCCACTACTGCAGTGGTTTTCAAACATTTTCATGTCAAGGACCCCCAAATCAATATGTATTTGGCCTTGGACCCCCAATTGTCCCTCCTCAGGGACCCCTGGGGGTCCCCAGACCCCACTTTGAGAACCACTGCACTATACTCTGTGCAGTCACCATATTTTTTCCCCCTTCTTTTCTATATATATTTTTACACATTAGTCCAGCTATTATTGTAATAAGATGGTGATATCACTGTTGAGTACAAATCTGTCCTCTTTAATACATTAGAATACGTAGGTCATGATTTGAATTGTTTGCATCCATAACCATAGCAGCCACAGGGGAACATGGCTTTAGTCGCCTCCTCTTGAGATGGTAAGTGACGAACTAAGGCAAAGGTCATATTTTGTTGCTGTCGGGCAGAAACCTTGTATCTCCATATATATGTCAACGTTTTATTTTTATTTGTATTTATTTATTTTTGGTTGGTTGCGTTTTCTGGAGGCTTGGTGCATGTGTGATTCTGCACGCATGCCTGAGCATGTGAATGTGTGTGTTTGTGCGGGCAAGCTTGCACATACATGCATGCATGCCTGCATGCGTGCATGTGTTCTTTCTTGGTGCGAGTTGGAGAGAGAGATTATTTAAATCAGTGGATCTCAAAATAGTGTCCGGGGGATGGGGGTCCCCAGCAAAATGAGTTAAAGTTAACGTATGACGTTGTGTGCTTGTAGATCGGCTTGTATATCTGCTATTTTCAAAACATCTTGAAAACATGTGAAATATTTGGAATATTTGTTAATCATGTTTAACAACTCGTATGGGCATCCCATATGAGTATGGCGGATAAAAAGAAATTCTAATGGGGGGTCCGCGGCCAAATATATATGAATTTGGGGGTCCTTGACATGAAAAAGTTTGAGAACCACTGATTTAAATGGTAATTAAATAACTAACTGTGTTATTTTGTTTTGAACTGTGTTATTTTGTTTTGTTTTGAAACTTTTGTTACTTTTCAAATAGAGTAGACAAAAAAAGCCTCGGCTTAACCCAAACCTTTACGGGCCACTAACAAATTTGTAGACTTAAAGCGGCACTATGTAACTTTCTTTTAATGAATGAAATGTAATTTTGTCCAATCTGTATGTTAAAGTATGGCATATATAAAGTATGCTGGTTATGTATTTTGTGTCTCTGCTCTATTGAGAGCATGTAGATTGGCTATTTTTGAATAGTCTGGTCCAAATGAAATTGACACATTATCATTCATCTGCAAATGGAGCCCCTATAATGTCTTTCACCAAGTTATTTATTTATCCTCCCCCCCACGAACTGTTTACTGTACATATTTTCCTTTTTGATTACTATATGTTGTTTTTGCATTGTATTGTATATCGTAATTAAATGTTTCTATAAATTGAATACACAGGACCCCAATGGAAACAAGCCATAGTGCTTTTAGCAGACCTTGTATAGAACTGCACTTTCTGTGCTTTTTTTGCAAACTGTTAATAAAGTATTCAATCAATCAATCAATCAATCAATCAACAAATTTCGTGCAAAAGCGAACTTCCAACTTACCCATTCCAAAACGCGGATAAATCCCAGAGGTAACTTCAGCACTTGGAATGTCCCAGAAGATGCAAGCTGTACAATAAGGGCAATTTACACAAAAACATATGGTCTGGCATTTAATGTCACTTAATAGCTACACTGCATGTCCAATTAAACAGATGATTACGCGCACATTAGAAAAGAAAAAAGCACAATGCGTGAGTTGGAGTGATTTACAAACCTGATTGGCAGTATCCATTTTCCACAATACTTTCTCACTGGATTTATGAGCAAATGTAAACACTAAAAAATGCAAGCCAGAACCCTGATTGATGCGCCTCTCTCTCTCTCTCTCTCTCTCTCTCTCTCTCTCTCTCTCTCTCTCTCTCTCTCTCTCTCTCTCTCTCCCCCCCCTCTCTCCCCCCCCTCTCCCTCTCTCCCTCTCTCTCTCTCTCTCTCTCTCTCTCTCTCTCTCTCTCTCTCTCTCTCTCTCTCTCTCTCTCTCTCTCTCTCTCTCAGCCTTGGGATTGGCTTTACGAAGAAGAGCAACGCCTTCGTCGTTTTACGATTGGATTAAGTGCTTTGTTGTTTTTCTGGATACAGGATAGGTGGGCACTATAGGGGCTTAAAAACATTTTCCACAAATTTTGTTTTTTAACATTTTGGACAAAATACCCAATTTTACATCGAGGTGCCCAGATGTCCCTGTAGTGCCAACCTGTCCTGTTACGGTTTGTCTCAATCTTTGTAACGGCGAGTTGTTGTTGTGAGAATCCTGCTTTTCCCTTTTGATAATGTACTTCAGGACTTTGACTTGTTTTACGTTTTAAACGAGACACGTTCAAATTCATTCATTTTGACACACATAAACAAGAGTATTTGGGAAATCGAGTTCTGTATTTACACTGCCTTCGTCATGCTTTGTTAATAATATAGGCCTACTGCCCTGCTTTCAATCAAGTCGCTTTGTATCTGCAGAGGGACCGCGTGCGCAGCGCTCTGTGCGTAATTACGCACCAGGCATCAATCAGCAGGTGTTGGATAATTAATTCCTTAGGTTAAATCATGCACGGACGTAACTTCACATACTTTTACAATATTCAAGCTAAGATATAGTCTGGTTATGTGCAAGGCATCAATAATGTAAAATTAGCTATTAGCACATTTACTCAAGTAGCCTACTGTACCTGTACTCAAGTACAATTTTGAGGTATTTTTTAAAATATTGTAGGCCTACTTTTACTCAACTACAATTATTTGAAAACTTAAGTGTTACTTTGTAGATTATTTATTTATTAATTAATGATTGCATTAAAGCATACATGAACCACTTTAGCCCTTTTTAGGCTAATTGAAAATAGCCAGCTATATTAAATGTGCTATTATTCAAAGGAGTGATCGTACCCCATTCCTCATTCTTTCTAGACAACAGCATTCGATTGCTGTGATTTGACACTCACAGCTAGAGCTATAGATGCTCTGCAGTATAGAGACACATTTTTCCACCAATCTAAAACGTTTTCATAAAGGCCTATGGTCAGCAAAATCTCAAAGTCTCAGGATTAGACCCAAGGGAAACGTGGCTCATGGAGACTTACTGGAGACATAGTGTTATGTAATCTTCAACAGTGGCCAATTGACACGAACACAAACATTACTGATATTATAGGCTACATGCATGCTGCTGTGCATATAAGTGAATTATTCACTTATATAGTCCATTCTTGTGGGTTTTACAGTGTAGTCTAGCATGGATGGTGCAGGTAATTCATTTCCCCCAATGCTTTTGTTATTTTGCTATTTACTTCATTATCTCTCACTGTCTGATTGCTGTTTTTAGACAGCGTCTCTGCGAAGCAGGAGCAATTTTGCATCTAATTAGATCGCCCAGGCAGAAAGAGAGAGTAAGAGAGAGAGAGAGAGAGAGAGAGAGAGAGAGACTGCAGGCATAACGATAGGGGGTGTGGGGGGGGCTTCCCTGACTATATGCTGATGACAATTTCTCTACAGCCAAGTGCTAACTGCTCTGACAGCGTGGCTAATTTTACCACATCTCCTCTCTCTCTCTCTCTCTCTCTCTCTCTCTCTCTCACACACACACACGCACGCACGCACGCACGCACGCACGCACATGCACACAAACGCGCGCGCGCACACACACACACACACACACACACACACACACACACACACACACACACACACACACACACACACACACACACTTGCACATAGCCTGCAGCCTGAAGGGCTCTGTCCATGCGATTAGCGAACGGTTAGATGTGATTGGCTAATATTTTCACCATATGAAATCAAAAGGATGTGAGCAAGAAGAACAGGCTCTCTCATGTGCACTTTATCCACTTAGGATCTCTGTCTGATTATGAGCCCGGCCATACACTAGAACTGCTGCCTTTTATCTGACCTGACTGCAGTTTAACATCATGCAGACTGTGGTGGAAGAAGTAGGCCTATAGTGCTAAGATATGGTAAAAGTAGCAATACCACAATATTCTGTTAAAAGTAAAAGGCCTATATTGAAAACTAGATTTTCAGGCCACTATGCAGCTTTCAAATCCAGCCCTATATTGCGCCGATCAGACAGAGCAATGGTCACAGAGATATGGGCATTTGAAGTGTTAAACACTGCCCCATATGTGTGCAATTTCGTTTTTTGGTGTGGCTACTCTGATGGCAGACCCCTGAACAGTGTGTGTGCCAAGTTTGGTGCGGATCAGAGCAACGCTGTGCCTTGCAAGTCTGGATGTTACGTTTGTGACGTCCACCGTCCACCCACACTAGGCAATTTGAATATAGGATTTGACTCACATGAAATAGACACAAAGCCTAGTTTGACCAGACCCCAGACATAGCTGTCTCTGTCAGAAACTGAAATATATGACTTCCCTCTTATTATTATGATTCTAATCTCTGTTGTGTTCTGGTGTATGGCAGCACTTTCTGGAAGTTGAGTCATTTTTGTAAAAGAAAAAAAGAATATAAAATAGAAGCCTACATTTCATGTGAAGTAGTTTACTTTGTCAACTGTGATCTAAGCAATGATTTTCCTACTCAACTTTGCAGCTGTGTTTGTGCAGGGAGTGATAGTTGCACCTGCGTTTTTAAACAATGGATTGATTGATTGAATATTTTATTGACATTATTATTGACAAGTACAGCAGTGTAGATAGAACACATGGAGGATGCCTCTCACAAGAGACATAGCAGAGCTCACAGAGCTGTTTACTACCTTGGGGGCAGAGCCAGCCGGGGAACAAATTTAACTCCAATTAGAATTCCGGTGGAACCATGATTTTAGGTCAGCTTTAAACTTTAATCTTTAATGGAGACTGGGTGAAGTCTGTCAGTCAGTCAGTCAGTCAATGAAGGGACACTGAGTATTCTAGGCCAGCCCGGTTAAGTTGTCGTCATAGTATTCTCACCGTCATGGTTTGTAGTGGCATATACTGTAGAGGCACATTCCATCAGGCAGGCAGAGATATTGCCAATCGCTCTCTCTCTCCTGATTGGATAACATTGGTATTCTGACCGGAAAATATAGTTTCTGTTTACTAAAGTGTTGGAGAGATGGGGAGAAAGCTGTTACTGGGGAGGAAACACTATGTTTAATGTATATCAAACCAGTATGTTTAGTTCCCCATTCTTTCCCCCTGAATGTATCTCACTCTCCAGCTATGTAGAACTACTACTTTTGAACCCAGTGAATAAACCAGGGAATCTTCTCAAACCTTTTCATGTCATGGGCTCTTAAATTAGTATGTATTTGTCCACAGACCCCCCCCCCCCCCCCCCCCATCTGAAAATATTTTGTGCTAAGGAACCCCATACAAGATTTGTGTTGTTTTTATAGCCAATGTAGGGTTTTTAAATAGCCAATGTAGGGTGAAAATGGTTAAACTGATTTTGATGCTATATTGCATGATTTTGCTGGGGACCCCTGGAACCCCCTCAAGGACCTCCGGGGGTCCCCGGCCCCACTTTGAGAACCACTGGACTAAAGCACCCAGCCACCTCTGAGCTCAACAACAACACTTTAGCCACCTCTTTAGTTTCCAGTCACGTTTGCATTACTGGCACAAGTCTGGACAATAAATTTTCCTCTTTGAATGTCTTCCTTTATTGCAGCTGTAACCTAGAAAGAACGACAGTGTGTGTGTGTGTTTGGGTGTGAGAGGGAGGGGGAGAAAGAGAGAGAGAGAGAGAAAGAGAGAAAGAGAGAGAGAGAGAGAGAGAGAGAGAGAGAGAGAGAGAGAGAGAGAGAGAGAGAGAGAGAATTACTGTTTAGATAACTACATAGAGTTTTGGGGTGAATGTTGAAGGTAACAGGGCGATGCCACAAGACATATCTGGATGGATGTACAGACCATGAATAAGAAACACGCTGAGCAGGAAGAGACACATTTTCATCCTGGAATGAGAGAGAATGAGACTTAAACTCAGTAAGTGTCCTGTTCTTGAAAACATGTCATACTTAAACTTTGCTTACTTTCTTTCTTGTTCTGCACCTGGCAGGAAGACTCTATAGGGTGTATACGTTTGTAGGCATATACTTTTGTTTTTTCATTGTGGGTGCAAATGCTTGTATACTTTTTTTATTAATAATTGATGTTATGTTATGTTATAAAGAATTGTAATGTTACTCTTCCTATAAATGCATCTTACTGTACTTCTAATGCCCTGTATCTGTAACTTAAACTGCTGAGCTATCTTAGGCGCCTAAATATCCCTGCGGGATCAATACAAGTATATCTGTCTTCCGAAACAACCAGAGACAGTCAGACGCAACCAACTCAAACACAGGGAAAGTCAGACAAACAAATGTTGTTTTGGAAATTATAATCATAACTTTTATATAATCATCTTCCTCTTCAGGTCTTCATCATCACCAAATACCTGGATCTTCATTACTTCACCACCTCAAGTAAAAAGGTAAAAATTCTCAGCATAATTAGGCAGGCCTGTCTTTATGTTTCCACACTGAAATGTTGAATGAATGCTAATTTACAGTTACAGTATGTGGTGATAAAGAAATGTTTGTGGTTTGTGGGACCTGCTTGAGGGGATTGTGATTATCATTTTATTTATTTATTTGTATTTAATTGGGGGGGGGGGGGGTGTTAGCCCCAAATTACAAACTTAAGTACAGTACTCAATGTAGCTACACTTACTTGAGTAATGTCCACCACTGTCACTGAGGTTAGGCAGTTTTGGCCTTGAAGCTGAGATTGGCAGTACATTGTGTTTTGTCCTGCATCATCAGGCAAGCTGAGTCAATAAAGCAGAATAGAAGCAAATCAGATGCTCTAGAGCTCATCCCTTGTCTCTCCCTTTTGTTCTTGCTCATTGAGGCCACCATGTCAAACAACACAACCAGCTGTGACGACAGCTCCACGGGGGAGATTGGCGCAATCTTTGTCGTGGTTTACAGCACCACCTTCATCGTGGGCCTCGTCTCCAACCTCACGGCCCTCTTCGTTTTCTGCCGCTTCAACAGCAAGTCCTGCATGTCACACACCACCGTCTACATGACCAATTTAGCCGTGGCGGATCTGCTCCTGGTCCTGGTGCTGCCTCTGAGGATCTACCATCACCTGGGCTTTGCTCTCCCTCAGTGGCTGTGTGATTGGGCTGGCCTGGTGCTGCTGGTCAACATGTACAGCAGCATCTTTCTCCTCACCTGCAACTGCTTCGACCGCTGCATGGCCGTCTCCTTCCCCATGTCGTCTCGCGTACAGGAGGGCCGGAAGAAGTCCGCAGCGGTGTGCGTCGGCATCTGGATCTTCACCTTCGGCTCCAGCCTGCCGAGCCGCCTTTTGCAGAAAGTACGTATGCAGGCTGCCATCTGTGTTCATAATAAAACAAGTGGAATCATTTACCACTTAATCTCTCAAGAACAGATTCAGAGCTACGCTACTGAATCTGTCGAGAGCCCCGTTCAGAACGTGCGCGCGTTCGCTTACAAGTGGGCGTGCCTTCATATCAGGAAGCAGGCCGCGCTTTACCCAATCAAATGTAGTGGGCGGGATTAACTGTCTGTGGCTCCCTTCCCACTGAAAACAAACTGAAACTCATTTAATATTCACATTTTCACTTGCTCTTTCATCATAGAAACAAGTGGGCTTATAACCAAAACGATCCATGTTCTCTGGGAGAAGTGGTGTTAGTGTTCTGTGTAGAAATATTGTTAGTGGGAATGAAAACATAAGCGTACCACCGGAAGTGGAGCGCTGAGGGCAGACCAAAACCCTGTTTTCCTATCGCACGGGTGCTCCATTTAGCTCGGCCCAGAGTAAAAAACAGCAGAAGGCGCTGTTTTTCCTTTTTATTTGGCGATGGGTTCCCAGATTGTTTACCACTTAACGCATCTGTGTAACCACTTAAACCATTATTTTATACTTTGGCTATTCAAAAATAGCAGATATACAAGCTTATGAGCTTGTAGATCTGCTATTTTTGTGCAAATCTTTGAATAATATATTTTTAAAGCAAACATTTTTAACTCAAATCTTTGCTTCTGGGGTCCCTGGAACAACACATTTTCAGATGGGGTCGGCGGCCAAATACATATAATTTTGGGGGTCCTTGACATGAGAAGGTTTGAGAACCACTGATATAGCAACATAGGTATTTCATAAAACTGTTATGATTTAGAAGACATTTTGTAGAATTGGAACCTGAGGCTTAGTAGACTGGACCTGAGTAGCTTTGTATAATTAGAAAATAATTCTGATTCTGATTCTGATTCAAACAGCATGAGGATTTGGAGCCACGCTGCTTTGGAAACTTGCCCGTCTACACCTACACGCAGCCGGGAATCCTTTTTTCAACGCTGTCCGTAGGGTTCGGGATCCCGTTAAGCGCGATGCTGGCCTGCTCCTGGGGTCTGCTCAGGGCCATCCAGCGCAGCCCCGTGGCCCAGACGCACCTGGTCAACAGCAAGAAGATCAAGAGGCTGATCGGTGGCAGCCTCTTCATCTTCCTCCTGAGCTTCCTCCCGTACCACACCGTCCTCGGCCTGCTCTATCTCTACAGGGAGGACACGCCCTGCCCCCTACTGGGTGCGTACCGCTACACCCTGATGGTGGCGTGCCTCAACGCCATGTTAGACCCCATCGTGTACTATTTCACCACAGAGACATTCAGGAGGAGGGTGAACTTGAACGCTAGGAGAAAGAAGTTCCAATTGAACAGTCAGAGCTCTATTCAGTGCAACCACCAAACCGAGGAACTTATCAATGTTTAAGGGACTAGACCGGTGGCCATATTTTTGCGTCGGGCTACTCGAGAGTGATGCAAGTCATGAACGATGCAAGTTGGAAATGTATGCTCCACCAGGTTAATGCAATACCAGTTGTGCCCGCAATACCAGTTGTGCCCGAGTCAGGCATGCCCAAATATGGAGTCCAGGCCAGTGTATGATGTCAGTACTATGATGTCATATTGATGACATCAGTGTACTCCATATATGGATTTGCGGTTTTATCGATATTTTGGGAAGATCCGCTGATCCAACGACTTCCCACTTAACGCATCATCTGATCAGCCATCAGCTGGGTGAAGCTGAAAATGTGGTAAATGTACGGTATGTTATGGACTGATCTTATACATTTCCAATGCCTTATTATATGTGATTTAGATTAATAAAACATGTATTTTTGCTTATAAATCTTGTAGTGCAGCTTTAAATGTATGTACTATTGACGTTGACACAATCAGAATTAAACAAAGTATTTAACATAAAAAAGAAAAACTGAGCATGTTATTTGGCTCTGTTAAGTTTTCCAAGTTGCTAGAGCACAAGGAAAAGTCATGAAATAGTCTATTTTTCATCTAGAAACATGTTGAGTCTTTTGTTAGCTGTACCCTCCACAAACTCTATGAAATTCCCAGATTGCAAGAAAACATATTTTGAAAGTGCGGGCAGGAGAAAAAAGCTTTTGCAAATCCCTTCTTGCTAATGTGTGTTTTGAGGTTGTTCGTAGGCTGGGGGTCCGGTGATGTGTTTAAGGTACAAACCCACACACAACCCCAAAACATTGTCATCACATGCCCCAGACAGACCGAAATATTGTCTCTGTTGGGTGGACACCTCATTTGTCCAAAACTGTTACTTTTCAGGATTCAAATAAAAACATAGCTAAAATAGCAGATCGACAAGCTCAAAACACGTAGATAGACGTGAAGCTGGAAAAGTGCACTCATGCTCAGTCAACCTCCTCTGGGTAAATGAAGGTAAAGCAGAAAGAAACATGTAGAGGTCAAAGAGTAATTCAAGATGTGTGAGCTGTCATGGAGTGATCTGGTGGCTCAGTATGATTTAATTTTATTGTCACATCACAGGTGTAAAAGAGTGGGTGAAATTCTTATTGTATAAGCTCCCATCATTTTCAGTTTGAAGAAAGGTTTAAAGAATAGAGAAGGAAAGAAACAAGGAAAACAAGTCAGATATATAAAAACAAATCCTAACTAGAAAAAGTGCTCCTCGGAGCACAAGTCTCCGCCAGCAGACTTGTGTTGGGAATGTTGGGAATGTTCTAATTCTTACAAAAAATAGAACATGTTACTGTGTCATAGTAACATGACACAAGTGTCCTATCCGTCTGTATAACTGTCCTATCCGTCCTGTCTGTATAAGTGTCCTATCCGTCCTGTCTGTATAAGTGTCCTATCCGTCCTGTCTGTATAAGTGTCCTATCCGTCCTGTCTGTATAAGTGTCCTATCCGTCCTGTCTATGTAAGTGTCCTATCCGTCCTGTCTGTGTAAGTGTCCTATCACTCCTGTCTATGTAAGTGTCCTATCCGTCCTGTCTGTGTAAGTGTCCTATCTGTCCTGTCTGTGTAAGTGTCCTATCCAATTGTTACAGTATATCCGCCATTTCTCAGCCATTTCGTGATTATTCCTGTCTTACCTCACTTTGAAAGAGGCTAAGACTCTTTCAAAGTGACACATGTATTTATAGGCCGCTATACGTCACTAGCCAATCAGATCACACTATTTCACCGTATTGTCACGTGTCACGTGAGGCTTGACCAATGTTACCTTGTTTCACGGAAAGTGAAAACAATGTCTCCTGGCGTAGACAATAACAACAATAATGTTGGGAATGTTCTAATTCTTACAAAAAATAGAACATATTACTGTGTCATAGTAACATGACACAAGTGTCCTATCCGTCTGTATAAGTGTCCTATCCGTCCTGTCTGTATAAGTGTCCTATCCGTCCTGTCTGTATAAGTGTCCTATCCGTCCTGTCTGTATAAGTGTCCTATCCGTCCTGTCTATGTAAGTGTCCTATCCGTCCTGTCTGTGTAAGTGTCCTATCTGTCCTGTCTGTGTAAGTGTCCTATCCAATTGTTACAGTATCCGCCATTTCTCAGCCATTTCGTGATTATTCCTGTCTTACCTCACTTTGAAAGAGGCAAAGACTCTTTGAAAGTGACACATGTATTTATAGCCCGTTATATGTCACTAGCCAATCAGATCACACTATTTCACCGTATTGTCAAGTGTCACGTGAGGCTCGACCAATGTTTGCTTGGCTGACGGAAAGTGAAAACAAACTCTCCTGGCGGAGACAATTAAACAATGTCAATATAACGTATACAGTAGTATATGTTTAAAAATAGCAATAAAATCAGGCAGTTAAATGGCTGCATGGGTAGAATCAGTTGTTTGAATAGCAACAAGCTGAAATGCTTCTATCAGAATAGTCTCTTGTGCAGGTGAGCCATCAATTAGGAGCAGAAATAAATCATGTCAGTGTACACATACAGTACATGACAGTGCCAGGGCAACGGCAGGGGAGCGCAACCACAGTTATACAAAATATTAATCCCACGTGGCAGCCTGTGTCATCAGTGCAGCATGTTGCAACGCTAAGAGGTTTCTGCCCATATTATTTAATAAAAAGGCAGAAGTGCCCATGGGTGTGTACTGTACCAGTTCTTATGTGAGTGACTGTTTCAAGATCAAGCTATAGTGGCACGCGGCCACGGTGCTGCACACACATCCTGGTGGAGTGGTGGTGTGCACATACCGGTAGGTGCCAAAGTACCTGAAGGGATCCTGGATGTGTCCAATCATCTTTGCAGAAGCCTCCATTTCCCCCTCATGGAAACGTGTTTTCAAAGCACACTTTGGCAACATGGATGTGAATAGCTATATAACAGCAAAATTGTCAACTTTCCAGCCACTTCTATTCCCCCTGGGCTATAGGGGATGCAAGGCAAGGTTAGTACAGTTTTGAATGTTTCAGTAGTTATTTTTATTTCGTTTTGACTTCATGTTCATAACGTGTACGCACTGGCCTACATGTGGGCGTGCCTTCAGATCAGGAAGCAGGCTGCTCATGTTTTCAATTTCAGTTTTTTTATTACTTTTTGAAGTAGATTTATTTTAGTGAAATGTATTAGTCAGGGGCAAGATTAAACGATGTCAGAGAAATAGCAAAAATAGCGGATCTACATGCTCACAAGACGTCACATCGCAATACATTGTTGTGAGCTTGTAGATCTGCTATTGAAGATATCTTGAATAAGACTAAAACTAGTTGTCTCTATGCATGTCTCATGTCTCTGAAAATCAGAATAGTCTCTTGTGCAGTTTTTCGTTTTTGTGCAATCGGTTTTGTTATTTCCACTAAACGAGAAAAGGAAGAAAAGGGGGGAGCGTGCGTGCGTGCGTGCATGCATGCGTGTGTCTGACTATAAGCCAAAAACACTGCAGCTGTAATAAACAAGGCATGGTTAAAATTTCTGTAACTTATCACAGGAGACTCTGGTGAAGATATCGTTGGAGCAACGCTACAGCATCTGGCCAACTCAGCCATTTGTGCATTGTGTGAGTGGCAAGTGGAATGTTTGGTTCCTGGCACAAAATATTGTCTGGTTAATTTGGGGGTCCTTAACATGAAAATGTTTGAAAGAGAACCACTGATGTAGACATACCGTAGTAAGTGCTATATTAGCCAGCATAGGGACAGTGTGAACAATCACCATTATTATCCCCTGTTTAAGCCTCTTTCATATTTGCGACACACTGAGGAATTCAACCACAGAGACTCAGTGAGACACTTTGCTTCAATCTCATCCAACGCTGCAAAGTGACAACTCTCACAGCAATTAGCACTCGACTGGAACTGGTGCCAGGGAACCTCTGCATGCTGATGAAATTTGAAGCGCGTTGAATACTGTGTTGTGGTAAGAGCTGGATTAACAAACCCATTTAGACCTGAGGCCGATCCTACAAACGCCTTCTAAATCCTTAGTTTTCTGGAAAAAACTTGACAGAATTGACAACGTTCACAAAAAATATCAACCTCGGTGGTGATTGGTGATGCACCACCGAGCAAGCTAAAGCGAGCGAGTTGCCGTGCTGAACGTTGCAACGTTCGCTTGAGTCTACTCAGCGCCGTCCGAGTTATATACAGATTAATCTCTCAAGAACAGATTCTGCTCTCCGCTTGAATCTGTTGGGGGGGTTCGTCATAACGTGTACGCACTGGCCTACATGTGGGCGTGCCTTCAGATCAGGAAGCAGGCTGCGCTTTACCAAATCAAATGTAGTGGGCGGGATTTACTGTCTGCTCTCGCTTCCCACTGAAAACAAACCAAAACTCATTTAACAATAGCGTCCTCAGAGCAGACAAAACCACGGAAAGATATTCACATTTTAAGTCGCTCTTTCATCATAGAAACAAGTGGGCTTATAACCAAAACGATCCATGTTCTCTGGGAGAAGTGGTGTTAGTGTTCCGTGTAGAAATATTGTTAGTGGGAATGAAAACATAAGCGCATCACCGGAAGTGGAGTGCTGAGGGCAGACCAAAAACCCCGGTTTCCTTGCACACGGGTGCTCCATTTAGCTCCCCCCAGAGCCAAGTGAAAGGGTAAAAATCACACCTGTGTGAAGGTAGCGGCGCCTTTGATATATTTTGTCATAGATATGTGTTTCTACTAGAGAAACAATATTGAATCTCTGTAAATTTATTTCAAGGCTTCCAGTGGCACTAAATAGTGCCATTGGAAGCGAATCACCAAATGCATTCCAAGGTAAGTGGCAAAAACTGATCTGTCATAGCTGATAGAGTGGGTACCTAAAAAATAAACTTTGTGTGTGCGTGTGTATAAATGTGGTACCAGAAAGATATGTATGTGTTATGAAATAATCTATACAATTTATAAGCCGTACCCAGAGTGTTTATGTTCCGGACTTTTACAGTTTATATAAACCATCTAATTTTGTATTCATGATATAATATTGATGTCATGAATAGTTCCCTTGCCTGACCAATCAGAACGTTGACGGGCCTGACCAATCAGAACGTTGACGGGCCTGACCAATCAGAACGTTGACGGACCTGACCAATCAGAACCTCGACGGGCCTGACCAATCAGAACGTTGACGGACCTGACCAATCAGAACCTTGGCGGGCCTGACCAATCAGAACGTTGACGGACCTGACCAATCAGAACCTTGGCGAGCCTGACCAATCAGAACGTTGACGCAAAAGCCAGGTATAGAGGGCTAATATCCGCCGCTAAAAAACATCAGAGGGCGCTGTTTTTCCTTTTTATTTGGCAATGGGTTCCCAGATTGTATACCGATAGGCACAGAACTGTAAATCATGTTGTGGGGACTGCTCTGCTTCCTCATATGCACAGGTTTTCGGGTTTTCTAGACGTCTATTTTAAGGAATTTTCATTCCGTGCTATTTCACAGAGTTCTGTGAGATCAGGCTGAAAAAATATATATTTTTCTCAGTCTCTCTAGCAGATGGAAACATTTTGGAGCTTTAACCATTAGCCTTTACTGAAAATGACTTTCATTCGTCCTAGTGTTCATTGGATGAAAGCAACAATAAAAGATATACCAGCACACTGCCACTTGAACGTTCAAGAGAAGGTATTTAATATAGGAGCAATGTTCCTCAAGCATCCCTAATGTTCATAAAAAATCTAAAAAATCTAATAATAACACAAAAGACAGACATACAGAGATTTGTGTAATTGTTAATAAATAAATAAATACATCAACATCTAAAATGAGTGACGTAGACGTGCAACGGTGTAAACAGGTCTAAATGGGTTAAGAAAAAAAAGTCTAAACGTATAGTCAAATGCCAAGAGATCAAGGAATGTAGGCAACCTCGGGGGATGCTCATATTTATCTCTGGAGACTGCAGGGACCCCAATCTAAGATTTGTTTTTATTGTTAGACATACTTTGGTCTTTTTGTCCAGAATTCCTTAAATGCAATAGACCGTTAAACGGATCAAAATAGCCATTTGTGTATGTTCTCTAGTTGTATTACTTGTACATGTAATAATAGTGAAGATATCATCCCATTAGCTGCAGGGACTCCCTGGAACCCCCTCAAGGACGCCTGAGGGTCCCCGCATCGAGAACCACTGGTCTAAATTGATTGGTACAGTACGGTGCATTTCATTGTCAGCTGTGGACAGGGAGGAGTTGTCACTCAACAATTCCCCCCCAAAAGAAAAAGAAAAACTGATATGAAACACCATGGCCCATGTGCTTCAGCAGTGTTCCACTAATTCTCTGCACCAAAATGTCACAGTCGGCTGATTAAGGGTGGAATCATATTTTTCACAGTGAGTTGTTAATTAAACCTATCATGGCACGCCTGTGAAAACACAAAGCAACAGAATATGATTAGATACTGAAACAAAAGGCGAGCTTTTGGAAATGTTTCTGGGTAAAAAGGCATTAGCCCTGGTCTCATTCTGCACCAGTTCGACAGCGTATATAATCAGGATTAACTTCTGGAGAGAGAGAGAGCTGAGAGACAACATGCAGTGCACACAGCAACGTTTTTACAGTGTAGGAGGAGAGAGAATGGGACATTTCTCAGATGTCACAGAGCATTTTGAAAAAAATAGTCTATATATATATATATATATATATATATATATATATATATTTATTTTTAATTAAATTTGTATTGACTCCATAGATATATGGAGTCAATACTACATATGAGTACGGTACCACAAAATATCAAAACACAAAGTTGTCATTTACCACGCTCCCTTGACCCGCTACAATTTGCCTACCGCCCCAATTGATCCACCGACAACGGCATCTCCGGTACTGCACACCACCCTCTCTCACCTTTGAAAACAGCAATGTGGGGAAGTACGTGCTATGCTCTGCCTTTGATTTAACACCATTATCCCCACTAGTCTGGTCAGTAAAATGGCAGACCCCAGGTGGCCAGGGTGGGAAAACACACCTCTACCCCTCTCACCCTGAATACAGGCGCCCCCCAGGGCTGCTTACTGAGTCCCCTGCTGTACTGCCTCTCCCCACCTATGACTGCGTGGCTAGTAGGAACAGACCAAATACCATCGTCAAGTTTGCTGACGACACAGTGGTGGTGGGCCCTATACAGCCCTACAGACAGATCTTTTTTCGCAACAACTCAGAGCATCCTGGCAGGGGGCATGGCCATATGATATGGGCAGAGCTCTATCAGGACCTACGACCAGTCCGCTCCAAAAGGTGGTGAGGTCTGCGGAACGTACCACTGACTGGATGCTCTCTTCTTGCTCTGCAGGACATTTATGAGAGTATAGGAGCTTGGGCAGAGCAAAAAGGATTATAAAGGACAAACATCATCCAAGCAACAAACTGTTTGTGATGATGCAAAACAGTAAACAGCCTAACAACCAAGGGCACTAGGCAACATAGAAATCTTTTTTTACGGCAGCTGCACTATATGTGGACATGGCCATAAAACAAAAACAAATTCTCCCGTGAATTTTGAGCAATTTGTGTGAAACATTCTACACACAATCTATGGACCATTATCTTAAGTCCCAGCTGAGGAGCAGTTTGTACGTGAAAAAATGAAGCCTCCTCTCAAACGTAAGTCTGTGGTTCTACTGGCTCAGTCTGTAAAGTGTCTACCTGTCAGTCTGAAGGTCCCTGCATGGTTCAAGCCCCGACTCATCCATGCATGCATAGTGTCGCTGTAGGGCAGAAACCTTCCATCTCCATATTTCAACTTTTTTATATTTTTAGCGGTGCCAACCGCTCTACACTTGACTTTGTCCGTCCGTCCGTCCGTCCGGATGAGCACGGCAAAGAAGCAACACATACAAACACACGCACACACACACACACACACACACACACACACGGCTATGCCATCTCTCCTCTCATTGGCCACACGTGCCACTGCTTGTCTGTCCGTCCGTCCGTCCGGATGAGCACGGGATGAGCACGGCAAAGAAGCAACACATACAAACACACGCACACACACACACACACACACACACACGGACACTTAAGCCCCGCGGACACTTAAGCCCCGCCCCTTCACACAGGGTGTGATATTTTTTCATTAATGAATTCCTTACCTCGGCATACTAGTGTCACACAAAAGTAGCAAAAATAGCCGATCTACAAGTGAGCTTGTAGAGCGGCTATTTTTGAGTGAAAATGGTTAAGTGGCTCTGTGGGTTTTATAGATATTTAACCAATGAGAGGTATTAATAGCAGCTTCTGAGTAAATAACTATTGGTTCCATCGGAACACAGGTTCTTTTTTTTATTCCATTTCCTAAAAAGTAACAACTCTGGAGATACAAGGTTTCCACCCAACAGTGAGTCGGAGGGCAATAACACAGGTCTGTTCAGAGAACAGAGAGCACGCACGCAGGGTCAAGTCCGCTCCCCCACCCCAGGTCTCCATTTCTCTCGTCCACCATTAGTGAGGGAGCACCAATCTAGAGGGCAACGGAGGAAAGTAAACGCCATGACAACAGACTGATCCCCCATGTGTTGCTAGGCAACTAATCTGGTGGGCATGGGGGTAAAGGAGGCCTATATGTTGTGACAATGATGGCCAATTATCAGCTGCTTATCTTGCCATGAATGCTTCCACCCTCGGCACACTGCTGCACTTTGATTTCACAGCAGCAATGTTTACCGCCTGTGTGTGGATTGTGGAGCTTATTCAGCAATGACTGTATGCAACATGCTCACTCCCCATATCAGCTAAATCATGCTCATGAACAATGTGCATACCTTGAGGCACTCGGCCAGAGTGGATGAGCATTACACAATAATACGGCAATGATATACAGTGCAATGTTGCCTAAAACTAACCTTATTTTTCTTTTTTTTTGTTTGATATTCAACCAATACGTCTCTCATACAATGAGAAAGTGTGGAGATGAATTTCAAGTTAAGCTTGTCTCAGATGACAAAATAATTTAGTACAATTTTTTTTTTAGTACATCACTGTTGGCTTTTCACAGTGCAAAACATTGCCACACACTACACTCTGGCTTCTGGCTCCCTCTGTTGTCAACCTGATGCCATAATAAAATGTACAATTTAGGCATTTGGCTCCAGAGTGGCTTACAAAGTGTGAGATCAGAGTGAATAGCTTGAACGGTAGTCAACAAAAAAACAGGGCAAATGGTCAGGTAAATAGAGTGCAAAGAAAACAATGAAGTGCTGCAAAGTTACTATGATACCAGGAAAACAACAAACCTAGCATCTGTCTAAACACATTGCTATCTAAATAACATTAACAAATGTGCACAATATGTGCATTTGATTTTGCATGGCAAAGCATAATCGGAAGAGCATAACATGCTATGGTTGTGGCTGTGTATTCACTCTGAGTGAGCCATTGTCTGGAAACTGACTCATGCATGGTGCAGAACCTTCTGAAATTTGGGCCAACTGACATGTCTCTTCCCTAGCGTGCCATATTTTTCACTTTCTATTTAACACAATAACAAACAAGAAACCATGTGCAATTTTTATTGAATATTACACATAAATATTTGAAATGGATCAACTTGAAAATAGATCAGCATTTCATGTTATATAAAGAGTAGTGCAACGTCCACAAACTGAACATTCCTGAGATCACTGCATACATGTATTAGTTGTCCTTAGACAAGATTGTTCTTAGTTGACATTCACCCTAGACCACCAAACGCTGATCTCTATACATACAAGTGACATTTCTGTTTTCGCTCTACATTAAATATCTTCGCTGAAAATAGCAGATGGAGAAGCTCGCGTCGTGAGCTTGTCGATCTGCTAATTTCAGAAAAATGTTCCCCTAGAATACGGATGCTGGAGTTTAAGTGGTTAAGCAATAATACACGAATGGGAGAACTATTATACTGGGCCGTTTTTTTGCCACCGGTGGTGTGCTGCGGACAAAGGGCCGATATCACACATAGCTTGCCCTCAAGTGTATTATTGTCATTATACCAAATTGTCAGTGGAGGGCATCCGTTGCTAGGTTACAGGCGAGGTAAACAAGGTAGAGCTCTTCATGGGTCCCCCGATTCCGGAAATACCCGACAGGACCCGAGATCCGTGTTTTAACAAAATCACTTGGACCCGGGTCGGTTCTGTTTATCATTATGTATAATATCCATAAGACTCGTGCTCAGCGCTGATCGGTAGAGAAAAGCATTACAGTGCTACAATGATTACACTGACCTGGGTGGGATCGGATTACCGCACTGCAGAACAAAGTTGAGCCGCGCATGCCGCCGTCAATTCAGTGAGAGCGGAGAGCGCACAGACCAGTCTATGGCACAGACTCAGAGGGCATCAAACTATACCCATGGAATCAAAATGCGTACTTGGAATGTGCGATCATGTATTCCGCTATCTATGAACACAGGATTGTGTACAAATTGGTCCGCTTGGTTCATTTCATAGTCTACACTCTCCCAGAGTTAAAAGCACGAGGATTTTGCTGTGCAGACAGGGCAAAGTGCTGCCATCACAGATAATAATAATAGCCTACTAAATAGCAGCGTTGAGTCTATATTGTTAAATTTGCCGACACAGCTATTGTTGGTCTGATTGAGGATGGTGAGATAAGCTATCGAACTACAGTGGATGAGTTTGCTTGTTGGTGCAAGAGTAACTTCCTTCAGTTGAATATCAAGAAAACGAAGGAGGTTACATTTTATTTTAGGACTAGTGCTCATGCACACCAGAAAAGAGTCATTGATGGGATAATAGTGACTATGGAGGAATACAAGTACTTGGGTACAGCGATTGATTCCAAGCTGACATGGAATTCCAACACTGATGCCATCTATAAGAAAGGTCAGCAGAAGCTGCATTTTATGCGCAGACTGAGACAGTATAACGTGGAAAAAGGTTTAATGGTGCTCTTCCATCGATCCTTCGTGGAGAGTGCATTAACTTTTTGTTTTGTTTCCTGGTATGGCTCATTATCATTGGTTAATAAGAACAAACTCCATAATATCATCAATGTATCCAGCAAGATAGCTAGGATACGACTTGAGAGTATGACAGCATTGTATGAGACCCAGGTACTTAGAAGGGGAAAGCCATTGCTTGGGATAAACGCACCCGTTATACAGTCAATACCAACTTTTACCATCAGGACGACGGTACACAGTACCAATGTTGCAGGCTAGGGCTTCAAGATCATTTGTCCCCACAAGTATAGGACTTCTGAACAAACAGGCCCCATCTCAGTTCTGTGCATAAAATGTAATGTGATGCCTCTTGAACTATGACTGGTAGCCTTTTCTATTTCCCTCTCTGCAAGAGAGGAGCTGTGTAGTATTGTCAATGTATTGTGTGATCGGTCTATGTATTGTGCGTATTTATTAGTTTTGTGATTTTTTTGTATCCTGATGGCTGCTTGGTACAAAATGAATTTCTGCAAAGACAATAAAGCATCTATCTATCTATCTATCTAATATTCAGCCGTCTGGGTTGGGTCTGTATGGGTCTCGGAACTAATCGGATCTCGGAAAAGATTTCAAGGGTCCAATTAGGGAACAGGTACGTAATTTCTTTTATCTCGGAGCGGCTCGGAATCGGACCAAATTTCATGGGTCCATTAGTGTTCGGGTCTGTTTTTTTTTTACCTGTGAAGAGCTCTAAAACAAGGTGGATGCATTCGGACTGGGAGTGCTGTTATCGGAAGATATCGATACTCATTCATGAATGCCTCACAGCCAATCACAATGTGAGGTCGGAAGGAACAAACTGTGGTACGGTATGATTTCTGTTAAGTTTAGAACAACCTGGAAGATGTTTGCTGCTCGGCTCGCCTTGATAGTGAGTGATGGCAGCTTTGGATCAAATAAATCATTGTAATAATGTATACTTCACACTGTTGTTATTATACATTCCAAGAAAATATTTAGAGACAGACCTATAAAGCGGTTTGGCCGATATATCAGCAATGGTTTCACTTTTTTTTTAAACTACACCAATATCTGCAATTATTCTACCGGTGTCACGATTTTTAACCACTTTCAACCTGACTTTCACTTCTATGCTTTTGAAATTATCGGTAATCAGTGGTCTAGAACTAAACAAAATCGGGATCGGATCAGACCCATAAATCTGGCATCGGTTGTATTTAGGGACGGATTAAGACTTGCGGGGGCCCCTGGGCCAGATATTTTTCAGGGCCTCCCATGCTACCCAGAATGGGCAATCAGATGAGCACACAAACTACTAATAATACAATAATTCTTGGGTCATGAAAGCACCTTTTCAGCACATTTCATGGTACAGGATTTACTAAATCTAAAATGGCCCTATAGGAGGGTCGGGGGGGCTGTTACGGCCACATAGAATGGGCCTTTTACTGTGTGGAATGAGGGGTCCGTGTGTTTGAGTGTTAACCTATATACATTTGAATAAATTATTGGTAAGCCTTGCGGCCTAGGGCTGCCCTGGTAGTCAAGGGCCCCTGGGTACTGACCTGGTCTTTGATCCATCCATGGTTGTAGTCTAGAAATACTAGTGAAAAAGTGCAAGTAGCCGCAACAGGCCACGTTGTGCTCATGTGAACATAATGTAGCCTCACTGCTCCATGTCATTCTCATTCTGCAGAGTTTTCATGGCCAGGCCCCATAGCGTCACACTGGAGATGAACTGGCCATCGCTGGCCCTGTAGGAGCCACTGCTGGCCCTACTGGACGCTGTGACGGACACGCAGTGGCTGTCTGCCGGAAGGAGGTAGGGCCTCGCCATCTCCACCGCCCCGCTCTCCACGTAGTGACCATACACCGCCTCCTGAGGTAGGTGGGGCTTGGCCGGCTTCAGGGGCTCCGAGGCCGCAGGGTTCGGACACTTCTCCTGGTGGACGGCGGACAGGAGATGCTGGGGCACCAGGGAGCGTAGCTCTGGGAGGGAGCTGGAGGTAGACGCTGGGCCGAGGTGCGTACTGGGAGGTGGAGTGTCTTTGTGCTTCGGCTGTGCTAGAGCGGAAGACGAGGGGGGCTTCTCCAGTCCCGGGTGAGGCAACATGGCGGGGAAAGACTGCTCGCCGGAGGCAGCAGGAGGCCTGCCGTGGCTGACGGGCTTGGGGAGAGAGGCCGTCCCGTCTGAGCTGCTGGACTGCTCAGGGCTGGCCTCTGGAGCACCCCTGCAGTTGGTGCTGCTGTGCCGCCTCAGCAGGGCGCAACGGGTGAAGCTCTTCCCACAGGTGTTGCAGAGGTAGGGTCTCTCGCCGGTGTGCGAACGCACGTGCCGCCGCAGGTCCCCCGAGTCAATGAAGCACTTCCCTAGTGAAAACACACAGAGGTCATTACGTTACCATTTGACTACAAGTACAATGAGCAACAAATAATAACACAATTTTCCACCATAAAAAAACGATAACTAATATTGAACAAAATAATAACTGCAATTATCATTTTAGCCATAATCGTGTAGCCGTACTATAAAGCACTGGTTCTCAACCTGTGGGCCGGGGCCCCTGGTGGTATGTTTTCATTGCGATACCGATAAATAGAAACTTAAAGTATACTACTTTAGTTCCATTGATCCAAGCCGGCTGCCGTGTTAAGTGGTCAGATGGGTGGGCCACGAATGCGTTTGAGATTTTCAAGGGGGTACTGATCCAGAAAAGGTTGAGAACCACTGCTTTAAAAGGATCTGTTTTGCATTAACCAGTGTTGCATGAGTGAACTAGTGGATTCATATCACTCAGAATCAGAATCTGGACAGCCTTTCCAGACAAGAGCGCTCCCTCCTTACCACAGGTGTCACAGCGGTGTGTTTTTTCCCCAGCATGACGAGCCTTGTGCTTCAGTAACTTCTTCTCCATGTTGAAGGACTTTCCACACTGGTCACAGGTGCATGTCTGGTCGGCGGTGTGAGTCTTCTTGTGCTCCTTCAGATTGCTGAAATTGCTGAAACCTGAGGGACATCACAAGCATTCAGAGCGGAACAACACAGGACTAGATGTGTCTCAAAAATAGGACTAATTTGTGGGAAAAGGCTTATAGAGCACCGAAGTCTGACGTAATTTACACATCCTACCTGGTTTGTGGTTTTCCACCCCATTCTGAATTCCCATAGACGTGTTTAATATCGCTTCAAATAAGAACTGTGTTCCAAAAATAAACAAATGATCCCGTCGGTTTGACTCATATGGATATGAAGCATCAACTGACGGTGAGAAAACGCTAATGTTACTTTCGCCAAATTACCGTAATTTTCGTACTATAAGCCGCACCTGAATATAAGCCGCAGCAGTAAAATTGAATGATTTGTACATATATAAGCCGCACTGGACTATAAACCGCGGGTGTAAAATTCCTAGATTTAGGAGGTCCCCTAGTGGCCGTTAGCTATAAAAATCCATAGATAAGCCGCACCGTTATATAAGCCGCAGGGTCGAAAAATGGGAAAAAAGTCTTGGCTTATAGTCCGAAATTTACGGTAGTTAAATTTTCGCCAGAAACAGACTGTATCAAATATGAGTGACTGACTATCATAAACGATACAGAGCGACCTCCCTGACAATATCGCAGAGACAGTTTGTTTATTTTTGGACCACAATTCTTATATGAGATGATTCTATGATGACCCAATGTTATTCTCCATAGAGAAATGACTTTACGAACCAGGGGATGAACGAGTGACGTAAGGACTTCTGTACTCTATTATGATGATTTTCTTCCTCTTCTCGATACCGATTATTTTCCATCCATAACCAAGTGGTTACACTTTCCAGACACATGTGTCTTGAGATAATCAAGTATTATTATTAGTTTTGGGGAGCAACACTTAAGGACACCCAAGCAGTGATTCCACGTCACCTATACACAATCGGCTTCCAAAAATCTACCCTACAACTACAGAACTGATACGATTCTTCATTCTTGTCTTCTGATATAGTATATCAGTTTATCCCCGAAAAATTGAATAATCTGATCCACAATTACAGCTGTTGTGTGTGTTTGGAGCAGTTACGCAAAGAAGACCTTGTCGAAACGTTGGCTTCTTTTCAAAATAACAAGTTTTGCATTGTGGCTATGAGCTGTGCAACCTCCTCTCTTTTAAACATTTGTATATCTCCTGTGGTCAGCAACAGTTACTACTGGTGTGCGCTACTGTGCCAGTGTTTGGAGCAGTTACCTACCTCTTCCACATATGTCGCATAGGTGTGGCTTCTCTCCTGTGTGGACCACGATGTGACGCTGAACGTCCCCTGCTGCCGCAAAGCTGGAGATCAAAGATATTTGAGTAGAGCAGGCAACAACAAATTAGAGCATTTATTAGAGAAACTAGAGAGACTTATATTACAAGCAAAACAGTTTACCTTTTCCCACATAGCTCACAGATGTATGGTTTCTCTCCAGAGTGTCGCCGCAAATGTGTCTGTAAATTACCTGCCTGTCGAAACAAGAGAGCCACAACACAACTCATCAGTAGAATCTCAACAACATATGAAAACTCTTTTAACTACTGATGCCTGATTTATACTTAGTGCCTGATTTATACTCTGTGTGCAACACAGCATGAAAATAGCAGATCTACAAGCTCACAACGACGCGCGACGTGTTGTGAGCTTGTAGTTCATTTATTTACAGATGCTCAACACGCTGTGCCATCAAGTATAAATTGGGCATTACAACTTGAGCACTAGACCGTACCTGTGAAAAGTTTTTCCCGCACACATTACATTGAAACGGCTTCTCACCTACAACAAAAAAGGAGTGCAGAATTTTCTCTATTAAAAGAAAACATATATTCATGTGAAAACATTGAATGTATACTTTAGACTTTATATGTCACGGATGCTCATGATGAAAAGTTGAAAAGTGAAATACCAGTATGCATGCGCTTGTGCAGCATTAGGTTGCTTGGGTGTTTGAAGATCTTTCCGCACACTTCACAGCAATACTGCTTGTGCCCCGTCTGCAGTGGTGGGCCGGACACTACCTTGGGGTCTTCTTCCTCTTGACCCACAGGCGGGGGGCTGGGAACAGTTGCATATGTGGGTGATTGGGCATCAGGTGCCGTTTCAGGAACCTCGTCTCTGCTCTCCACGAGGCAGTCGGTGGGAGCTTCTGGAGGTTCGTTTTGCACTGGGGACTGTTCTTGGGGGCTCTCTTTGGGACCAGTGACGACTGGCATGCTGAGTGGCTCGGCACACATCTCCTCCAAGGTCTTCTGGGACCGTAGGTAGTTGTACTTTTTCAAATACACCGTCTTCTTTGGGCGCATGGGCTTATTGAGTGAGTCTGTCGGGTCGGCAGTAGGAGCGGTTAAAGTTTCCTCCGGCGGTAACGAGGGGCCGGAGGTCTTTTCAACTGGCGTGGAGGTGCAGGGAGGGTTTGGCTGACCGGCGCTTCCTGTACAAACAGTAGGGTGGTTGTTGTGTGCCTGATACTGTTGCTCGTCCATCATGACCAAAGGACTCGGGCCTTGATTCGAGGCGGCGTTGCTGGTTTCCACCGCGCTCTGTTTGAAGTACTGCTTGCTGTAGAAGTTCCGCAGCTTGTAGCTGTGGGCGAGCTGCTTGTCGGCGATCTCGCAGTTTGCGCCGCTGTGGGCCACCGAGGCGGACAGCTTCTTGGCGTGGTCCAGGTCGGCGTTGAAGCTCGGCCTCTGGGCTTCAGATGAAGGGCAGTGGAGGTCCATGTCGTGAGGAAGACTGCTGCTGTCCAGGAGGCAATCGTGCTCTGAGGTCAGGGCGCCCGGCAGAGAGAAAGACGGCGTCTCCGCCGCCGGCGGACAGGGTTTGAGAAACGCATTGCACATGTTCTGGATGTTGGGGACCTGTAAGCACTGCGCGATGTCTAGGAGTGCTTGTACATTATCTTGGTTGATGTCCAGATGGGACGTGTACATGTAATCCAGTACTTGGCCGATGCCGCCGACATCCTGAATTACCAAGTTGAACACTTCGTTCTTCTGACTTGGAGAATTCTGGAACAAGGACCTACAAAGCAAAACAAACGCTGTTACGTTATGTTTTATTATACATATTTGATTTGTGGGAAAATGTAAAGCAGTGGTTTTCAAAGTGAGGTCCAAGGACCCTCAGGGTTTCTTGAGGGAGTTCTGAATGGATCCTTATGCTGCGTGCAGACTGGCTAATACAAAGCTACTGTCTACCATTATTTTTCATTGGAAGCCAGCGACATGAAGTTTGTAACTATAACTATATAGCTATATTCCGCTATTGTTGCTAAACTTTTTTAACATATACAATTATTACATTCTTTGTGTATTTAAAATAGTTGTCATATTTATCTGCCCTGTTTAATTTGTGATTACGAAGCCTAAAAGGCAAACAGTAATGTAATTGTCATTCATATGTTCCAATGTTCAATGCCAAAAACACAATTAATCGTCACCTTAAATTGTGTAATCGTGACAGCCCTACTGCCAGTGTGAATGCAGCATAGGAAGTCTGTAACTCTGAGAGTGTACAAATGGAACAAATGGAGTTATTATGGGGGGTCCTTGAAATTAAAGGACAACTTTAGTTTTTTACAACCAATGTTTATATTTTAGCTTGTAATTAAAGTAAATAAAAGATGAGTGTTATTTCTTTTTTCATTTACTGCTTTCTATAGTTTTAGCAATTTTTGCAATATTTTTATACAGTGGGCGGGGACATTCTGTCCAGTGGCTAAATATGCCTTTTTTACACAATAAAAAAGGTCCTGTGGTCTTTGATGGCCAGATGTCAATTATTGGGGGCTAGAAGAGCTACTGTAAATAATAATAAAGAAAACACCAGGTTATTGTGTAAAAAAAGACATATTTAGCCACCGGACAGAATGCCCCCGCCCACTGTAAAAAAAAGATCACGAAAATTGCTAAAACTATAGAAAGCAGTACATTTTTTTATTTACTTTAATTACAATCTAAAACATAAACCTTGGTTGTAAAGAAAACAAAGTTGTCCTTTAAAAGAACTTTTGAGAACCACTGATGTAAAGTCATGGCCATGGGTGTCACAACAAGGCCGTACAGTACGCACCTGAAATAGCTGCTGAAAGCAGCCAGGACGTTCTTGTGGGCTTTGAAGCAGACCCCTTTGACCACCAGCATGCAGTCACACAGCAGCCCCTGGATCCTCTGCTCCTGCAGCTGCTGCAGGAGGTAGGAGCTGTGGCTGGACAACGCCTCCATGGTCCCTCACATCACATTACTGCAGCAACTATAGGGAAATGATCCATGATGATTAAAGCAAAAACACATCTTATGACTGAACATTTTAGTTATGACGGTCCCAATCTGTGATCTGTGAAACAGCATGAAAGGAAAGGGGGGGGGGGGGGGAATCCCCCCAAAAAATCTAAATTATTCAGAATTGTCCAATACTTTCAATATTTTTTTTTCAAAAATATCAGATGTACAAGCTCTTGTATATCTGTTATTTTGTCCCCCGACCCCACTTCTAGAAGCACTGTCCTAAACAATTAGCACTATGTGTAGATTAATGTTAAGAGTATTATCATTCTAAACCTGATCCTGCTATAACGTGTTTTCTACATACAGCCAAACAGTTGAAGAAATTTCAGATTGCGACCATGGGGTTTTTATGGAAGATGTTTTTACAATGTAAGCAGCAATAGAATCATGCTAGTCTGTCTCAAAAATAAAAGCCTGGAGATCGAGGCTAGTCTCATTCTAATACTCGTTAATCTTAGGGAAATGACAGAAATCAGTCGTGACTGAGAACTTTATTCCATACGCCAGAAATAGCAAATAAACACACACAGTAATGTATAGAGCAATGAAAGAGCTGCATAGCTCCATCACAACTCATACAGGGCCAGGCAACAAGTCAATCTGATTTTAAAAATAAATTGAAGAAATATCTCATGGAATCTGCTTTTGCTAACACACTAACATACTGCACACTGTTTAATGTTTCTTGGTCTGTGCAGAATGGGTATATCTGTATTTGTGGACCTGAAATTGAAACTATGGTGAGGCATCATTAAGATGTTGTATTTATGCAATGATTTAATACACCATATAATCGAGATTGTATTTTTTACATTTGGTTGTATTTTAAGTTTTTAACTCTTTTCTTATACTGTGATGTAAAATGTATTCATGTTACAGTATGCAATGCAATCTATTTCTGTGTGGACCATGGAATACCAGGAAGAGTAGCTGCTGCTAAGGTAGTAGCTAATGGGGATCCCAATAAACAATAAACATTAAACACCAGGCAGTCAGTCATGATCACAGAAAGTACAACTTGTGAAAACCTCACATAATCCACATTCTGCATCTAATGAGACCAACCATGACCAAAAAGTGTGCAGCAAAAAGCTATACTCTAATGTAGCAGAAAGGCATTGTTGTTTACGTCGAGCTATACACATTCTCAACCAACAGCCACGCAACAAAAGTGATATATAGCGATGATCAATTAAAATATATACACACGTATCAAGGTAATTGCACAGAAACAACTCTTAACGATAAATATCTTACGTTTTATTTGGATGATCGGCTTTTCGAATCAATGACCTCACTTCCTGGTACAGCGACCAAAACATGCAACACCAAAAGTATTAAACTGACATAAGATACAGGAGTGGCTGTAAAAATACATACATAATAATAATTTAATTAAATAAAACAACATTTTACTTTTTAGCAAACTATGATTTGATAAAAGAAATGGCCATAAACAATGTAATAATCGTAATTAAATGGAAAACCATTGTGGTCAGAACTTACGTTTAGACGTGGTGTTGTTTCCGCACGGAATGGAAAACACGCACCCATGGTTGCCATGTCCGCTTATTATAAGCGACTAGTTTGGGCTTTCTTTTCTGTAAAGTTGCTTGTAAAATATTGGCAGTCGTTGCGGCTTGCGTTTTTTTTATGGCTTGTCTCTTATTTTGGCCTTTGCTTCCTAAGTGTTGTTTAAAGGAGTGTTTTTTTCCCCCTCCCAAAACATTCTCTTTTCAAATTAATGGTTTTGTCCACGGACGCCCCTCTCCCATCTAAAAGTATTTTGTGACACCAGAAAGTGTTAAAATGTTTCAAAACAATATTCAAAATGTTTCCCTTTTTCCCCCAAGATTTTTTTTTTTAAACAGCAGATCTACAAGATCTACTGGGAGCTTGTAGATCTGCTATTTTCAAACATCGACGCTCATGTGGCCTACATATAGTCGCTTCCTTCGGTCTTGTTTTCATAGACCCAGTTCCTCATTTCTCTCGCAATATCTGGCAACACCGGTTGTTTCCACACTGAACGGAAAACACGTCACGGGGCTACTCATTCGAGAGTAGCTTAGTCGTGTGTGTTTTGAAAAGTTGCGCATGGAGGCATTGAGAGTGTTCTATGTGTTATTATAGACTCATTTATCTACACAACCATCGGGTTGGGTTTAATTAAAACGCCGCGTCCATTAGCTAATTGGCATTTTCTAGTCAGTTTGACACCGCAAATCAACTGCTAACTGATACGGTCGGTCGGCTGTGTTGAACACATGGACTCTGGGTGGATATGTCTGTAAACTCAGCGATTTTACCCTTTTCTGTTGTCTTATAAGACCCAGTTCGTTCTGTAGACAGTATTATTGTCTAGTAAACAGTATTATTGTCTAGTATAAGTAGCGTAGATCGTATTGAATCGGCTCCAACATGGTGTTCTTCACGTGCAACGCGTGTGGAGAGTCCCTGAAGAAAGCCCAGGTGGAGAAGCATGTGAACATGTGTCGGGGTTGCCAGGTCCTCTCCTGCATAGACTGCGGGAAAGACTTCTGGTAACTTTGGCCTTAGTCGTCCTGTAGCTCTGGTCCATAGCGTTAGAATGAGTTCTCCTTAAGGGTTAGGGATGTTACTTTCGAGCTTCTCGTCTTTAGTAAAACAAATATATATATATATATATATATATATATACTTTATACATTTCAACTGCTTTATTTTTTATCTGAACCTTTGTTTTTTTCAAAATAGTGGAGAGGACTACAGGAATCATGTCAAGTGTATCAGTGAAGATCAGAAGTATGGAGGTAAAGGATATGCGGCCAAGGCCAACAAAGGAGAAGTGAAGCAGCAGCAATGGATCGAGGTAGAGAAAACTGTGTGTGTGTGTGTGTGTGTGTGTGTGTGTGTGTGTGTGTGTGTGTGTGTGTGTGTGTGTGTGTGTGTGTGTGTGTGTGTGAGAGAGAGAGAAAGAGAGAGTTCTTTATATCTACTCTGAAAACACAGTGAAATCCTCTAATGTTAGGCTAAAGTGAGTGTACAAATGGAACCAAATTGACCCATTTGGTTCCATTTGCACACTCTCAGAGTTAAATTAACACTGAGGATCTACGTACTATGCATAAAAACCTTTTCCCTCCACAACTATTGTGCGTTATTTCTCTTTATAAACTATGTAAATTATGGCAACATTGGTGGAAAGTACCACTTTTTTTGACTGATTTGATGAAGATTGAAGTTCATGGCGGTATGAAAAGATAAACAAAATATGAAAGTATTAAGTCAGTCAGACAGTTAAGATGCTTATAATTGTATCCATCTATCTCAGGGATGTGCATCTCACTGATTTACTGACTCTTCCTTGACAGAGGATCCAGAGTGCCACGAACAAACCGGGCATCAGTGCTAAGCTGAAAGATATCCTAAACCAGGTCGGCTCATATGATAACGTCCCACGAAAGAAGCTGAAGTTTCAGGTCTGTATTTACTTGAAAGTCTTTTCATTTGTGATTTTGTTAAGAGATTGTTCTTCTGAGGAGAGCAGTGCCTACAGTCTTGGTGTAATGATCAATTTTCACTCCCATTTTTACACACAACTCTTCTCCAGAACTGGATGAAGAACAGTCTGAAGATAATGGATCGGAAACTACACGACCAAGTATGGGATATCTTCTCAGCAGCAATCAGCAATGTAAGCTACCCCATCTCTTTATCAGTATTTACTCTTTAGGGCCGTCACGACCATGACATTTCACTTGACGATTAATCATCATACGAATAGATGCGATGTAACGATTTGATTGTGTTTTGAGTATTGAACATATGAATAAAACAATATATATATATATATATATACTGTATATCTGTTGGCGTTTAGGCTTCGTAAACAAACAAAAAAAGATATTACAGATATGACAAATAACCTAAATGTAAAAGAAACTAGTGACATATTTAATAATGTCATGCTTTCAAAATGTTTTGTGTATAAGAACGTATATAGTGAACCTACATGAACAAGATTAAGTCTGTTATTGGTTCTAAATATTGTTTTAGATATATTTTCAGTTAAATTACCCAGCCCTACTTGATTTTTATACTTCACTGCTCATGTATTATTATTATTAGGCTCCAGAGGCCGCCAAGCCGTGTGAAACAACACAGGCACCCGCTGCAGCTGAAGCCCAGGCCCAGACCAATGGAAGCCAGCAGCAGAACGGCACCTCAGAGGAGGCGGCCGCCAAGAAGAAACTGAACAAGCGGGAACGCAAGGAGGCGCGTCAGATGAAGAGCGGCAAGAAGAATAAGAACAGGGCTGAAAACGGTACAGCGGAGGAGGACGAAGAAGAGCAGGCATGTGCAAAAAAAAGCAAGAGGAAGAGGAGCTGTGAGGAGGACGAAGAGCTGAACGGACACAACGCTGAGGAGGAGACTTCTGTAAAGAAGAGGAAGAAGAGCAAGGAGGTGGAGCAAGGTTTGTCCATACTTAGTGTAGACGCGTAATAATGGTGTTGCACAGTAAATCAGATTGTAAAGCTACAAAGGTCCCAGGTTCGATTCCTGGCCCCGGCAATTATGTTGAGGTGTCCCTGAGCAAGTCAACAAGAAATTCAGTCACTGTGATGGCCTGTTTTTTCTTTACTGGTTTCCCTACTCTACCAACTGTTTTTCTTTGACTGAAAATCTTCATTTCTGTTTCTTCCAGTTGACCAGAGGTCTGAGGAGGAAGCTGAGGTTGCAGAGGAACAAACAGCCTCTAAAGGTACAGTCCTCACAAAACACACACCACATTTCATTGGATGGGTTTAGGTGACCTTTTTTAAAGGATGCCTGTAACTGTTGAGAGTGTAAAAATGGAACCAAATCTATTTGGTCGGGTCCATTTGGTTCCATTGGTACAATCTCAAGAGTCATAGACCTGTAAGGGTCCATTTGGAACCCCCTCAATGAACCCTGGGCGTCCCTGGACCCCACTTTTGAAGACCACTGGTTTGTGATAAATGCAAGTATTTGACTGTAAAACCACAAGGGGGCAGTGTTGTCTCTTAAGCCGGGTGTCAATAGGAGATGACCTACAGCTTTTGTCATCTTATCTTAATAGCTGTACATTTTTATGTCTGACATGCAGGCAAATTCAACTGGAAGGGAACAATCAAGGCCGTCCTGAGGCAAGCACCCGATGAAGGACTCTCAGTGAAGAAAGTCCGGAAGAAGGTAAGGCTTTCTGGTTGAGCTACTGAAAGTGTGTCCCATGTGTCACACTTGTTGGGACTTGTACAAAAAGATGTATTAAGTAAGAGAATAAATCATCTAATAATAAAATATATATATACATTGAGAAGCAAATATAAGATCTTGTCTTAGACAGGTACATTAGCGTAACAATATGCAGCAGTTCCAGAATTATGCAGGTGATATACATATCTAGCTGTTCAGGTAAAGAGCATATGCATATCAATAGCAGTAATATCACAGTCGAATGTGCATAGATTTGAGCATATATACATACATGATAGTCATTAACCCAATCGAATGTGTAAAAGAGTCAGCATATGAACATGCACATATAGAATTAGAGTCATTGTCAGTGCCATTTCTTTTTTTTTTATGTTTTCTTTGTCCATGTCCTCATTTAGTTCTCCGACAGCTGCTGGGGAAAAAAGCAGTCTCAGTCTCAAGCCCTTGTTGGCTTTAAGGCATCTCAGGCGTTTCCCATTTAGCTTCATCACGAATAGTTTGTTGCTAGGATGATGTTTGTCCTTCATAATCCTTTTTGCCAGGCCCAAAGCACCTGCTCTCATAAATGTCCTGCAGAGACAGGAGAGAGCTCCCTGTGGTGCGTTCAGCAGCCACCCTTCACCACCACCTTCCGCAGTGGTCTTAAGTCCTGTGAAGAGCTCTGTCCATACCGAATGGTCATGCCCCCCCCCTCCCCGCCGCCCTGACAGGATGCTCTGGGTTGTCGCGTGGTAGATAGCTTTTGGGATCAATCTACAAGCTTGCAACTGAGCTTGTACATCTGCTATTTTTGATGAATGTTCCCCCAAGAGAGTGTTTATGAGAGTGTCTATATGTCATGTTTTGGTCACTAGTTATTTTTAGTGTATTTCAATGCTTACCCTTGATTAATGTGCACTGTCGCTGGTAAACAAAGAATAAAGACATTGTTATGGAAAGATTCAGTACATTGGAACACTCTTACCAAAACACATTGTGCACTTTGTGTGTTCCTCTTCACAGGTTTTGGCAGCTTACTACTCATTCAGTGGTGAAGGAAATTTCAAAAAAGAGGAAGATCTGCTGGCACTTTTCAATAAGAAGATCAATGGAAATCCTAAGTTTAAGGTTCTGAAAGACAAAGTCAGACTTGTAAAGTAGACTTTCCATCTCTCTTTCACAAATGCCATGTTGTGCCGAGGCTAGAGGTTCCCTTTTCTTTTTTTGATCAACTGTTTTGATCTTTTTCACGTTCTCCCAGTTAAGCCATGATAACCATTTCTTTCCCATATGTATAATAGTCCCTGTCACTACCAACCGCTCCTTTTTGTTCAGGGGAGGGTGTAGACAATCTCGTATTTCCTCCGATACACATTGGAATCACCAACCTCTTCTTTTCACCTGCCAGTGAGGAGTTGAACTGGGAGGGTGTAAGGCATGCGCAGCAACATGCTATCCCTCCCAGTTCCTTTCACTGCTGAACAGACCAACTTGTAGGAGTCGCTAGTGTCGCGACACACACACCACCATCCACTGCTGGCTTCCCACACAGCCAATAGTGTCCTTGGAGCTCCCGGCCAAACCGGAGGCACTGTGGAGGAATCAAACCGAGGCCTAGATTTTACTGTTAAAGTCCTCTGTCATATACATATGTATAATCTTAATGTTTTTGATGAGGTTATGTTGATTATTAAATAATCTCCCCAAATTGTGTCTTGTATGTTGTTATCTTATTCTAAAATAGTTGAAAGCACAGGATTTTACAAAGGTACTTTGAATACTATGAACAATTCTCAAGTGAGGAAAGTCAAACATTTTCAGATGCCAAGAATGGATAATAGCTTAACTAATATTAGTGTTTTAATACATTTGATATGCCCACATTGGAAGGATAATTTCCAATATTTCAAGCAGCTGATCACTGCAAAATGTTCTGCAGAAGAGTTTAGGTAAATTGTTAAAGTGCTAAATTCTTCATGGAAACACACATTCTTCAATAACCCCTTAAGACTGAATATATTTTGTGCTGCAGTGCTCGTCTGTCATACACTGGACATGCATTGGCTCTGTACTTGGACCACTTTTTTTTACACCAAATCTCTTTGCCAAAAATAGCAGATCTACAATGCATAGAAAAGTGTCATTTTAAGAGTTTTCAGGATATTTTCATGATATCATTAATCGCAATTATTTCTGCCACAAATAGTTGTGTCATGAAATTTTCATATCATCCCATCCCTTAGCACTGATTGCAGTGGCTCCCATACGTTTGCACAAAATACACTAGTATGTGTCACTTTATGTGGATAATATGCCAATTGTGGTTGGACAGTGGTTCTCTTTCACATTCCGAGCCCCACAGTGAGGCTGGGAAACGGCACCTTATCTGTGGGATTGGATGTTGGATACGGGGGGAAGGGACGGGGGAGAGGTGCACCTGAGGTGAATTTGACTCTCACACGGGACGGGGCTAATGCACATTCCTCGGCACCCCGAACGGGGCTCACTTGGCCGGGGACACAGAAGCGCCATAGAAGCAGGAACGTTTTGGTGTCAGCCTCAGGTGAAGTTTTAATGCTGTCTGATTTTTCCTACCGCTAGAATGAGCAGCCTCTTTGCTCAACAACACACAAGACACGGCCATACACACACACACACGCACACATGTGAGCAACAGGGAGGAAATCTTCTCCAGCTTTATGAAGCTCTGCTAATCCCAGATGGTTTAACACTGATCCTCATTCATCACACACTGCTTACCTGTAATTGTATATTGCATACTTTGGGTATTAGTGTAGCTGTTTAGTCAGGTTTGCTAGTATTAAAATTGTGTTTTTTGGCCCCACTAAAGCCCTCGAGATGACTATTCTTTGTTTGTGTCCAGACCCCACAGGTTCTTAACAAAAACTCAAGGTAGCACTGTACCTTTGACCACAATAGCAGGCAATTGGTCGTTGCATGTCGAGACGAGGTTAGAAGTGTATGAACCCAATATACTGTATCAGCTACTGTGTTAACAGCTCATTTAATGTGCAGCTAGCTATGCATACTTTATCCACTTTGTCACGTTGATTGTGCTACCATGGATAAGGGGAACACATAGGTAGACATTTGTGTTCCTAATAGTAAGCATGAGTAACAGACTTGTATTGGCTAGCTGCTGCAATAAATGGTGGCATGCCAAAGTCTAATGTACTGTACATGTGTAACCTTTGGCCTTCATATGTAGCGTGTAATAACATATCAATAGCACATCATTGCTGCGACAGAGGAACAGACAATATGGTTTAAAGAAAAAGAAAAATGAATCCTGAAATAGCGCATAAAGGTGAAAGATGAGCTTGTTATATAATTTGCCATGTGATCTTTCAAACCTAGAATCAAACTAATGAATAACAGTTAACACCAGCAGATGCTACACATTCTGGACTAACCCAAACCAGACTTGTTTTGGGGGTTATTCCAATGTTGACACTTGTTTAATGGATGTGTCATCATCACAAGAGGTCATACAGGTCAAGTTAAATGTCAAGGCATGACATTAGGACGAACATTTTCAAGGGAAAGGGTTAGAATTACTGTTAATCTTTTGCAGAAAATGCCCTACAAATGCTAATGCAATGCTTTAATCCAAAGTAGAAGAAAAGGGACTCATGTTGGGTTCACAAAGCATGCATTTTCTGGATACATTCAGCTGTATGAAACCAACTAAGAAATCCAAAATACTGCCCAAATTCAGCAATAAAAGTTTATTCAACAAAAGGTCCAGACATTTACTATGACTATAAGTTGACATCAGCTTTCTGAGTAGCAAAAGTGGGCATCATGTACACATTAAAAAATAAATTAACAGCTTTGGTAGTTTTATCAGTAAACATATAAATGGCAAAATACTTCTGTACAAAGAAAAGAAACATTGTAATGAATCCATTAACAGGACCGTTTGTTAGTCCCTCCCATAGGCCACTGGAGCTGCAGAACCACAGATAAGAGATGAATAGTGATAGTAAGTAAAATAGCTAACACTTGAATTAAATTCCTTGAAATTATGATTACATTCCAAAATGTCTTAGAATTCAAAGAAGACACCTGATCTCAAGACACGAGCGTGCAAAAACAGGGCATGCAGCATCCATTGAGTTACTGTTCTTTTTTGTTTTGAGCCATCACATTTCTCACCTTTTAAACTTCACCCAAGTAAAGAGATGAGCATCACCACACCCATGAACTGAGTGAAAAGAATGAACGGAGTGAAGAAGGACCACACCGGCCACAGGGCTATGTTGAAACTGTCAACAAAGGACAAATAAAAGGACATTATGCACTGTCACTACACTTTTAAATACACTTCTGTTGTGTCACTACAGTACACAATCATCGCAATTCATATGTCAATATTGTCATAGCTCCGACAGAAATGACAGGCAGGTATTGTTTACCCCAAACAGTCAACTCATTAAAAAAAATCATAATATTCAAATGAATATGTAATGACAGCAAAGTACGATCTGAAATCCTATATGATTAATTAAGCGTTCAAAGGATGTGATTAACTACAAATCCCATCTCCTTTCCGAAACTGATTTGAAAGAACCTGAAGCCTATCAAAACTAACATCACAGGCAGCTAATAGAAGATGTTCAATACAAACATGTAGCATTGCAGAATGAACAGCATGCCAGATTTGAAAATAACATGTGTTGTGTTTTATTTAGTGATCATTTTGGTGGCCTTTTTACTTGCCACTCTGCCAGTCCAGAGCACACTGTAGTCTACAAAGTACATACAATACAGATTTTCTGCACTATATACTGTAGTACTGGATTTAATTTTGGTCAGAGAAAATTGTTCAAAGATGGGAAAATGACATCCAGGTCAAATTTGGCCAGAAGTCCACCTGCTAACCAGCTCAGTGGCCTTGTGGTTAGAGTGTCCACCCTGAAATTGGGAGGTCAGGGTTCAATTCAATGTGGTCTGGTGCGACAGTGTCGGTCAAAGGATGTTTTTGCCTTGAATTTAGCCTCCAAGGCAGCACTTATTCCCAGGCTATGCAATTAGATGACGCTCATGACAGTACATTTTGTATTAAAATAATGTCTTGGCTCTTTTATATTTTATGTATATTATAATGGTGTGACTACCTCTGCAAACTCTGGGATGATTATCTATTTATTATTAACTGATTAATACTAACCGTTTGAAGACATTGTGTAACTTGTTTTTAGAGCACAAAAGAGAATACTCTTTTGTTTTGTGAAAGGGAGTGAAAACAGTAGCCAATCTACAAGCTCACAAAGTGTCGCACCGCTTTGTGAGTGTGTGGATCGGCTACTTTTGTGTGAATGTTCCACCCAGAATAGGCATGCTGGGGTACAAGTGGTTATCAGGACAGAGCACAGGCAGTTCAGGCCCTAACGATTGTCGTTACAATACCTGCAAGATGCTGCAATGAAGGCTGCTGTGGTGACTGGGGGAATGGCAGGATACTCCTGGTCGTAGTGCTGGATGCCTTTAACCCACTCCAGGTACACAATGCAAAACATGGCCAGCGATAAGCACACTCCAAGAAGCATCAATCCCACATTGAACCACCAACTGACAAAACAAACAAATAAAAGGTTATTATTTTAGCTACAGTCACGTTACACACTAGTAAATACGCATAGGTGAAGGGATCGATGTCACGTGAGTGTGCTGGAGGTGCAAATGAAGGGACTTACTGGGTGGATTTGGCTCCTTTTTGTGGGTCGAAAAACTAATATTTGATGTTGCAGTTCCCTGCACTACAATACTTATAAATAATTACAAAATAATTACATGAATATATAAATATATCACTGTATGCAGTCCTTCTAACAATATCACTGTATGCAGTCCTTCTAACAAACTCAATAGCAATACCAGTGTTGTTTGCCCCTACAAGACAAACTCGGCGAGGCCCTGTATGTGTGTCTCAAAGAATATATGCCCATGGTTTCACATTATGCTGGGCAATTATTCATTTTGAAGGAAAACATGGCATTTAAACATACAGTTCCATGAACAATGTAGCCTTAAGAGAACGTGTGTGTGTGTGTGTGTGTGTGTGTGTGTGTGTGTGTGTGTGTGTGTGTGTGTGTGTGTGTGTGTGTTTTCAACATCTTCAACACCTTTTGATATCATCACTCTCCAGGATGATATGGATAAAGTCCACATAGTAGGTGATGCCCACAGAGGCTAGGATCCAGAAGATGGAGTGTCTATTAATGCGAGGCAGAGGTTTTACATCTTTCTCCTCTTGGCCTGAAAGATGAGAAAAACAAATAACTGTTCAGATTGTGAGAAGCTGATAAACATTGCACAGTTCCAAAGAAAACATTTTGAGTGAATTTTGAGCCAAGCTAGCGGAGTGGCAGTATCAATATCACGATTATTTCAAACTTTTGCCTCGTTTACGATTAATTATTAATCATTTGTAAAATATAGTGAAACTAGCAGATCTACAAGCTCACCTGCCGCATCGTGACATGACACATTGTGAGCTTGTAGACTATTTTGAAGTATTGTCACTATTTTTGAACGCCACCATTGCACAACAAAGTACTGTGTTTAATACTATAATATAGGGCGTAAATGCTTTATCAGACTAAATCAATTTAGTGAATAATAAAACAAAAATAACATTTCCGTGCCGATTTGTTGATATATAAGACTTTTTTTTAAATGATCACACAAAAACATGCTTCTCGATTAATCTATTAATGAACCTACATGAGCAAGATTAAGGTTAACATTTTCGGTTTCGATATAGTTTCGGTGAATTGCCCAGCCGTAGTGCGAACACAACAAGGTTCACAAGTGGCATTGAACTTACAGCCAAATATGAGCATTAGCTTTCTGCCCCATCAGAAATGTGCTCAATCCCTGCTTTTCAGGTGTAAGGAGCTTTTGAGGACAAGCATGATTGTTTGAGATAAGCTTACTTTTTGGAGAGCTATTAATCTCTATAATTTAGTGCTTGATTAAACGTATCAAAGCCAGCTGTTGGCTGGTGAAGTGGTCGAGCAGAAAGGCACGTCCTATCCTGAGGCAGAGTTCAAGCGGTGAACTCAGTGGCCTGGTCAGTTAGCCTATATCTCTTTTTAATCAAACGTTCCGTACTGTACTACTTGGCTTTTTTTTGACACACTATAGCCTGGGCCTGGTGCTTGCCAAGCAATGGTCCAACTAGCCGATCCATCTTCCAGGAATTTTGGACATCTTTCAAATCAAATCTCGACAATGCGGTGATCAAGCAAAAAAGGGATGAGCACTCTACAAACTGTTGGGTCTGGTGGGTTTATTATGCATATCACTTTACGTCGGCTGATGTTATATTGCTGGTGTTGCTGCTAGCTGGACACAGGGTTTTGCGGTCCAAAACAATCAAGAATTGGTGGATGGATGCCCGGTAACCATGGATGTATTAACCCATTCAAACCGGGAACGCATCTGTGTAATCACTTTATCCATATTTTGTACTTTGGCTATTCAAAAATAGCAGATATACAAGCTCGTAGCTATGAGCTTGTAGATCTGCTATTTTTGAAAAATCTTGACCATTAAGTGCAAATATTTGAATATATATACTTTTTTAAAGGGAACATTTGTAACTCAAATCTTTCTGGGGGGGGGGGGGGGGGTTCCTAGGGGGGGGGGGGGGTCCTGGAACAAAATATTTTGAGATGGTGGTCCGAGGCCATCATTTTGGGGGTCCTTGACATAACATTTTTTGAGATCCACTGATATTATAGCAACATACGTTTTTTAGAAAACTGTTAGGATTTAGAAGACATTTGTAGAATCCCCAGAAGCAAAGATTTGAGCTAAAAATGTTTGCTTTAAAAAATTAAAAAATATATATTCAAAGATTTGCACTCATTTTTCACGAATTTTCAAAAATAGCAGATCTACAAGCTCGTATAGCCATGAGCTTGTAGATCTGCTATTTTTGAATAGCTAAAGAAATCTTAAAATGACAGATGCGTTCCCTGTCTTAATGGATTAAGAGAACAGTTAACAGGCTGAAGAAGAAGAGGAGAGATGAGAATTGTCTACTGCCAAGAAAGACTGAAGAGGCCCTCCGGGTCTCTTCAGCCTGTCAATGTCTGCAGCTCACCAGATAGCACAAACTACTCATTACTTATTAAGGGCAGGAGTATTTCTGGATATGAACTGATTCGAACTTTGTAAAATGATACGTCAACTCCAACCGGTACAGTTCAGATTCTGAATATAAACTTGGCAGGCAAACCATAACCAAGACACTGCAATGGTACCTTAACAGTGGTTCTCAAAGTGGGGTCCCCTCAGGGGTCCTTGAAAATTGTTAACCACTTAAATCCTCTAGACTAAGTAAACACAATAGTGTCTACTAGCCAACTGATGTCACAAGTTTCTTACACAAGATAATGTTATTTATGAGTGTCTTCTATCTCTTCCTGGCTACTATGGTCAGTGATGTAACTACATTTGCTCAAGTACTGTACCTAAGTACAATTTTGAGGTATGTTTTACTTTACTGGAGTATTTCAAATTTTCAATACTTTTACTTCTACTCTCAGAGGACATCTCAGAGGCAAATATTGAAAACTTAAGTTTAGTTACTTTGTAGATTCTGACTATTATTATTATTACAAAACATACATGAACCACTTCAGCACCATATACATTTCAGCCATTTGAAAATAGCTGTTGTGAGCTTGTATAGACTATTTTCAAAAGAGTTTTATACATTTTAAACATTTGAAAATTGGACATTCTGCATAATGAGTACTTTCTACTTTTGGTACTTTTTGTTTTTAAGTACATGTTGATGCCAATACTTTTGTACTCAAGTACATTTTGAATTCCTGACTTTTACTTGTAACAGAGTATTTCTACATTGCAGTATTGATACTTTTACTTATTAAGTAAAGCATGTGAGTAGAGTACTAATTTTTCCACCACTGGTTGCTAACTCCAGCAGCAGCTAACTAACATTGCATTCTGTCTCTTACTCTTCTCGCCACGGTCATCATCACATTGTGCTCCTTGTAGGAGGAACTCCGCGTCTCTTTGAAATCTGTTGCGCAGATTGACCAGCTCACTGTCGTTGAGCATTTTCCTTAATGTTATGACAGTTCCTGACGAGCTGTCTGTCTGTCTTCTTTGATTACGAGCAGATCTGTGTTTGGTACTGTTGGAGATTTGGTACAAGATTCAACCGATGGCACTTCCTGCTTGCGTCACGTTAGTGCCATAACGTGACGCACGTTAGTGACGCACATTTCAAACGACAGTTGTAGTTCTTTTGGGAGGGAAGAGTAGGCACCTGAGAAGTCTGGGCGCCTCAATGTTAAATTCTGCCTATATCTTTTCAACCACTTAACCCCATATGGGTAACCGGAGTCCCTCTGGGCTCAATACTAGGGTCTTTTCTGTTTTCTGTTACAGTGGGGAAAGCTTTCGCTGAAAATATAGCTGATCGACAAGATCACAGTGTCGCATTGTGAACTTGTCGATCTGCTATTTTCAGCGAAAGCTTTCCTCACAATACTAATGCTGGGGTTTAGTGGTTAAATGTAAAAAATACAAAATAAAAAGGACAAATGTATATGCTTTGGAAAATGGTCTGAAATAAGTATACATGGTTTGAAGAACATGCTTGAACATTTGATATTTAGGTCCTAACATTTCAACAATATATAGCCAGTCAGTATGGGCATAAACAATAAGTTGAAAGGTAAATGTAGGTCTGATAATTGTGTACTGTGCAGTATGCGTGTATACTTTACAATATTTCAGACCATTTCCCAAAGCATAGGCTACTTTTTATTCAGACAATTTCACATTGAGGTGCCCAGTCTGTATCATCTGGGAGCAGCTGACTGCAGATTTATTATCTACATGGTTAAATCACATTCATGAATTGTGTGGCTTTCATCCTATACTTAAGTGTAATGTTAAGCTGTTAAACTGCACCACATACAGGTATGATTCAATACAACATATTGGAACAATACTGTCAATTAAAACATTGACCTAGTAACTTTATTAAATTAAAACGTATACCACACAATAGTACACCTATTCTGCAAAGTAAAAATGTTGCCTCATGCATGTTGACAGACAATTAATTGGAAAACACCCAAACTTAAGTTAGCCTACATATAAGATCCAGTCCCCAACTCAAGGAAACACAGATACTGTAAGCCTACCTCTGTTTAGACTACAGCCTCTGTTTTGACTAGACTAGACTAGACTATCTATGGCCTTGAATCCCCTTAACAGACCATAAAACAGCGGTTCTCAAATGTTTTCATGTCAAGGACCCTGAAATTAATACGTAGCACATTTGGCCGCGGACCACCATCTGAAAATATTTAGTACCAGGGAGGGACCCCCCATACAAGATTTGTGTTGTTAAAATGTTTCAAAGATATTCCAAAGTCTTTCCAGTTTTGTGAAAATTGTTGATGTAGCAGCCTACTGTATATTGGGTTCAAGTGGTTAAACTGAATTTGATGCAAAATTAACTAATTTTGATGGGGACCCCCTGGAATTCCTCTCAAGGACCCCTGGGGGTCTCCAGACCCCTCTTTCAGAAGCAGTGCAATAACTACACTAGACCAATTGGGTGTAAAAAAAAACAGACAAGAATATCACATTGCATAGTCAGTGAGGATTTCCCCCAGTGTTTGACTGTGCACATTGCAACCATAGGAAATCTGTCCCAGCATGCAAACATTCACATCTCTCTCTCATGAGCTATGCAGAATGCAACCTAGTCAGCTATTAGTGTCTTATCTTTGAATATATAATTTACACACTGTTGGCAATAACTTGACTCCACAGAAACCAGTGGTTTTGTCCAGGCTACATTGGAGGCACACAGGTTATATAAAAGTAGAAAAGTGGGTCATCATGCCCAGTAATTAGTTTCTACTACTTTGACAATAACAAAGGTTGTGAATAACTGTGTGCTGTAATATATACTGTGCACAACATACAATATTTACTAATCAAACATGTTGGTATTTTTATTAGCCGATAAGTCTGTGTATATTAGCTGTTAATATACCTTATGCTATTCATGATCAGGGGATTTATTGGTTATTTTTCATTAACTCAACATATTCTCTGAAAAGGATTTTGGTGTTTTTTTCTGCCGGTCATCTTCAGGTGGTTTTAGATGAATATTTTATTTGTAACATGTCTTTCACTGTTTTTAATGTGTCCTAGACTTCTTTTTTTTATTACCATTTGACGTGACCTATAATCTATGGCTTGGAGTAAAAATGTTGATTTGCTCTTCATTCATGACATTCTTTTCTGCCAAACGGTATTAGAAGCTATACATTGAATGCTTCTCTACTATACTGTTCACAAGCTGTAAAGTTCCGGGTGGAAACCTCATATCTCCCAAACTGGAACCTGTGTTCCAATGGACCCAATGTAGTTATTACTTAGCCACAAGCTCTTGTTAATACTTTCCATTGGTTCAATATTTATAAAACCCACTGACACACTTAATCATTTTCACATGTACTTAACCTCCCCCCTCTAAAATTGCAGAAATAGAAGATCAAGAAGATCTACTTGCTCAAAAAACGCATTTCAAGTTTTGAGCTTGTAGATCTGCTATGTTTTCTATTTGTGTGTGACACTGTAATACAACGAAGTAGCACATTAATTTACGAAGAAACATAAGTTAAAACATGGAGGTAAGAGGTTTCTGCCTGACAGCAATGATGTTGTAGGTTGAGGAAAGATATTCAATTCAATCTTTATTACAGACCCAGGAGATGCATATCAAAGATGATAGGATGAGAAAAGGAGATTTGTTCAATAACTCCTCCAGCACTGAAAGCATTGAGTGGGTGAAAAAAAAGAAAGAGCTTTTCCCATGCGGGTGATATAATTAGATGCTGGTTTCCATACTGTTCCTGCATTGTCCTGACAACAGACGCATGGCCTAGCAGGTCTTCACCTCACTGTTTGTTAATCGTGAAGGGACAGGTATGCACTAAAAGGTGACATGCAGTCGTTTGCAAGTCTGTTTTTTTTATGAGATACAATCAACCTTGCTCTTGGCAGTGATGGAAGAAGTACTCACATTTGTATACATCACTGGCTATCCTACTGTTCACTCAACAACTGTTAGATAAAAGATAGCAATGTGGTTGTTTTAGGAAGTCATGTTGACTGCTAACAGAAAGCTAAATGGTCTCTTTCAGTCCAACCAATCAACATGCTTTGTTAACGGTCTTCACTCTTTTTAAAATAGTGAAGACTGTTAAGAGTCTTTTATGTAGTATGATGGACTAATCAGTATTGGAGATCAGCCTGTCATACAGGACAATGCTGATATCCAGTACAATTGAAATGCGGGAAGCTTTTGATCATCTTTCAAACCCGTTATATAGGGCGGTGGTGGAAACTTAAGTAAAAGTATCAATACTGCAATGTAGATACTTTATACTCTGAGTCCCGTATTCAAAATCTTGGCCTACTTGAATAAAAGTCCAAAAGTATCAGCATCAAAATATACTAAAAGTACCAAAAGTAAAAGTACTCATTATGTAGAATGTTGAAAATAGCAGATCTACAAGCTCACAGCGACACATTGTGAGCTTTTAGATTGTCTATTTTCAAATAGCCAAAGTTTAAATATGATAAAGTGGTTAATATGTTTTGTAATTATAATCGCACCACGTTGTGAGCTTGTAGATCTGCTATTTTCACTAGGCTACTTCCTGAACATTGTTTTTATTTATTTATTTTTATTGTTTGATTTTTAAAATTGTATTTAGTAAATACTTTTGGAACTGTTGGAATTATTTTTAATTGATGACAAGTTGTGATTCTGTTTGCTTAAACTTGTTTTAAATCTTTTGAAAAAGACAAAAATAATGTAGTAAACGAAAAAAAGGGGATATTTACTTGTGACCCATAAAAATTGGTCTGCGACCCAAAGATGGGACTCGACCCACTGTTTGGGAAACACTGGTCATTGATGCTTGGGACTGTGGCTGACCTGGCCCTCAGGAATCCAGAGAGGAGTGTGTTTAAATAGAATGGGAGCCATTGTGAAGCATGTATCAATTTCACTAACTGCAGATTTCAGTCTTTAATTTACATGTCAGTTAATATCGCATTTGACAATGAAATATTACAATGTTGTAACTTGATTGAAAAGTGCCACTTTTTTATTGCCCCATATCCAGTCCATTGTCCTATATCGCTGCAATCAGCGCCCCATTAAATGTGATTATCAGCACTATAGGCCTGTTGATATGGCTAGTGATTAACTCAGTGGTTGTCAAACATTTTCATGTCAAGGACCCCCAAATTGATATGTATTTGGCTGTGGACTCCCCATCAGAAAATATGTTTTCGCCAGGGCCCCCCATAAATGTTTTAATAACGTTCATCTTTCACAAAAGAGTTTTCACAAATATTTAAAAAATATATATATAACCAAAGCATAAAATAGGATTCAAGTGGTACAAGTGATGATTGAGTGATGTTGATTGCTATTATTATCTAATTTCGTTGGGAACCCCCTGAAACCTCCTCAAGGACTCCTCGGGGTCACCGGACCCCACTTTGAAAACCACTGATTTAACTCGTCTATAGACATTATATATAGGCAGAGCTATACATTAAAGCAGATGTTGGCTATAGGCCTGTAGGCATGTCCATGGACACGCTGCGCTTGGATGGCTGACATGTTCTACCTCGGTGGGCCCACTCACAAGAAGCCTTTGTGAATTGGGACTAAATGAAATGTGATTCGCTTGTTTCACCCTTGAGAAGCAAGATGTCTTTCACCATAACGAGGAAAGTGGAAAAAAAGACGAAAAGAACCGAAGACAGGAGAGCCAATGAGACGGTGAGACAAGACATAAAGACGTGTTTGGAGCGCTTGTTCTTGTTGTCAGGCCGATTGCTCTCAACTCACACCTGTAAAAAATAACAAACATAAATCTCACCTTGGTGAAATGCCATGTTATATGGGCTATAGCCTGACACTCGATAGTCACTTGAAAGGATTTAACCAAACTGGAGACTGGCAGCTATAAGTGGATCTGAGAGTGGAAGCTATAGGGGAGGGCCGAGGGCGGGGTAGGTTGTGACCCTTTTTGCTTTTTACCCGATTACTAAATAAATAGCCTACTTGCTCAATTATGACAACAAATGTAAAGTTAATAACTTGTATCTATCTGTGAACTGTTGGTCGTGTCTTTTACTTAAATCTCAAACATAAAAGCCACAATTTCACTTTAGACATGGTGAGCGCACTGGAACAACCAACCCTATTGGGGGGTCGATAGTTCCCATCTATTTGGATCAGTTATTCCGCTATTCTAAATATCACGGTAAATTATTTATTTAAAAAATCAAACTCAGAGCAAGTGTTCAGAGACATGTTTTCTTTAACTTAATGTAAACAAAGTTTTTTGGAGATACATTTATATTGTTTTTTCCCTATCTTTAGCCTCAGTGAATCTTTGGCACATCCAGCCCATTCATTCCAGCGACACATGTCCGCTCCAGGATCAGGAAGGCTGCAGGTTGCAGGATCACCAAGGACTGAAACACAATCCTTCATTTTCTAGTGACTCAGCGAGAGTCGGAATACGGACGGGATCGAGATATAAAGATATTTCAGTTCGGCTCGGTGAGTGTGATACAAGATGACAACGGCATGATCCATCAAATAAATCCATTCTCAGAACCAGGGACATTGAAACGTACGCTGTGAGCACTGAGCCAGCTCCATGAGGATTGAATGAGCATGTTTGGCACGGCGCGTATCCGACTGAATCACCACCTTGTGGCAACGGGTTACGCACCCACCGGCCTCCCCTGAAATGCACTTATAAGCGCCACGGAATTGACTTTTTCTCTTCTCTTTTTGGTGGGGGACTGTGCGCGCGTTGGTGGTGGTTGGGGACTCTTAAAAAGATTTCGGCGCCGATCATCATGGTGGACTCGCACGGTGGCCTGGATATCATGTGTCTGAACAAGTACTGCCACAGCTCGTCCTCGTCGTCCGGCAGCTCCGAGCACAACGACAAGACCATGATCGCCAAGCTGAGGCTCAACTGGTCGGACGGCCACTATCCGCGGAAGAACGCAGAGATCCTGAGCGGCCAGTACGGCACCAACGTGCTGCTGATCGGCGTGGCCCTGATGCTGGCCATCGCGCACCACGGTCCCACGGTCAAGGAGGAGCACCTGCTGTCCTTCATCACCTGCCTGATGATCCTGCAGCTCATGTGGATGCTGTGGTACATCCTGATGAAGGACCGACAGAAGAAGAGCCGCCGGCTGACGGAGAAGGACGTGCACGCCACGACATGCTGGATAAGAAGTGAGCTTTTGGCTGTTTTCTTTTTTTGGCACAAGATTGCGCGCTCAGTACCAGTAGGCCTACATGCGTAAAATGTTGATTAGCCCATTATGTTGCTGCTGTTGGTTGGAAACCTTGTGAGTCCAAAACCATTTATTTTGTATTAGGTATTATTATATAGCCTACATATTTGTTTTAACGATTTAAAATAATAATGAAAATAGCCGATCTATTGTGCTCTTGTTTGATGAAGTAGGACATTAATTTACGAAAAAACAAAGTTGAAATTTGGAGTTACAAGGTTTCTGCCCGACAGCAACAGTATCCAAAAAAGATGTCCCAATAATGCATTTAATTACAAATCGATATGAGATCAAATGTTTGAAAAGTAAACAAAACTATTATTGTAGCCTAAGTAATAGTCTAATTATTTTGTCCTGGAAGCTTATAAGGGGCCTACAGCTTACCAATAAAGAAAACTGAACAATTTGGTTTAGTTGTGATGCAGCCATGTGCTTAATTTGGAGTATTTAGTTTCAGTGCTACCGATAATGAATATGTTCTTCATTTGTTTTTGTTTCTTGGCAGGTGGTTTATCTTTGCTTGCTCTCCTATCACTGATCATGGATGCGTTCCGTATTGGGTATTATGTGGGCTATCAGTCCTGTGTGTCGGCTGTGCTTGGGGTCTACCCTGTCATCCATGCAACTCACACCATTGCACAGGTAAGTTACAAGTCACAATATCAGTGATGGAAGAAGTACTAACATTTACTTTACTTAAATAAAAGTATCGATCAATATCCTATTGTAGAAATAGTCTGTTACAACTTACAAGTACAAGTTTGCCATTCAAAATTCAATTCAAAAATTGACTTAAAAGTACAAAAGTATTGGCATCAAAATGCATGTAAACCAAAAGTAAAAATAAACATTTCACATAAGTTTTCAAATGTATAAAATGTGGGGTAACAATCCTTTGAAAAAGTATATATGCCAATATATAGGCCTGAAGTGGTTTTGTAATAATAATCAAAATCTACAAAGTAACTTAAGTTTTAAATTAGTGTAGTAAAAGTACAATATTTGCGTTTGAGATGTAGTGGAGTAGAAGTCAAATTATTGAAAATTGGAAATACTCCAGTAAAGAAAAAATACCTAATACCTTAAGTACAGTAGGCTACTTGAGTAAATGTACTTAGTTACTTTCCACCACTGCACAATATATAGACCTTGTGATTTGAGTGTAACCACATTGTTATTCTTCTTACAGTGGTGATACAAGATGTCATTATAGAGATGTAGTTGGAGTAATTATTTCTCTTTCACATATTTAACTCACATGCATTCATTCTGTACTTTTATCTTAGGTGCATTTTCTTTGGTTTCACATCAAGGATATCATCAAAACCTTTGAAACGTTTGAGAGGTAAGAAACGTGTGACCATGACATGCCTAAATTCAGAATTCAGCAAGTGTTGTTTCTCCTGTGGTCTGCATCGATGAACTGACACATACATGCCATTGTATCCTACTGAACTAGACATTTGTTTACGGCTTTAAAGGAGTAGTTCACCCAAAAAATGACTTATTTTCTATCAATTACACACCCCATGACACAATTCATGGATTCTTTTTTGTTTTTGACGCATTCCTAAGCCAATAATTTGATGACCGGCTGTGCTTCCGGTAGGAGACTCAAAGAGTCTCTTTTGTGTAATTGATAGAAAATAAGTCATTTTTGGGGTGAACTACTCCTTTAACACAAATATTCTCTTCTGGGTGTCCCTGGTACAAAACATTTTCAGATGGGGGGCTCCGCGGCCAAATACATATCAATTTGGGACGAAAAAGTTTGAGAACTACTGATTTAGAAGGCATTTGTAGAATTGGCCTCTGGTTAAATCGGTTAAATGGTTAATAATGACTGTTTCCCCTGTCAGATTCGGTGTCATCCACGCTGTCTTCACCAATCTTCTGCTGTGGTGCAACGGCGTGATGTCAGAGGCCGTGCACTTCTTGAACATCCATAAGAGAAGGCTCTCTGCCCTGGGCTATGGAAACCTCACCATAGGTAAGCAAGGGCCAAGGGGTCGATTGCTGGCTTGTACTTAGTAGGAAAGTACAATAGTCCACTTGAGAGCTCCCCTCAATGCATGAAAGAGAAGGGGAAGGAGAGGAGGGCCGCGAGGGGTAAGGAAGGTGAGCTCGCCAGCTCCGGCGGGGCTTGTTTGTGTCGGGCGTCCCTCTATTAGGTTTCAAGGGACGCGCAGCATTACCAGCAACCCACCACCACCTCCACCACTGCCGCCCTCCTTGGCAAGCCCCCCACCCTCCCCGGTTTCCGACCTCAGACGTCTTTGTCCAAGGCTGGCTACTCCCAAGGGCGCTGCAATTACAGTAACTGATACATCTAAGCCAGGGGTTGGGGGGTTCGGCTGCTCCCCTTCATATCCGGCTGACCGCGAGGCTGGCTGCGTCCTGGCTGTTGTTCCCTTTTTAATTAAAGGGAGCAGGAGCATGGTATGGTAGTGCCTTTTGAGGGGCGGTGTTGGGAGGGAGGTACGCGGGACCTGGGTTTTGTTGAGATGGTCCCTAGGGGGCAGCCTTACTATAGTGTGTGTGTGTGTGTGTGTGTGTGTGTGTGTGTGTGTGTGTGTGTGTGTGTGTGTGTGTGTGTGTGTGTGTGTGTGTGTGTGTGTGTGTGTGTGTGTGTGTGTGTGTGTGTGTGTGTGTGTGTGTGTGTGTGTGTGTGTGTGTTGTAGTGTGGTTCACCAGGACTGAGCAAGTACAAAAGCACATTATCCTGTCAGTGTCTGAAAGGCATTGGTGTTGCTTTTATGAATTTTCTTTGTTAGTAGTTAACCAAAGACAGATGGAGACTCTGCTGATAACAGCCAGCAGTATACGTAAAGTCACAGGAGATCATGTTTAATAGAGTGTAATTCAGGAATGAGGCCATTACATGAAAAGACATGTCAAGCCTTGATAAAGATTCATTATTTAGTTTAGAGAGAGATCAGAGTAACTCTTACAAATGCCAAGAACTTAAATTTCCCCCTGAAATCCCCAAACTGTGTAAAACATAAATACGTTTTGATGCAAAAGACAATAATATGCTTTCTGGCCTCAAATTTCAGGGATCCCCCAGCTACAAACAATGTTGGAGTTTAACACTGACATCCCCTACTTTAAAGGCCCAGTGATTGATTGATTGATTGATTGATTGATTGATTGATTGATTGAATGCTTTATTAACATGTTTGTTAACAGTACGGCAGTACAGACAAATGTTAAAAGGATAACACAAAAAGCTTGTTGGAGGGGCTTGTTTCCATTGTGTTCCATTGTACTCAACTCAATTCATCAGCAAGACATACCAGGTAACCCCACCTCGTCTAAGAAAAACATAGCAATGGAGTCTTGGAGACATTGTTTAATTCTCTATATGATTTACTCATCTCTTGGTAAAAGGACAACAAATAAAGGATTAAACTGGAATTGCTGTAATTTGGGGCTATAATAGATTTGTTTGTAAATGTGTAACCATCTTTGATCACAAAGATCTGTTCAGTTGAATTAGTATGTAGTATACAATGTATGAGTTGTATTCGTTGTCAGAATGGGTGATATTGTCTTGTGGGTTGCGACATTGGACAACATTGCATGCACTTCTGCTCTGAAGTGCAACGGAAAATCCACATGAATCAATAAAATACATCTGGTTCAGGAGGGAAAATACAGAATTGATCTATCATGATCTATGTGAAATATATGTTATTCAGAAATATTGTTTTTCAGTTAACCATTTCCTGCATGTTTCTTGTTTATATTACTGATGTGTTGTGGTGGGTTGATATTGTAGGTCCAGACCATAGGCCTTAGGCCTTAGGCTTAGGGGATGCTGTTGGAGGAGGGAAAGAAAGTGGAATGTCTTATATCATTTTAGTATTGTCATGCAATCACGCCTCTGTTTTGCATTCCAGACCATACGGAGCCTCACTGCAACTGCACTACCAGTGCGTGCACCATGTTCTCCAGGAGCCTCTACTATCTCTATCCCTTCAACATAGAGTACCACATCTTCGTCTCGGCCATGCTCTTCGTCATGTGGAAGAACATCGGACGGACCATCGACCACTCCTCTAACCAGAAGAGGCCGGCCACAAAGACCCACGGCCTGGTCCTGGGCCCCATCATGGGTCTGTTGGCCCTGGCCAGCACCATCGGCGTCCTGGTGGTCTATATCATCCACGTGGAGGAGTCTCTACAGATGCGGCAGTCGGCCATTTCGATGTTCTACTGCTATGGCATCGTCATGCTGGTGTTCATGTGCTCCGCTGCGGCGTTGGGCCTGCTCATCTACCGCATAGATCTCATGCCGATGGACAGCACCAAGAACCCGTCGCGGCAGCTGGACACGGCGCTGCTGTTCGGCTCGTCCGTGGGCTCCTGGCTCATGTCCTGGTGCAGCGTGGTGGCCGTGCTGTGCACCGGCAGCAGCCCGCCCTACCGCTGGACCAACCTCATGTACTCGCTCCTTGTCATCTTGGAGAAGTACCTCCAGAACCTCTTCATCATCGAGTCCTTGTATCGCCAGAGAGAGGACGGGGAGCGGGAGGACCCCGAGCTGCCGGCGACGCCAGAGATCTTTTCGGTGACTTCGTCCCTGGCCCCTCCGTACAACGGCATCCTCAACCGGGCCTACGAGACACAGGACCGGTCCTGTGTCACCATGGAGAGCGAGCAGGAGGAAAGCGGACAAGTGTACAGAGGCCCCAGGAAGTCTTCGGAGGTGCCGCTGCCGGTGGGGAACAAAGTCACAGAGCCCCCAAGCGTCAAACGGCAAATCCTGAAGAACATTGCAGTCTTCCTTTTAATGTGCAACGTCTCGGTGAGTTTTTTTCTTTTTTATAAGTTTCATCGTTTGTTGCCACATAATACATACGAGAGGTGTTCACACAGATAACCACATTTAACATATAATTAACATATAACCACACAATACATACAAAAGTGTCCATAGACACATTACAATATTGCAACCATGCAACATGTCATATGCCCTTAAAAGGTGGTGTCACGAAGTCATGAAACGGCAGACAAAAGTGGAACTGGAACACTTTGTTGGGTTCTCTCTCCTGAATCCTGATTGAATAGAATTGGTGTCCCGAATTGAAAATGTATGTACCCGTTACTGACAAAACACTGACACTGCAATGATTACTGTCGGAATATGAAGCTTTAACTTCATAATCAAAAAGTTTATTTCTTACCAATTAAATATCACTTACACCACATTTAAGTTACAAATTAAAGTTCACGGTTCAGACAGTTAACCGTTGGTTTACTGTCTGAATGCAAGTGAATGCAACTTCTCTTGTGTCAAGAATATACTGTATTTACATAAGATATTGATAGTATCAATATATTGATAGTATCAATATCTTATCTAAATGCATTAATACCCCTTAAAATCTGTCACACACTGCCTGACTTCATAGGTTCTGACTATAATTTTGTAACTCACCTACCACACACACAGTCAAAGTGTTTGGGTCCGTTTTCACACTATCAGAGTTAAACAAGTAGCTGGGCTTTAACTTGATTTGATGTTTTCCCGTCATTACAGCTGTGGATCCTCCCTGCCTTTGGCTGCCGGCCACAGTACGATAACGGACTGGAGCAGGAGACATTTGGCTTCAGCATATGGATCACAGTTCTCAATTTTGCTGTTCCCATGAACCTTTTCTACCACATGCATTCCGTGTCCTCCCTCTTTGAGGTGTTCCGCAGGGTCTGACCAAAGCAAAGAGGAGACTGACCATGTTCAGTAGCACGCACAGGAACACTTGTCCCTCCCTATTGGCCGCTGGGAACATGTTTCGCAGCACAAGTCAAGAGGCACCCACACTTAGACGTGGAAGAGAGTTGTGCAGGAAAACTAAATGCAGATCGCTTGTTTTAAGGATTTCCGAAGAAAATGAACGTGTTAGAAAAGCTTCCTCTAAAGAATTACTTCTCTAAACTAAAAAAGGCATAACACATGGTATTGAAAATGGTCGTTTTGTGTCTTCCAAGTATTTACCTACCCCCCCCCAAAAGGCCCCGTCACTTTGTATTGCCGTTCCATTTCAACGGGTTCCTGACAGGTGCATCAAGTAAAACACAACAACATTACATATGATATATGATATATTACATGCCAAGTTTTGAATTGTGCAGTAACACAACCAAGCTTGAACTGTTTCACATGGACAACTCAAACACCTCCTGGTTTAAATCAAACTAAAAAAAAAAAGGAATAGTACTGTATTTCACAAAGCCAGCAGAGCAACAGCATATGCCTTTGAATGTTACTGTGTTTATGTTTGAAATATGTACAGTGTGTATGGATAACGTTCTCATTTACTTCACTTAGTAGTTCAAGTAGTTCAGTGGATTAGTATGGAGTACTTGAATTACTAAGCTAGTGATGATCATCTTAGCACAGCACTATGCTTATACTATTCTACATGTATTGGACAATTGTTCTCAGAACTGTGCACTACTATGTCTTGTATTTGTCTCTCTCACTCATTTAAGTTCTGTCAATGCTACCATCCTTGTAGGTGGATGGTTTATTTTCTGTCACATCAAACAATTAGATATCTTCTATGGCCTCTATTATGTACCACTATTCTCATAATATTGGTAATTGTGTTCAGAAGGAAATGTAAATATGGCAAATATTGCCCAGAAATATCAGTCCTCCTCTGATACGTTGTTGCACATTACATTAATTTAGTATTGCTACAATTGTTAAACTGTAGATTCACTGTAATCGACAGTTGTTGCAGTCAAGTTGTTACAGCCCCCACCCAAACTAACAAAACAACAACAATGAAAATAGTGGCGAATAACTGATCTACACGCTTACATGTTGTGAGCTTGTAGGCATATCAAAACATTTTGAAAATCTCTTCCAAGTTTTGGAAGTTTTTGGCATTCCCAAAATAGGGATGCCAGGTGGAAAGTTGTTAAACTGGCACAATAATCTTATGATCTGAATTGAATTGAAATGAAATTTGTGTATAAACATATTTTCTTTTCATTTTTTTTTACATTTTCCTCCCCACCTGACTTTGAAAACCTGCTACAGTATGTTGACATCCACGTTAACATTGTAAGATATTTGTATTAACATCAATGGGATAATATTTCGTCAAAATTCTGTGGTACACAGACATATTGCATGCTAGTAGTGAGGAAGATCAACCACTACAACTCCTGTACTGGACCAAAGACGTTTACATCTCAACCATCAGCATTGAAATTATCCCATTCTGTGAAGCTGTTGATTTACGTTTTGGGATAGCATACACAAACATAGCTGTATACTGTACAATTTCATGTTAAATCTGTGTATTCTGATTAGTCTGTTAGACTTTCCGAAAGTTCTCAACCCGGTGCTATGTTTCTCAGTATGTGCCAACTTGTGGTAAATGCTTGTTTTTATATAGGTGCAAAAAAAAAAAAAAGCAATACTATATCATCTTTTGTAAATATTGCCGAGCTGATTACAATCAACATACAAACACTGTGATGACACGATTTTTGTGAAACTGTAATGAATGTTGGTGCTCATAAGAAATTGTGTGTACTATAGTGATGAATGTATACCTTTTGCTTTAAATAAAGAATAGCTGTCCTTTTTTCATTCAATGTGGATGTCATAACATGGTCAGATTACCTACAAGCTGGTTTTCCCTAAAAAATAGGATAATGCAAGGGTCTTCAACGTTTTTCAGGTCAAGGACCCCTTAGCTGAGAGAGAGATGAAGCAGGGACCCCCACTACATATTGTATAAAACTGTGTTGCAGATTTAACCTTTCATAGTGTGTTGTCACGTGTTGGTGTTGTGTTGTGTTGTGTTTATTTCAGACATTTAACCACTTAAACCCTTAATACTTCATAAACTTGACCTTTGGCTCTGTACTTGGTTTGTTCCTTTTCCCCTCTACACCAAACCTCTTTGCCGAAAATAGCAGATCTACAAGCTCACATGCCTAGCAGCGAGGCGTTTGTAGATCTGAGTTTGTAGATCTGCTATTTTCGGCTAATGTTCCCCTTCAGAATAGGGATGCTAGGGTTCAAGTAGTTGATGTAAAAGAAAGTTCCTATCACACAAATATTTGGTGCCCCCCCTGTAGTAACTCTGAGGGCCCCCTACGGGTCCTGGACCGCCTGTTGAGGACCTCTGGGATAATGCATAAATTGTGTCCACTGATGATTTCTCTTGTTCAATATGGTTGTGAACGGGCACTTGCAGTAAGCCTAGTTGATCATTCTACCGCACGATGGCGCCATGTAGCCACGTTTGCAGTAGCTATGTGACACTATATTGACTATAGCCTGTATAATATGTATATAATATTGGCATATATGGAATGGCATTTGTCTTCATTTTCCTTAATGCATATTGGCTTTCTTTAATTAATATTTTTTTTAAAGCAATATACATACTTGATCTGTGAATGCACATGCGTTTCAGAGAATATTGTTTTAGTAAAAAGTGAAACAGATCTCTAAGGGTATTTAAAGAGCTATAATATCTAAAGAATTGTCTAGGGTAAACAGATACAAATCTGAGATCTGCCGACTGTCGTCTCTACAGGCCATTTAGCTAGGAAAAGGTTTCATGGCCAATATAACCACATACCTGAAACAGTTCACTCAATGTTAAGCATCTCCATGAAACAGTTCGATTGACAACATAAACATGCTTCTGACACAACCTGCAGATTCGGCTATTAGGCTATATAGAATTTGGCATTAGTGCGCTCGGGGTTTATTTTGACATGATTGTCAGAACGATTTGACAGGCATGTAGACACAACTAAAAATATCTCTGACGTTCCAGAGCCGGAAACATTGGTCGTGTTGCCCTGGCAGATGTTATAGGCGCGCAATGCGTGCGGATGTGTGACTCATTTTAATATTTTCCTGCTGGCTGGGGTTGGGGGGTAGGAGAGGTAAGGGCAGTGTATATGAATGAAACCCAGGAAATGTACTCACATGTCTTACTTAAGTAAAAGTATCAATAAGCCTACTGCAATAACACCCTGTTACAAGTGAAAGTCCGTGGGATTCAACATGTACTTGAGTAAAAGTACAATTGGTATCAAAATGTCCCATTTCACAAAATTTCAAATGTATAAAATATAAACAAATCTTTTAAAAATAGCAAATCTACAAGCTCACAATGCTGCCTCTCATGGCGACACATTGTGAGCTTGTAGATCAGCTTTTTCAAATGGCTGAAATGATAGGACTGAAGTGGTTACTGATATTATATATATATTTGCCTCTGATATGTAGTGGAGTAGCTATACAGAAGTAAAATACCGTAAACTGGAAATACTCCGATAACATGTACTTAAGTACAGTACTTGAGTAAATGTACTTAGTTACTTTACACCACTGCTTGAGTCGTGAGTCCTGCGTCATTCATGCTTCCAAAACACATTATAGACTATATAGGCTCGTCGGGTATAGCTGTCACCAGAACTTCACACACTCTTTCTTTATTTTTATTTTGTTTACACATGTTTGAGTTTTTTTTTCCTCCAGTTAAACCTTAATAAAGTTTGATATAGAGCCTGATATAGGCCTAATATGTTACAAGTGCATCCAAGCGTTTTTTCCCCCTCCTATTTTCAGCACCACGGATAGCTCCGCAGACGGAGCATGCAGCGCTGAAGCACTGAGCAGCACTGTAGCCTACGTTTGATTCTACTTCTACTTCAGTGGTTCTCAACCTGTGGGTCGGGACCCTCCAGGGGCGACAGTGAAGTGTCAATTTAAGGACTTTTAAGACATTGTTTATGCCTCAAAAAGAAAGAAAAGAAAAAATATAAGAAATAATCTGCAAAGAAAACAAAGCACACTGGCGAAATACTTTTTAGGGGCGAAAAACATGCAGTTTAATTCAATAAAAACGTTGTGTTTGTGATTATTGTTTGGCTACTGCAGAGAAGCGAGCTGTTTAATGCTGATGAAAAAAACAGTAGAATTCTACAGTTTTTCCCATACAGTGACACTTCTCGTCGTCAGTTCATAATGTCCAATCCATCATTCATAGTGTCCTCACATGTAAAGCTGTGTCCCCGTTCTAATTGTTCTAAATTGTGATTGATTGAATACATTATTAACAGTTTGCCAAAAAAGGAATTTCTGGTGATAAGCTTGGACTTTTTTTTACAGGGGCTAGTTCCGAATTGCAGCCACCTGTAATTCACACCCCATTTTCACACTGCGGTGTTGTGGGGGCGCGTCTGGCGTGGCGTGGGCGGTGGCGCACGCGTTCACGTGCGCGAGTTGGAGTGCTCCGGGATTCCCTCCCCTTTTCCACTAACTAATAACTCGCAAATAGCGTCAGCAGCAGCATCACTGTGGGGCAGAGGGTGGGTTTAGTTAGTTAGAGACGGTCGGACGGGCGAAGCTATACAACATGCGCTCGTCAACGCGCGCTGCTGTGCTTCCAGCCTCTCAGCGCGTCGCCGGACTCTCCGTTCGGTTCAGCCTTATTGTCATTAACCCTGCGCTCCACGTCTGTCTTTCGCTCCGTTTCCCACGACTTCTCCAGGTCAGGATGGCGGCGGAGGACCGCGCAGCCGCCGCGGTCACATTCCGGCGAGGAGGTGCTGCTGGTCACCGCGTCCGTCAGAGCGCGTTAAAGGCGACGGACGGCAACTCCACCTGAAGGAGAGGGGGGAGACACATGGAGATGAGCCCCGCCAGATACCGCGCATCGTCGGCGCACGGGAGCGACGCCGTCCGGGTGTCTCTGGGAGGAGGAGACGACATCATGTGGAACAACAGCACCGACCCGGAGGCCACGTCCGATCAGACGGACCCCCTGAGGAGGGAGTGGGTGGTCCGGACGGTGACCGGCTGCCTGCTGTCCCTGCTCATCCTGTGGACCCTGCTGGGGAACATCCTGGTGTGCACCGCGGTGCTGCGCTTCAGGCACCTCCGCTCCAAAGTCACCAACATCTTCATCGTCTCGCTGGCCGTGTCGGACATGTTCGTGGCCGTGCTGGTGATGCCGTGGAAGGCGGTGGCCGAGGTCGCCGGGTACTGGCCCTTCGGCGCCTTCTGCAACATCTGGGTCGCGTTCGACATCATGTGCTCCACCGCGTCCATCCTCAACCTGTGCGTGATCAGCATGGACAGATACTGGGCCATCTCGAGCCCCTTCCGCTACGAGAGGAAGATGACCCAGCGGCTCGCCTTCGTTATGATCAGCGTCACGTGGACCCTGTCCGTGCTCATCTCGTTCATCCCGGTGCAACTCAACTGGCACAAAGCCACCGACGGCGAGCTGATCGCCGTGCGCGATAACAACTACTCCTCCACCAGCAGCGCGCCCGTGGAGGAGAACTGTGACTCGAGCCTCAACGGAGAATACGCCATATCCTCGTCCCTGATCAGCTTCTACATCCCCGTGGCGATCATGATCGTGACCTACACGAGGATCTACCGGATCGCGCAGATCCAGATCAGGAGGATAGCCTCGCTGGAGCGCGCGGCGGAACACGCGCAGAGCTGCAGGAGCAGCAACAGGCTGGAGTACCAGCACCACAACACGCTGAAGACCTCCATCAAGCGGGAGACCAAAGTTCTGAAAACTCTGTCGATCATCATGGGCGTGTTCGTGTGCTGCTGGCTGCCGTTCTTCATCCTGAACTGCATGGTGCCGTTCTGCGACCGGCCGGCCGGGGCCGCGGACAACGGGGATGCGGGTCTCCCGTGCGTCAGCGAGACCACGTTCAACGTGTTCGTGTGGTTCGGCTGGACCAACTCGTCCCTGAACCCCGTCATATACGCGTTCAACGCCGAGTTCAGGAAAGCGTTCGCCAGCCTCCTGGGCTGTCGCAACTTCTGCTCCAATACACCTGTTGAGACCGTCAACATCAGCAACGAGCTGGTGTCCTACAACCAAGACTCTCTCATCCACAAGGAGATCGTCAACGCGTACGTCAACATGATGCCCAACGTGGTCGAGTGTATCGACCACGACCAAGAGACGTTCGACAGACTATCGCAGTTTTCTCACAACAACGACAATGGCACGGACTCGGTGTGTGACCTGGATGACTGCGAGGCGGACATAAGCCTCGACAGGATGTCACCGTTCACACGCAATGGATTACACTGACTTTATATCATCTCGTGTATTATGGCTATACTTTAACGTGATGTTGTTGTGCCGTTGTAAAACAAGTGACGTATCGGTGTTATAGGCCAGTGGTTCTCAACCTTTTCGGGCCGCAACCCCCCAAAAGAATCATATTTGAACTGGGGACCCCCACCTTGACAAGCACTTGGAATGTATGAGTTGAGGTATTACATTTAGTTTAACTCGGTTCCACAGATAAATATTGTGAAAATGGCAGATCTACAAGCTAACAACACCTTGCATTGCGAGGCATTGTGAGCTTATAGATTATTATTTTTTTGCCTCTTTCTTATATTATTTGGCCAATGTTTGACCAGTTTTTATAGTATAGTTTGTTGATTACTTTTGATGCAGCAATGGACTTTTTCTTTTCTTTCCTTTTTGAGGTGTTAAAAAGGTCTTAAAAGTCCTTAAATGATCACTTCACTGTCATCTGGGGACCCCCCAAAATCATTGGGGATCCCCCTGGGGGTCCCGACCCACAGGTTGAGAACCACTGTATAGTGAACAAGTGGAGTCTGTGATCATTTGTTCATGAGGTTGCTTCTGTATATTTGAAGCACAATGTTTTAAAAAGAGTTTACTCATCGCACACACATAGTTGACTGTGTGAGCAGTATTTCATGTCCATCTATTTGGCACATTAAGAGGAAAACGTTTCTATTGTGACGCGTTATGGTTCTGATTTGAAACATGGGCCTATTGCTGCTTCATAACCTTGACAAGGCCAGTGCCCACCTTTCCATTGACTCTAATTATGACAAGCGAAGGTAGGTAGCCTTACAAAACAGAACCATGACAGTTTAATCAATGCAAGCTTTCAACACCTTATTGCCTATTATTCTGGGTCTGAGGACAGTCCAAAACCATTTCTGACAACAAGGGAATGTGTTGCAAGATTTATCGTCTTCTTTCGGCTAATTCCCATCAGGGGTCGCCACAGCGGAACATCTGGTTGGTTGCAAGATTTGTATGGCGTTTAAATTCATGTTATGCCAAATGCAGTATTAAAGAGCACATCAAAGTGGACCCTGGAGCACAAAACTCACCAGAAGGTGGATTGCACATAATGCACATGGGCACAGAGGAATAGTGTCTCTCTGATGACACAAAACTAGAAAACGTAAAAATAAACAAATGCCATGAGATCTATCAGTTTTGTTTAAAAAAAAAAGTGGACATTTAGAACATTTGGATGGAATGAGTGGAACGTGGATAAAACATTTTTTTCCAGCGTGTTTCATCCGAGATCAATAAAGGTTTCAAGGAATAAAATAATAGTCTACAGCAGTGGTTCTCAAAGTGGGGTCCAGGGACCCCCAGGGTCACTTGAGGGGTTCCAATTGGACCTTTACAGGTCTGTAACGCTGAGAGTGTACAAATGGAACCAAATGGACCCTTACAGTTACAGATCCATTTGGTTCCATTTGTACACTGACACGTAGGATTTTATAGTGTAGATTGGGGTCCCAGAGATGAGAAAAAGGCATCAAATGGGGGTCCATATATCAAACTGGGGGTCCTTGAAAAGTTTGAGAACCACTGGTCTGCATCTCTTGGTGAGGTGCAGTATAGGAATTCAACACACATGGGATCACTGCTGAGGCCCAAGGAGAGGATGTCTGTCTCAGCCCGCAATGCATCACCTGCACACCTCCATCTTTATACTGTACAGATAACCTGATCTGATATGAATGTATTCTACTGTCCTTTGAACAGTGAAGTGTGTCACCGTTTGTCTAATAAAAAGCTGTCATGCTGGAAGGAAGACAATGCTCTGGTATCTCAATACTTTTACAGTAGGAGGGGCTGGGATGCTTGGAACAGGGGCACATTAAGGACAGTGCCTTTAATACATATCGTATTTAAAATACTTAAAGGTGCACCTCACGTATTTGCAACATTATCTTCATATAATTGGTCCTCACTAATGCTCATTATAAGATGGCACAATTTCCGTCTACTGTGTCTCATTGGTGGACCATGACATGTTGAGAAAGCTGCCTACCAATGACATCGATTCCAAGCTAATTGAAACTACAGTCTGTTTCCTGGAAAGTTATCATGCAGGTCATTATTGAGAAATAAACCCTGTCTTATCTTGAAGGGGTTTATTTCTCAATAATGACCTGTGGCTGCTCCCCATTGATTATCCCGCTTATTACACAGCTAATCTTTTTTATAAATTGACCCAAACAAACAAAACAAATGAGTTCATTGCTTATGGTAATGAAAGTAGTCCATTAATTTATGCCAGGTGCGTCCAATGCAACACGTTGCCTCGGAAAACAACGGAAAGTGTTAATGCATTGTGTATTTCTGGCTTCAAATGTTTTCAAAAACATTCTTGAGAGCAAAGTTTAGCTGTAAATGACATTGTGTGTTGTTTTTTAATGTATCTGCCATGTTGGATACGGCATACAATCAAGCAGCACAGATTGATATGAGCAGGTGCTCTGAGCCTTTGATCAGACAGCAGTCTGTTGAGTTCAGCGGTCATTATTCAAAACTAACTTACCACTGCATTCAGTGATTGACCAATCAGAATCAAGCAGAAGTCATTGTTCTTGCATTCACACAAAAACAACTGTCCATATATCCCTGCTCTGAGACAGAGAGTGATTAGACAGAAATGGTGCCATCTTAATGAGCATTAGTGAGTACCATTTATACGAAGATAGGTTGAAAATGGGTGAAGTGCTCCTTTAATAATAACATATACGGTACTTGGAAAGCTTTTTTTTTGGCCTATCACTTGATGCTATAGCTGTCAATACTTGTTGATAGTTAGCACAGGAGTACAAATTGTGTCTGCTCTTCTTCAGTTGGGACAGTTAGCCCATGATGGGACGGTTGAGGCAGAACTGTTCCTACCAGAAAAGATTCTAGGATCATCATACCTTTGGTAATCTACAGTTCCTTGCAAAAGTGTACAACTCCCCCTGACAAATCACAAATTTTGCTGGATAACAATTAATACTTCAATACATTTCTATATTAGTTTTTTATTTTACAGTAAAATAGTAGGTTAACAAATAACAAATAACTAACCTGAGTTTTACGCCACTATATAACACACACACACACACACACACACACACACACACACACACACACACACACACACACACACACACACACACACACACACACACACACACACACACACACACACACACACACACACACACACACACACACACACACACACACACACACTGTATACTGTACATCAGGGTATTCAACTAGGTTAGGCAGGAGGCCACAATTGTATAATGACTTGAAGTCATTACAAAATAACAAAATGTTGGTTAGGTCCGATAGGACACAACAATGGACATATTATGTTCATTATGGTAACTTATTAGGGCCTGCTTCATACTGCATTGATCCATTTTGATGTTTGATAGGATTTCTGTGCCAGACAGTCCTTTGTAATGCACAAGCTTAGATTTTGTTAAGAAAAGGGGAAGAAGATATTTAATTGTGTTCTGTGCATGGGTCTCTGGCATGGAAGCGTCTTTGTGAGAAGAGCATTGGCAAGGTGAAGTGTTTACATGTTCTTATGAATGAAAGATTTTTGCATTGTGTTTATTTTTTGAGCACCTGGGTGATAAGAGCACAAGCTTATGTTGTGTTTGAAGTGGATGAAGATGGAAAAGATGGAAGAACAGAATATACACAAAACTAACACGTACAAGCCAATGGATACATAAGGAGAAAAATGTATATACGTTTCTGATGGATGAACTGCACTCAAAACTAGAGTAGAGAAGTAGTAGAAGTAGACAACATTTCTGGCTGCTTTGTTTCTTGGTACTATGAAATGGTCTTTATACTTTTACTTTTGATACTTAATACATTTTAACACCAGATTTCTTAAGTACATAATGAAGTGAGCTACTTTAACACTTTTACCCAAGTGATGTTCTTATGGTTGACTTACTCACCAAAGATTACATTTACCCGCTCTTGGGTTCTTGTCTTGATTGCAAATGCCGTACTGGTAGGTGTTGTGACCCTGAGTGAGTCACTAACTCCTCCATTCTAAATAGTAGCCAACATTTTATTCTTATATGTTAATGGTTGATTAAGCATTAACAAGCTTCGGTTAATGGTTATGAAAAAAAAACATTCAAAATGGTCATCCTGTAACAACCAACCATCTAATAAATGTGTTTTATTTAAATTTTACATTGGAACATGGAACATGTTCCAGGGGCCACAAGAAATCTCTGCTGGGGCCAGATTTGGCCCGCGGGCCGCCAGTATGCTCAGGTATTCTGCCACTGTGTATTCTCTGTTTAGGGCCAAATAGTATTCTAACTTGCTTTGCTTTTGGGTTGCTTCTTTCCAATCTGTCAGATAGATTTATTTTTACCGTCTTAACATTTAGTTTAGTCCTGTGGGTTTCCTGCCTGGTGGCTCTGCTTATAGAGCCACCAGGTTTTTGCACAGAGTCCCAAGACCAACTGCATGGCTGAGTGGGCATAGAGTTTCTCTCTAGGTGAGGGCTTTGTAATGGAGGGTGTCTGGGTAACTTTCTTTTAGGTGGTTATACATTTTTAATGCTCTTTTAATCTTTCTTTTATAATGAGTTGGTATCGTCCTAATTCTGCTCTGGTGCATCATTTGGTAATTTCCTTTGATCTGGAGCATGGATTTGCTGAATTCCGTGTGCACTGCAGGGTCTGAATTTAGTATTTATCACATTTTTCAAGATCTTGGTTGGCAAGTGGTCCCCAGATCTCGCAACCATAGAGGGAAATTCAACCTATCACAGAGTCTAATATTTTTTTTTGCCAGGTTTTAATTGAAATGTCTAGTTTGATGTTTCTTTTATTGGCATAGAAAGCTCTTCTTGCCTATCTCTCAGTTTGTTCGCAGCTTGGTATTACTTTACCTGTATTGCTGATGTTTAGGCCAATGCAGGTATAGTTTTTTGTTTGTCCCGGGGCAATTGTATTTAGAAAGAATTGCTGATGGCTGTGTCTTTTTTGAAATATTATAATTTTAGTCTTGGTTAGATCCACTGCCAGGACCTAGCCTGGTAAACCCTCCCTCCAGAAATCTCATTTCCATTTACCACCCTAGTCACAGACTGTTCAGAACCCTACAACGACCGCGACCGGGCAAGGGGACCTATCGCAGTATCAAGAGTTCCACCACCAGGTTCTGGAATAGTTTTAACCCGGCTGCTGTCAGAATGCTGAATGAAGCATGAGCCCCTTTCCAGCAGCCTGACAATAGGCGGTACTGCCCAGCTGGCTGCAGACTTTTCTGGCTCTTCCTGAATACACCTGTGGATTATTATACCAGGAAATGACTTGGATTTATGAGGAATCATACCAGCGGAAAAAAAACCTTTAAGTGTACAGTTTGTGACAAAAGCTTTAGTCAATGCTAATCTTAAGAAACACATGTTGATACACACAGGAGAAAGGGCTTTAATTGTACTCTTTGTGGCAAAAGCTTTAGTCAATGCTAAAGATTACTTTTTGTTGCTCTCCTTCATGGAGCTACTTGCGGATTATACCAGGGTCAGTCCACCTTAGGTGAACACGCACTGACCCTCTGCACCTTAATCCCCATGTATAACGCACAATCTTTTTTTATTTATTTTTTTATTACTGCGCTCTTTTCTCTCTAAGCACCTTAGCGTCTATAAGTATATCATGCACAGTATACATACATTGCTGCTATGCTCAGGCACCTTAGTTTGTCTCTTATCTCAGGTACTTTGTAAATATGTAGATAACTTGTTTTTGGCCTTCTATTGTTCTCTGTTGATCTCCTTCCCACTTAACCCCCTACCCCTCTTCTTTTTCTCTCTCCCCACTCTTCTTTCTACGGAATTTAACGTTGCGATGGGAGTGTTGTACAAAAACGAATTTCACCCACTTTTTTACCTTGTAAACCTGTGATGTGACAATAAACCTGATTCTGATTCTGATTCTGATTTGATTTCTGGAGTGAGTCTGGCCTGATCCGCCTTTCTGCAATATTGGCTCTGTACGCCGCAGGGACGAGCCTATCAGCGTCGTCGCTCATCGTTCTGTGATTGACAGCGACAGTTGGCCAATCAGGTGGCGAGTTCGAGTGAGCCCGAATGAAGCCGAGTGCAGCCTGAGTGCCTCCGACAAAAGACGAACGGCAGCCATTGTTGTTGTCCGAGTGCCTTCACTGTTTACTTTCGTTTTTAAAACGGTGTCAAACTTTTTTGATGCACGGAATTTACTATTAACATATCGTTTGGATAGAATTTAGTTGTTTAACTTCATATATGTGGTCAGTTAATCATGACAGAGCCTATTTAAAAATATAAATTTAGAGAACCGGCAGGGGCGGGGAGTGACACGCATGTATCCCAATAAGGCAACCTATTTTGGGCATGGCCGTCTCAAAAGTCCCGTTGCGTCACATAGTCTGGAGGTGGTAAAAATGAACTGCTGATTGGCTGAAGGGGAAAAACGATTATTGGTTGAAGGGGTTGTCAGTCAACGGTATTACTCCCGCCCAACTCCAGCCCACAGCCAATATTGCAGAAAGGCGGATCAGGCCAGACTCACTCCAGAAATCAAATGGAAATGAGATTTCTGGAGGGAGGGTTTACCAGGCTAGCCAGGACCCACGTCTGGGAGATTTTGTGCAGGAGATAAAGTTGCTGCTGTAGTCCTTCCTTGGTTGGAGACAGCAGCACCAAATCAACTGCAAACAGTAACCTTATTTTATGAGGTGAGGGAATTTAACATTTAGAATTAATATGTGTAGGGAGCTCGGGTAGCACAGTGGTAAAGTGCCTGCCCACCACTGCGGGGCCAGAAGGGATTTGTGGGTTCGAATCCGTTGTGGTGCATGCGGCATCGTCAAGCATCTATACGAACACAATTGTCAATTGCCTTAATTGGCCACACACGTGTGTGGGGAGGAATCAATTGGCATAACAACTACATTGGGGAGAAAAGGGGTAAAAAACACAACAAATATAAATAAAGTATGTGTGGAAACCAGGGGAAACATAACCTTAATAACTGCAATAGAGGCTGCATCATATACATGATACTTCTCCAGTCTGAATTCACCTATTAGGCCTAATTTGAACAAATATTGTTTTGCGTGCCAAGTATAAAGTGACATCCAAAGACTTAGTGATGAAATAGAAGATGAAATTTTAACACACACACACACACACACACACACACACACACACACACACACACACACACACACACACACACACACACACACACACACACACACACACACACACACACACACACACACACATATTTCAAGTTTTTTTCCCTTCTTTTCTTATTTTTATTTTTTTAAATGTTCAGTTTTTCCACTCAGGTGTTTTTATGTGCAAATCAAAAATGTGCATCAAAACAGGTTGATGGAAACCCAACTAGCCCCCCGCTGACATCATTCACAATCCCTATATAATTGGATTAAGACCCTTAAGCCCCCCAACTCCAGATGCCCCCAGAGGCAGTCAACAGTCATGCAAAGTCAGCTTTGATGTTTTTTTGTTTTTTTGTTTATTTACGCATTTTCCAGTAAGAGAAACTGAGAATGATCATAGATGCCATACAACAGTGATGAACTACTACTGCTCACGACTGCAAGACAAGCCTGATCACCTCAGTTTTCTTCTTCAGCTTTCTGAAGGGAAATCCCTTGAATCCTTTCAGAGTTTACAGCATTTGTTGAGCATTTCATTTCCTATTTTCACCTGCATCTTTGTTTCTGTTTTTTATCCAGTTGAAAAGAAAGGGTTCATGTCTATTTACCTCCCTCAGATGGAGATCAATCCGACAGGCGAGGATCTGGGAGCCCTGAGGCTGAGTGTGTTTGCTGAAACCACAATATCAGGGCTTTGATCCCTTGTTGCAGTGTACCACATGTGTAGGGCTGATTTAAAAGGTGGACATTCAGCCATGACAGTGGCTCTGAGTTGCAATGATGGGGAGAAATACTTGGGAGTATTTGGGACTTAAGTAAAAGTAGCAACACCACAGTGTAAAAATACCCTGTTACAAGTGACATTCTTCTCTTACTTCAGTCCAAAAGTATTGGCTTTAAAATATACTTTTAGTAGCAAAACTAAAAGCAGCCTACTCATTATGCAGAATTCTCATTTCAGAATCATCATGTTATTGCAATATAAATATTGATCGTTAAAGGTAGGGTAAGTGATATTTTTTGGTTAAAACAAAAAGTATTTTGTTAAAAGGTTAAAATACTATATTCTGATAGTAATCATTGCTATAGAGTGTTTTCTCAGTAACAGTGAGAATGAATTTTCTGTTTATTAAAGAGCTGGAGAGAAGGGGAGACTCCTCCCCTTCTCTCCAGCTCTTTAATAAACAGAAAATTCATTTTTCAGTAGGTGTCAAAATCTCAACCAATCAGGAGAAAGTACCCATTTTTAAGCTTAATTTGTATAGTGTTCCAGTTCCAATTTTGCCTGCTCATTTCTTAGTGTCATCACTTCCAATTTCACTTGTTTAATCTGTATCCTGATTGAGGATATAGAGCTATTTAACAATTATTTTAACCAACGCAAATCAGTTACCCTACCTTTAACTGCTTGAGCCTATACCTTGTCCATTTCAAAATAACCAGACTACAAACTCACAATGTGTCGCATCACAAAGCATTGTAAGCTTGTAGGTCTGTTATTTTTTTTAAATGTTTGAAGATTTTGTATCAATAATTTGATGAATAATTACTAAATTATTCAAAGCTGTCAAATGAGTGTAGAAATGTACTAGGTTACTTTACACCAGTGGTTCTCAAAGTGGGGTAGGCTGTATATTTTTCTTCCAAGAAAAAAACATTAGAACATTTATTTTCTTTAAAAAAACGTTTTGTATTTCCACTCAGTTTGTATGTGCAAATCAAACATGTGCATCAAAACAGGTTGATGGAAACCCAACTAACCCCCCACTGTCATCATTCACAATCCCAATATAATTGGATTAAGACCCTTAAGCCCCCCAACTCCAGACGCCCCCAGAGGCTCAACAGTCAGCTTTGATGTTTTTTTTGTTTGTTTGTTTATTTACACATTTTCCTGACCAGGGACCTCCAGGGGTCCTTGGGGATGTTCCAGGGGGCCCCCAGCTAAATGTGTTAATACAGCATCACAATCATTTGAACTACTTTATCCATTTATATGTTGGCTGTTCAAAAATAGCAGATGTACAAGTTCACAACGTATTACAAAGTGACGCGCTGCGATCTTGTACATCTGCTATTTTTTATTTTATTTTTTTAAATCTCAAAAATGTTGAATAAATGGGATTTATGTTTACACAAATCTTATCTTCTGGGGGTCCCTGGCACAAAACCTTTTCAGATGGGGGTCCACGGCCAAGTACATATCAATTTGGGGGTCCTTGACATGACTGTTTGACGCACACACACACACACACACACACACACACACACACACACACACACACACACACACACACACACACACACACACACACACACACACACACACACACACACACACACACACTCACGCATGCACCTACATGTGTGCGGGTGCACATGCAAGCACACGCACGCACACACACACACACACACACACACACACACACACACACACACACACACACACACACACACACACACACACACACACACACACACACACACACACACACACACACACACACACACACACAGTGTATTGTGTTTTCTAACTTACAACAGTCACTCTGCATTCTCAGCGTGTTTCTTTCCATCTTTATATTCAAGTGATTCCTCACAAACTTTTTGAACAGCACCGTGGGCTAGTTTCCTGTTTCATGTACTTCCAAGTTGGGCAGAGTGATGATAGGGACTTAATTCTCAAAGTGCGTTAACCTAGAGTTAAGGTAGATGCATAGTCCACCAGTTCGGTTCGGGAGGGCCGGCTCTCCAAAACTAAAAAAACGAAACAAAAAACAAACATCCGACAGGCAAATGCCAATTCTTTCTGCCACACAACACTTCTGTGTTTTGAAAGCCAGAACCCGGCTCGTGCTGTTGGTTGCTTGAACGAGCCACTGACTGAAGCAGTGTACACTACAGCCAGCACTGGAACTGATACACCTGGATATCGTGTTGCGCTGTGGGAAATTTGTGCCGAAGGTATGGAGGTTTTGCCCTTTCTTGCAATAGGTTGTGTTTATGAATGGTCCCTATAGAGAGAGATTTCAGAGGTGTTTGTACATCCTGGAAGTTGGCTTGTGAGACTAGCACAGCCAACGTCTCTCAGTTAAACTATCGCTATGCTTTTCACGGCTGGCAGAATGAACCGGGGCTGAATATGGAAACAAAACTGCCCGCAAAAAGTTTGGAAACTTAACTTTGGTCAATTATTTCTCCCCTATAAAACACAATTGGTATTGTGTTTTATATATTTTTTATTGTTGATTAGTCACCTTTACAACGAGGTATAGCTTGTAAGGATCAGGCATTCGTGGAATGAGCAACACAGCTAAACGTGTGGGTAGCGCCCCCCCAAACATTTGCCGGCAGGTGTGTGCTCAGGCATAGATATATATAAAGGCTAGATGGCTCAAGGGGGCGGCGCAAGCGTAGCTCAACCGCGGCCATCTTGCGACGGTCACTCATAACATTATGTCTATGGTGCATATACTTTGAAATAACCATAGCGTGCTCAATTTTCATCCGATTTTCAAACGGTTTGGTGTTTTGTAAACACCAATGATGTAGTTATGATACTGCATACTTATAATTATAATCATGTTTTTTTTTTTAATACAATAATATCATAACTACATCATTGGTGTTTACAAAACACCAAACCGTTTGAAAATCGGATGAAAATTGAGCACGCTATGGTTATTTCAAAGTATATGCACCATAGACATAATGTTATGAATGACCGTCCCAAGATGGCCGCCATGTGGCGACGTCGTACTCCATTGGCCAGCAGCGCGGGTGAGTCATCTAGCCTTTATATATATCTATGTGCTCAGGTGCCAGTGACAGGTGTGTGACTGGCACCTGAGCATGGGTTCTGCAACTTTGTTGAGTTTGTGTATGCTCCAAGCAGCAACACTGCCCCCATGGAAAGATGCCACATTTGTCCCATCAGGATAAGGCCTGTGCAATAGGGCAAGTGGAAGCTGGTGTTCCGTTATGCAGAGTGGCAGCATTATTTGGTGTCAGTCCTGGTTCCAAACTTAGGACCAAGTTCTGTGAGACTGGTGAAGTCAATGAACCGGTCTTCTTGAACACCCAAGAAGACCGGTTGCTTCCCTTGCTTCACTGAGGAACCATAGGTTTTCTTCCAGAGATGTACAGGCAAGATTTGCACAACGGTACCAAAGACAGATGTCAAAGGACCCATGCACAGGTGCCAGTCACACACCTGTGACTGGCACACACCTGCCTGCAAATGGTACCAGGGCTGACATCAAATAATGCGTAATCTGCATAACGGAACACCAGTTTCACTTGCCCTATTGCACAGGCCTTATCCTGAAGGAACAAACATGGCATATTTCCATGGGGGCAGTGATGCAGCTTGAAGCATACACAAACTCAACAAAGTCGCAAGACCCATACTCAGGTGTCAGTCACACACCTGTGACTGGCACACACCTCTCAGCAAGTGTATGCTGGCAGGTCGCTCAAAATGAGAGCGATTATCAACATTAGCATATTGCGGTATTTTGGCATTTTTTGGGGTGCTACCCACACGTTTAGCGGTGTTTATCATTACACGAATGTCCGATCCTTACAAGCTGTACCTCGTTGTAAAGGTCAACGAGAAAAACAAATATAAAACAGAATACCAATTGGTATTGTTAAAGGGGAGAAATAATTGACCAAATTTAAGTTTCCAAACTTTTTGTGGGTAGTTTTATATCACGCCAACGTGAACATTTGACCAACTTCAGATCAATCACAGTAGCTAAGCTACGGTGTTTATACCTCCTGGAAGTTGGCTCGTGAGACTAGTACAGCCAACGTCTCTTCTAAACATATACCGCTGCAAGCGCTCGGGTGATGCAGTGGTAAAGTATCTGTACACCGCCGCGGAAGAGAGAAAAAAAAGTACACCACTACTTGCTTTCACTGCTGCCAGTGAATAAAGATGGGCTGAATGTGGAAACAAAAGTAAATATATCACACCAACAGGAACGTTCTGACCTAATCACAGTAGCCGGCTAGTGAGAACATCTTGGAGGCGTAGAACAACTGAAAGAAGTTTAGAGACCGCCCACATGAGGCCCTAAATGACGTCATGTAGCCCACTGAACTAAACTGACATATTCTGTTCTGGTGCTTTGAGCTTTACATATACTGTAAAGCCCAAAGCACCAGAACAGAATATGTTAGTTTAGTTCGGCTTTATTACTTTGTTTGTTTATTTAGAGGGGACAGAGCATAATGAACAGTGCATTATATCGCAATGTAAAACACCGGATTTAGCAGTGATGCAAATTTCCACAGTAAACATACCGTAGAACCAGGAACATTACAATACATTTACAACAAAACAACAGAGCACACAGTAAGTAGTACATCGTTACAATAAACACCATAAATAGTACAAATATATTACAAAACGCAGTTTCAAGCTAAAAAGGATTTACAGTTAGTCCGAGACCATGCAGCCTTATTATACATGGTTGCAGGATTGGCGCTCACATTTTTCTACGGCAAGTTTAAAAGCAGTGAAAGTTGGACAGTCTCGGATGGTAGCTGTTGTTAGGTCATCCACTGACCAAACAGAGTAATATCCTTCCATGTTCCCATTTAATTTAGCAATAAAATACATATTGAGTAACAAAATATACTAGTAAATCAAAACTTAACCACAACGAAGATAGATTTAAATCAGACACACTCACGCACACATGCGCGTACATGTGTTCACGCACACACACAGTTAACGTCGTGCTTGGTCAGTTTATCTTTTGGACATGTCAAATGAAAGGTTGTGCAGGATAGCCTGTGTGTGAGTTTATCCCCAAAAGGTGTGAGGTCAGGCAACATGTTGTCAAATGAAATGTGTCCATGTCCCCCCCCCCCCCACACACACACACACACACACACACACACACACACACACACACACACACACACACACACACACACACACACACACACACACACACACACACACACACACACACACACACAGACACACACACGTACGCACGCACCAAGATTATTATAGTTTCAATTTATTTCTTTTTTTGTGTTAGTTTTTTTATTGTAACATGGGGTAGTCAGGGCCGAACTTCAAAAAGCTCAGAAAAGTTGCTAAAATAGCAGATCTACAAGCTCGTCGAGATAAGAGGCCTTGTGATTTTGTAAATCTGCTATTTTTTTAAGAAACATACGATACTGACAAAGACTAAAACTAAGGACATTTCTCTATGGTTGTAGTTAGTATTGAAAACAAAACAGTTTCAGTTAGTTAACGTTTTTCTATTTGTGTATATGCCACACACACACACACACACACACACACACACATACACACACACACACACACACACACACACACACACACACACACACACACACACACACACACACACACACACACACACACACACACACACACACACACAGTACATACATGCCACAACAAAGGAATCACATCATGGAGAGAGGTCACTGAATGGGAGCATACAATAATTGCCATGATGTAGCACAATGATCATTATCATAAAAGCCATCATCAGTACACAGCAAGCCAGAGTACTTAATGCCTGGTGCTCCCATAATGCGTTGCTGTCGGGCAGAAACCTCTTATCTCCATATTTCAACTTCTTATGTTTTTTTTATAAACTATGCCCTACTTCATCATAATGCAGTGCCACACAATCACAAAGGTAGCTAAAATACCCAATCTACAAGCTCACAACGCGTTGCAACATGGCGCAACGCGACACATTGTGAGCTTGTAGATCTGCTACTTTTGCTATTTTTGAATATTTTTTAAGTGAAAGTGACAACGGTTAATTCTGTCTGCGGGGTTTGTACTAAACCAATGAAAAGTATAAACCAGAGCTTGTGACTAATAGTTACTACATTGCAACATTGGACCCATTGGAACACAACACAGGTTATTTTTTCCCATTTCCTGAGAAGTAACGGTTTTGGACATACACGGTTTCCGCCCGACAGCAGCGAATGCCATGTTCATTACAGCACGTACCACCGGTGAGTCACTGATGCTCACTGCAGGCCGGATAACTGCGGTGAGCATCGATGTCTCTTCCATTCCATCACTTCACAGAAGGGCTGCAACTGTCGATTATTAGCGATTGTTCCATGGATTCAGCATCAAAATCTGTCACGGCCCGCTCCTCGACTTTTGGACTATGACCATCAACTTGGACATTTTGTTTGCCTGTTTGGGTTAGGTGTTTCGTTTTGTTTGGGTGATTTATCGGTTTTCTTGTTTAGTTCTGTAGCTCTGTGTTCTGTGTCTAATACTGTAGGTCTGGAGTTCTGTTAGTCTTACTTTGTACTAATGTACCTGTCTTGTCTAACCACCCTGATTATTGTTAAGCCTGGTCACCTGTGTCCTGTTTGCCCCAGCCAATTCTTGTGTTGATTGTGTTTTGAGTTCACCTGTGTCAAGGTTTCTGCCTAAACCTGTTTGTTTTGTTAGTGTCAGTCTGAGTGTAGTGTTTAGGCTGTGAGCCTTCTGTATTATCAGTTGGTTGTTGGTTATTCAAACCTTTTGAATTGAACCTTGCCTGCCTACCCGTCCTGCATTTGGGTACTTTTCCGCACTCCTACCCTGACAGAATCAGAATCAGGTTTATTTGTCACATCACAAGTCTACGGGTACAAACACGTCATAGTTTTCTAGTATTAAGTGAGAAGAGAGAGGATGGAGGTCAAGTGAGAGCAGAATGGAAAGAGATAGAAACAGGTTAAATATATAATACTAGAGTTTCGGGGGGCTACGCCCCCCTCAACCCCAGCCGCGCACGGGGCCCAGCGTGGCCGCGTGTATATTGGGGGCCCCAAATCGGCGGAGTAAAACTGTGGAAAAGTTTTTTTGAAAAAGGAAAAAATTAGAAGAAATAATATGTTTTTATGTTTCAGGGGGTCCACAGGGGGTCCGCGGACCCCCTGCTGGTCCACTGACCCCCTGTGGAGTGTTGGGACGCGCGGGGACACCCCTGGAACATTGTGGACCCCTACGGTGGTTTTTTTTTTGTCATGAAGGTGGTTGCTTGTTTCTGGCGCTTGTTTTTAGAGAACCTGGCATGCCTGGCAACCCGACTGACATCACTGACGTATCGTTGGTATTTGTACTTCCGGGTTGCATAATGATGACATCACTGTCGAGTCCTTTGGTGTCATGAAGCTAGAACGGTTTGTTTACCACATTAGCCTGGGCAACGTGCTGTGCTGTGGCCGTCGCTGTTTGTTTGTGTGTTTGGGATGAACATGGCACGTGAAGGACGGACATATTGTGATCGAGACATGAGTGAAGTGATAGTAACGGCCTGGGTGGAACAAAGGAGGTACGTAAGAAGGGGGGGGGGGGGTTGAAGCAAAGGAGCTGCGTGTGTGCTGTTGTGGAGGAGATGGGCAGAGTGCAATGGCGGCCGCTCGTGTTGTTTCGGCGAAACCTGTCGGCGTTCGGTGTCGGTGGTGTGCACGGTAAACGGTACGAAAGTGATTCACCTTCCGTTTTGTCCGACATTTGGTGAGTAGAATTAATTATGTTGCGCGGTGGAAAAGGTGTAGTGAGCAATGAGATGTCCCCTACGCGAGGCGTAAATTCAGCGCGGCCGCCGTGGCGAGTCAGTTGGCGACATGTGGTCTGGCGGTGCGTTGTTTATTCGATAACAGAGCTGTGGGGTGTCCTCACCGAGGGTGCGGAAGTCGGTCGCCATCTATATAGTTAGATAGCAGATAATTATATAACATATGTGAAAGCAGGTGTATACTGCATGTTTTTTCAATATTAGCATCATATGCAGGTGTGTACAAGTTATTTTAGATCACCTTTTTGAATAGGATAGGATAGGATTTTGAATGGATAAGCACCTGTTATTTGTAGACTTCAGAAATAGTGAAAATAGCAGATCTAGAAGCTCACAATATGTCTGCTATTATAACTATTTAACTTTTTTGAAAATTGTCACCTTTTATGACATGCCCACAATTATTCAATTATTCAGCAATTGTTTTATTGAATTATTGATTATGTTTTATAATTGATCAAATCGATCGGTTCAAATAACTGTTGCACCCCTACTACAGAAAGGAGAAGAACTAAATACACTGGGGCAAAAGAGTCAATGATTTTCTTTTTTTTAATAATCCTATTAATAAACACTCCTAACACATCAAGCTAATCTATGTCACTTCTTCATACAGTATGCTCTGAGATGTGTATGAAAGAAACCCCCTCAAAAGGACATTTTTTATCTGAGTTAGTTAAACGTGACCCTGAATGACCTAGACCTAAATTCATTCATATGGCTCAAAGAGCTAATTCAAAACAGCTATTTCAAAAGAAGGCACTTGGATTGGCTTCTCCAGCTTTGTATTTGATACGATTCTTGAACGAGCACGTCGTTCGTGTCATTGTTCGTTCCATTGTACTGTTGGATGAAGCGGCTAGATCTTTGTTCTGATTGTGTCTTTAATCCACTCCGAAAGAGATTCAGTTGCAACCTTTAGTGGTCTTTTATTAGAACTGAAAGCGATCAAGAGGGTGATTACTATAAATCTGCATAGGCATAATGGTATAGAATCAAAGGAGGCCTCGCCTCATCAATGCACTTACCAATTATTACATTTGTGGCAATTTGCCTGTATGCCGCTTGGTCACAGTTAACATCGCTGTTCATCACGTCATTATCATTACCAGCTAATATGAACATGCTGTTAATGTAGGAACGGTGCAAAAGAAAGGTGCATACATTACACTTTATGGGTATTCTGCATGCACTTCATTCTCATAAAGTTATCTTTTTCTTTTTCAAATCTTTATTTTTCCACATTTTCATCGGGTGTAGATGAGCAGGTCTCACCTCTGATTTACATGGAGTCACCAGGCACTTAATTTCACCTGACAGTGAGGAGTTTCACCAGGAGGGCATAGCGTGCGTGTGCGGAGAAACACGCTATCCCTCCCAGTTCTGCTCCCTCCTGAACAGGTGGGTGAAATTCGTTTTTGTGCAAGCTATTTTTGTTATTTCCATAAGAAAAAGGGAAGAAGAAGTAGAAGAAGTAGAGGTGCAAGGGGGAAGAGAGATCAATAAAAAACATAACAATTAAAAGCAAAACAAAATATCTACATATTTACACATAGTACCGGATATGGGATATCTATCTGGTGCGGCAAGTACCTGGGGTAAGACATAAGGTACGGTAAGTACCTGAGGTGCGTGAGCATTGCAGCAGATATAATATACTGTACATGATATGCTATGGACGTTAGTTAAGGTGCGAGATTAAAACATCCTGCATTTTTTTTGTTTTAGTTAAAAAACTAAAACAAATCTAGTGCAGTCACCATCCCACCCACAAACATGGCCAATTGTTGTGTTGGAGTGTCCGGCCAAGCTGGAGGCAGGAACTGGAGTCAGGAACTTTGGCCCTGCGCCACCCGAACAACCAGAACATTTCAACTGCTGACCTTTATCTGGGCTGTGTATCGAACCAATTTCTCTATACTGTAATTGCTTCCTTGAATCTTGTATCAAAAGGAGGGGAACATGTTGGAGCTGGAAGAAGTGGCACACAGAAACACAATCTCCTCTTCTTCTTTTCCTTTCGGCTGTTCCCTTCAGGGGTCGCCACAGCGAATCATCTGCCTCCATTTCACCCTGTCCTCTGCCTCCTCTTCTTTCACACCAACTAACTTCATGTCCTCTTTCACTACTTCCATAAACAATATGTCAAGAGAAACAATGTAAAGACAAAGGCAGGGGCGTGTTAAAAGTCACCGATCCTGCCAATGCTAACATCAAAAGTCCACACAATACCTCCCAGGAATATTCCTGGTATCAATTAGTATTACCAAATAAATACTAACATTATAGTAAGACAAGCACGTGTAAATATCAGGTGGCGAGTTCCTGAGGGTTAAGTAGAGTATAAATAATGCATTTTCTCCTGCAGACACGCTGCAAGTTGAGTGACCCACTGTCTCGGAACGATCACTCCGTTTCTTCCCCAAGCAGAATAATCAGGTCCCCCTTTCTCATAGCATTTCATCATCTGATGTGTGGTGCGCGGGGGCACAGGGTGAGGGGTGCAGGGGGGGAGGGGTTGAGGGGGTGTAACTGAAACCGGGGAGCTGCGCTGGCTATCTGTGCTGACCTGTAACGACTCGGTGTTGGCCTCGTTATATCAGTGGTTGGGGGTGGGTGGTGGAGGTGGGGGTAGGTGCTGCTTCGCTGAGGAATCACGTTGCAAGCCATGTCAACTGACACACACACACACACACACACACACACACACACACACACACACACACACACACACACACACACACACACACACACACACACACACACACACACACACACAGCAGTGGGTATTTCTGTGTCTGTGCACTGCACATCTCTGTCTATCTACAGATATTCTGTGTGTGTGTGTGTGTGTGTGTGTGTGTGTGTGTGTGTGTGTGTGTGTGTGTGTGTGTGTGTGTGTGTGTGTGTGCGCGTGTGCGTGCGTGTGCTTGCTTGTGCTCATTAGTGCAGAATGAATAGAGTGGTGATGTGTAAATAGGCAAGGTCAGACAAAGGTGTCACATTGTTGGGGTTTGCAGACAGTGCTGTATGCTGGCTGTCTCAAGTCACCTGCTGCTGCGGGTGGATTGACCTCAAATAAACAAAGCTCTGCATTTTGGTCTGCCCCGTTTTTTGTTGTCGCACACGCTTAGCCTACCAAGAAGGGCAATAAGGTGTTCTCTTAAAATGTCACTGCTAAGAAACATTCAGGATTCACTCTAAAATATTTAATATTCATCACCCTGTATACTTTTTCATTTGATCACAAATTCAGTCATTGCAGACCGCCACCATGTACTGTCTGTGGTTCTTGTCTCTGCCAACCTCCTCTGTTGGTCTGGGGACTTATAGATTAATCCGTGTACGGGGTTGTGCCACGGCTAGGGGCGTCACCTTCTGCGATGCCCAAATTCCTCGTCATTTCAGGTGGACATTTAGAGCTCCACATGGGTAAGCTCTGTGTGCAGAAAGTAAACTCACAGCTATTCAATAGCTTGGCGAAGCTACTTGTAGCTCCTCCTTTGAGTGCTTCTGCTTCGTTCCGCTCGGTGTGGCTTGTGCCATCTCGTTCAGGAGTTTGTCGTTTGTTTTGCAGATTTTAGACGTGTGTATGAACAGGCGATACGCGGTGTGGTCAGCCTGTATTGTGGCGCGGAGGGTTTCTGGTCCTTTTCGTCCTGTTTGCTGAAACCCTTCCGGTTGTCTCGGATTTGGGGACTGCGCATACCCTGTAACAAGATTGCAGAAAGCTGTGTATAGTTGGCTTATGCAACTTTGCAGTTTTTCCCCAGGGTTGAAGCACACGCGCAAGTTCTTTGCGTGTTTTCTCCTCACGCGGATGTGCCGTCTTGTTAATCACATACTTGTGTGCTCCAGGGTGAGCGGGGTGTGAGAATCCCTCTGACCCCAGCGAGTGAAACTGACCACACAGGTCAGTTTCACACCGGTGTGTTTCCCCCGTGCGTTCCACTGTGAACGGGTCTGAGCTTCTCGATGGGTCTGAGCTTCTCGACCAAGGGAGCGGGCGCACACATTCAAGTCACAAGCACACACTGTACAGTCCTGTTTTACAAATCCCCCCTGTATAAAGCCACGGGCTAATAAACAGTGGGGTGGGAGCCTATGTTACACAGTGGTGTATATCCGCACATACTTCTGTCTTCACCTCGTATAAGGCTGAGAGCTAACAAACAAGTGTTAGTGTTGCATTACAGTGTTTTGCCCCCATATAAGCAAAGCTTTATAGGGGGGGCTTGGTAAGTATAAAAGGAATATACACTACTGTTTTATCCTCCCTGTATGAGGCTACGGGCTATAATACATAGGCGAGTGACAGTATATGCAGCAGGTGTAGGAAGCCTACACATGGTTCTGTCTTTGCCCCGAATACAGCTGAGAGCTTATGAATGGGAGAGCGTGTTGACTCACAGTGGTTAGACCCCCATATTAGCTCGCTTGTTCCGGAACTGCGCTACGGCTTTTGCGGCTACACAGACACCGTCGCCTCATCATGGTGACAGGGGTATGTTAGTTAGCGCTGTCCTGATGGTGCCACAGGTTCTCCCTGATGGGAGGGATGACGTTGGGCAGGGTAGCAGACGGGGTGCGGGCTTACTGCCCCAGTTGATCCTCTTTAGCGGTGCTATCTTTTCTTCCCCCATTTTCCCTGATCCACTTGAGGATGGATAGGGTCAAGATGTGGAGCCATCGGCTCCACATCTTGTGGCTTCCGGACCTATACACCCTTTTGTGGCTTCCGGACCTATACACCCTGTGGCTTCCGGACCTATACGTCGCCTTCAGTTGTAGGCCTGGCCCCTGAGAGGCGTAGGTGGTCAGATTTGGAGCTCCTGGGCGGTGTCGTGCATACATTGTAGAATGCCAGGGCCCCTGTAGCTCACACGGCTTATCAGACCAGATGGCGCGCGTTTAGTGTGTGGTGCGTCAGTCCTGATGCCATTTCCAGAGACCCCCCCCATAACTCTGAGTGTACAAATGGAACCTCCCCGTAAGGAGCCATTTGGTTCCATTTGTACAGCTCTCAGAGTTACAGACCTGTAAGGGTCCATTTACAACCCCCTCAGGGAACCCTGAGGGTCCCTGCACACCACTTTGAGAACCACTGGCTTGTATATTGGTATATACTATATATAGTATGTATCGCTGTGTGCAGGTGTGTGTATACAGTATACAGTAAGCTACATGTGGACATACGTTTCTGGGCTTATTCTTGTTGTTGTTTTTATTACGGGGCCAGAGCTCTGCTCTGGAACCGTATTGTTATTCGTTTTATTCTGTCACTTCTGCCACTTTTCGCAGTTCTGGCTGAACCGCGCTGTCACTTTTTACGAAACTCGGCCATATGGTAGATGGTCATGAAAAACGATCAAAAAATAATTCTCACAATCTTTCGTCCAAAGGTGGCGCTATAGCACTCAATTGAAAATGCCAACTTTGACCAGGTACAACTCATGCCCTGTTTCACCTACAGCCATGAAACTTGGATACACATATGCGTCTCCTCATGCTGAACAACTTTCACCCTCTGACTTTTGACCTCTGACCTTTAGATCTCCCACCATTTTGAATTATATGAAAAACAGTCATTGGCTCCTAACTTCTGCATTTTTTCACTTATGGAAAATCCGTTGGAATTTTTTTTAGGCAGTGGTCCAAAGTTCAAGTGTCAAACGTTTCGTGCAGATTGCTCAAAAATCCCAGGAGGAGATAGATTTTAACTATTACAGTTTTATGAAAATTATTCATCTGTGCCTAAAACATACATGCAGACTCACATTTCTTTGAAACTTTGCAGAAATGTACAGGGTCATTCCAAATATCACTGAAACCAATCTTACTCCAATTGGCCAAAAGGGGGCGCTATAGCAATTTTTTGAAAAGGCAGACTTTAAACAGGCATAAGTCATGCCTCGTTTGGCCGAAAGTCGTGAAACTTGCTTACACATGTGCCTTGACTCATGAGGAACACACGTATCGATTTGACCATTAAGCTCCGCCCTTAGATTGTCCGCAATTTTGAGCAGTTTGAAAAATACTTGTTTTTGCCAGTTCTGGCTTAACCGTGCATATGCTTTTTACGAAACTCGGCCATATGGTAGATGCTCATGAAAAACTACCAAGAAATAATTCTCACACTCATTCGTCAAAGGGTGGCGCTATAGCACTCAATTGAAAGTGCCAACTTTGAACAGGTACAACTCATGCCCTGTTTGACCTACAACCATGAAACTTCGATACACACATGCGTCTCTTCATGCCCGACAACTTTTGTGGTCTGACTTTTGACCTCTGACCTTTAGATCGCCCACCATTTTGAATTATATGTAAAACAGTCATTGGCTCCTAACTTCTGCATTTTTTCACTTATGGAAAATCCGTTGGAAATTTTTGTAGGCAGTGGTCCAAAGTTCAAGTGTTAAACGTTTCGTGCAGATTGCTCAAAAATCCCAGGAGGAGATAGATTTTAACTATTACAGTTTTATGAAAATTATTCATCTGTGCCTAAAACATACATGCAGACTCACATTTCTTTGAAACTTTGCAGAAATGTACAGGGTCATTCCAAATATCACTGAAACCAATCTCACTCCAATTGGCCAAAAGGGGGCGCTATAGCAATTTTTTGAAAAGGCAGACTTTAAACAGGCATAAGTCATGCCTCGTTTGGCCGAAAGTCGTGAAACTTGCTTACACATGTGCCTTGACTCATGAGGAACACACGTATCGATTTGACCATTAAGCTCCGCCCTTAGATTGTCCGCAATTTTGAGCAGTTTGAAAAACACTTAAACCCAGGATTTTTCAGCTATTTGCGTGAAACTGTATCATCTGTGTGATCTCCTTTTTCACAGTTGGGTCATTCCAGAATTGGAGGACATTTGGGCTTCCGAATTTTTGAAAAAATAACCTTCTATTTGACAAATTTCTGTTATATATTCATCAATAATAGGTAATATACTATCAAAAGCTTGATTAGCTCAGCTCAGGCATCAAAGGTATTTTTATTACATGTTTTATATGGGTTATAGTAACAGGGCTGCAAGTAACAGTAACAGGGCTGCAAGTAACAGGATTGCAAATCTATGCTAATGTTAGCTTTTTCTCAGGAATATAAGCTAGCTGTTTAGCTAGATGTTAGCATTTACCAAGAGGACAAACTCACATAAATAAATAAGTACATATTTTTTTGTCAAGTATTTATCTTATTCTGGAAATATGCATAACAGGGTTGCGTGAGGTAGGTTGAGACATTCAAGTAAGGCTGACAATGTTATACAAATATGAATAATAGAAGAGAGGAGATGCCTTTGCTATACCCATGATGTTAGGAAAGTGTTTGATGATGTCACTTCTAGTCTGTCATGTGACTCACACTTCTTCTTCTTCTTTTACCATGCAAAAAGGTTTAAGGTAACAGGGTTGCATGCAAGTTGTGGGACACAGGTTCCTTGCATAATAATACTTATTTAAAATATTAGGTTAATTAAAACATATGTTTCCACATCAACAAGAGACATCTATGAACAAAATAATGTAAAAGAAAGTAGATTTAAATGTCATTTTAACAGTTTTATCAAGACAAGAGAAAACTTGCATTTTAGGGGTACTACAGACTTATTTGGTATTTTTTAAAATATGTTTTTTTTTTAAATGCTCCAAGTTGATTTAGATTTGGTCTCTCAGGACAAGTAAAAGTTACACGACAAATGCATTATTTAGTATTTTGTAAATGGATTATTTGACATTTCTTGGGTGGGACGTAAAATGTCCTCCAATTCTGGAATGACCCAGTTACTTGTCTGTTGGGCCAATGGCATCTCCCTTAAATGAATGCCTCACAATCTCAAGGTCGCCAGTTCAAGCCTCACTTGATGCAGACTTAATTTAAGTTGAATTGCAAACAACATGACTGTATCAATGAATACATGTGCAAATGGTAAAGATAACCTGAAATGCTTATTTGAGAGTACGTTTTTTCAACGTATGACATACTTCATTCTGAAAATAGCTGATCTACAATCTCACAACTTTTCATGGTTTGTGAGCTTGTAGATCGGCTACTTTCACTAGTTTTGGTTCTGAGGAGATGTACAATTTCTTCATTGGTAAATGGGTTGTGAACGAGTGATCTTAGTGTTAGTGAAACAGGGGCTTGGTTCATGAAAGAAGGCAAGAGTTTATGATCTTCAACAGACAATATCAGCCTGGACAAAGCTATAGCACTATAGGTAGTGTTGCAGCCTATTAGTCTGAAGGTTGAGAGTTCGAATCCTGTTAATGGCAGTAGGTTGAGATGTCCAATCAAACCATTATGTTTCCATCTCTCTCTCTCATCAATCTATTGTTTCCATGTCACTCTCTCTCTCTTCAATCTATTCCGTTTCCATGTCTCTCTCTCTCTCTATTCACTGGCCCCGTATTATCGCTGCTTGCAGCTATATTGTGCTTTTTGTTATTGTTTGCCTTGTGGGATTATTGTATTGTTTTTCTGTCTATAGTTGTTTTTATCGTATGTCTGAAAGGAAAAAGATAAATAAAATACAAATCATAAAAAAGAGAACCACTGGCATAGACTGACTGAGTGATGAAGTTGTGCCATTGGTCAGCCAATCGCAGAGCAATCGTCACTCCACGTTATGGGATCAAAAAAGCTTGTGAGAACAATGGTTACTTGTCCAGATAATGATCTTTATTTTCAACTATACTGTCCAACTTTAACGCGTCGCACTGCAGCATGTGGTGAGCTTAGATGTGTTGTTTTCGGTGTGCATCACCTGCGGCACAACTAAGTATAAATCTGTTGTTTACTGCTCATACTCTCTGATGCTTGGTATGTCTGAGTGAATGAGCAGCACATTGTATTGTCTTCATCACAACAACTTTGTTTGGGCTGCAGGGTCAAGGCTTTCACCCAGTGTGCTTTTATGAAAAGAATTGAACTGACACCGCTGTGGTTTCAAGGTGATTAAATGAATTTATTGTCCAGAATTACATTGCTAAAGTACAGAGACCATGTTTATTTGAAATGTTTGTAATGCTCAAATACCGTCTGTAACCAAGCCATCAAAGTTCTTTGTAAATAAAGTTAACTTTTATATTTACCTCAGAAAGCGTTGCCTGAAATGGAATGAATAGGAATGAATGAATAGAATAAACATCCAGAACATTTCTAATGCCTTCTTTTCACCAGTGATGGATACTCAAGTAAATGTGCAAGTATTAAAAAGTACATTCACTTTTTAATATCAATGCATTTCTGTTTTGAAATGTAAAATATTTAAAATGTGAAAGAAAGAAAAATCTGAAAATGTAAAAAAAATAGTGAAAATAGCAGATCTACAAGCTCACAACACTTGTAGATCTGTTATTTTCACTATATTTGAGATATGGCTAAGAGGTTAATTCATATTATGTTTGTAAGTTTGGGTCGCAAGAGTCCCTTCCTAACTGAAGTAATAGTTGTTGGAGCCAAGGAAGACAGATTAAAAGTCAGCGCCCAGCTTCAATCGGTAATGTTAAAAACCTCTAGCCAAGTCAAAAAACTTGGCGTGGTCATGGACTCAGACCTGAATTTAAACAGCCACATTAACACATTAATCACAAAGTCAGCCTACTATCACCTCAAAAAGGACTTATGTCACAGCAGGATCTATAAAAACATGTCCATGCATTCATCAGTAGACTTGATTATTCTAACGGTGTCTACAGGTCCCCCTAAAAAAAAATCAATCAGACGACTGCAGTTGATTCATAATGCTGCTGCTTGAGTCATTACTAATACCAAGTGGAGCATTCTTAAATCCTTAAACTGTCTCCCTGTGTGTCAAAGATTGATTTCAAAATAGTTCTGTTGGTCTATAATGATTTAAATGGTTTAGAGCCAAAATACATTTCTAATCTTGTGCAATTTCATGAACCATCTAGATCTCTTGCAGGTCATCTGGGAAAGGTCTGCTTTCTGTCCCTAAAACCAAAAATAAACATGTGGAAGCAGCACATATCTGGAACCAACTCATAAAAAACTGCAGGCCTGCTGCCACTCTTATTTCTTTTAAAACACAACTAAAGACCTTTCTGTTTGCCGCTGCCTTTGATCTATTTATTTGTCTTTTTCTTTCTCTTCTGCACTGCAATTGTATTTGGTATTTTTTACTTCTTTTGTTTTATGCATCCTAAAGTTATTTTATAATTGCGTTTCCTTTGCCTGATGTTTTGTGTAAAGTACATTGAATTGCCTTGTTGTTGAAATGTGCTGTACAAATAAAATGCTATACAAATAAAATCAAGTACAGTACTGTTACCGTCAGCCACTGCTTGTCACAGCATGGCTCCGCAGGAGTCTATAAAAAAAATAATAATTGTTCCCCACTCCATGGGCTGTTTTTTGTCACTGTATATGTATATACAGTATATGCACACGCATGAAATGTGTCCTCTGCATTTACCCATCCTATACTAGGAGCATTGAGAAGCCATTCTATGGCGCTCTGGGAGCAATTAGGGATTAAGAGTCTTACTCAGGGACACGTGCACATCCACAAATTGCTGCCCTGACCTTGAATCGAACTTGCGAAAACTAGGGCCTCTGGCTGCCCAGGCGGGCTCACTAACCACTCAGCTAAGGCCGCCCAAATAGGAGGAAACAACTTTATTAAGAAAAAAACAAAACAAATAAAATTTAAGTGCTAGACTAAAATGCTGTCTATAAGATGGCCTGTCTGTGTGTCCGGAGCTAATCTTGCAAACAAATGGAACGATCAGTGCCCAATGTATTGGGTGTGCTGCCAGTATGCCAGTCAATGGGACTCTGATTGGACTGATACCTTGCCCAAATTTGGAGTCATAATGTCATATACGTACATATGACTTCACAGGCTGCTCACATGAAGTGCCAGTGAGGAGTTACTTGAGTAAAAGTACAAAAATATTGCTATCAAAATGTACTTAAAATACCAAAAGTAGAAAGTAGCCTAGTCATTATGCAGAATCTCCCATTTCATGCTATCAAATCTTTTGAAAATAGCAGATCTACAAGCTCACAATGCGTCGCATCGTGACACATTGTGAGCTTTTAGATCGGCTCTTTTCGAATGGCCGAAATGTAGGCCTATATGTCTGAAGTGGTTAGTGTATGTTTTATAATAATAATCAAAATCTGCAAAGTAACTAGTAACCATTGTAGTGGAGTAAAAGTACAATATCTGCCTCTGAGATGTAGTGGAGTAGAAGTAAAAAGTACTGAAATCTGGAAATACTACAATAAAGTAAAACTACCTCCGAATTGTACTTAAGTACAGTACTTGAGTAAATGTACTTAGTTACTTTACACCACTGCCTGAGAATATTTCCTTTTTTCTTCTTTTTTTCTTCTTTATTTTCTTTTTACAGAGAGAGAGAGAGAGAGAGAGAGAGAGAGAGAGAGAGAGAGAGAGAGAGAGAGAGAGAGAGAGAGAGAGAGAGAGAGAGAAAGAGTACAATCCACTTGCTTTGAGCCTTTTATTGTCTTTACTGAGAGGGACAGGCAAAAGGGATTAAAATCCACCGTAGCGCATCTAGCTTTGTCATGTGTCTACACGAACACAATTGGCCCGTGTTCGAGGGAGGGAAGCCGGGCGGGGAGGCTGATAATAGTCACTGCTCGTAATCCTACGGGCTGGGGTGGCACCTGTCAGCAGGGAGTGTTGGGTGGGAGGAGTAGGACGAAGGCTCTATCTACGTCCTCCCAGTGGGGGCTCCTCACTGGCATGTGAGTCAATAGGATACAACAGCAATGTCACAGAGGGAAAGTCTTCAGGTGACACAGGCCACATGCTGCTCCTCCTTTTTACTCCTGAGTGCCCGGATCATCTGTTTTTTTTTTTGACACAGGCCATCGTTGGCCTGTGTGACTGACTCCGGATAAGAGTGGTATGTGGGCACAGATTGCCCCGAATCTGGACCCCACTGTATGAGGTGGGGTCCATGGATGATCCTACCGTTTTGCAGGGACAATAATAACAATGTATTTGTTATTATTATTATTAGTATGTCGCAGTAAGTCACATTTTCAACCTAGTGCCAAAAATAATAATAATAAAAATAATAGCAATGATAAAAAATAAATACATATACAAAAATGTGGACTATTCTAAAGATTCTAAAGATTTTTTTAAAAATTACCACTTAAGCCCTATATAGCCTACTTTATCATATGATGAATAGCAAAATTCTACACGCTCACAGCGTGCTGTGTTGTGAGCACGTAAATGTTATGTCATGCCTGACATGATGAGATGTGTTGTGAGCATGTAAATGTTATGTTATATGCAGGACATGACGAGATGTAATGAGGTGAAAGGTTTTTGTCGTTGTTGTTGTTTTCTACTGATAATGACTCCTGGCCAGTGGTGTCAGCGCTGAGAGCAATGTTATGCTGTGCTCCCGACTCAGCGAGTTAGGAAGTGTATGCGCCGTCTTGGATTGCAACATAAATATAATGGATGTGAAATGGCATTGTTCCTTCAGTCCTATTTTTGTTGTTTTAAATTTAGTAAAAAAAAGTCCTCTTTTTCCCTCTCTCGTGTTGTTTTAGATACAAAATTACCTCACCTGTAATTCACCTTAAAGGAGAATTTCGCCCTAAGCGTTTTCCTACCTTGATTTGAGGTTGTTAAGTCATGATGATAGTGGTCTGGGACCCCCTGTTCATAACAAGCGAAGTTCTCCATTTCGGGGACCCCCCAAACCGCAGCTCAGAACGTCCGTCTTTAGATCTAGGCTAAATCCGCTTATCTGTCGCTCGAAAATTGTTTTTTCTTGTATATATCTGTAGTGTGTGGTACGTCTGATGTCACTACTAAGTTATTGCTACATGGGAGCCGCCATTGTCTGATCTGTTTTACTGAAATCACGTTCGAAGTCTCGTCTTGCGATACTTCTGCCCTCCATTCTGGAACCACTATCTTCATTACTTAACAGGAAACAGGAAACGCTTAGGGCAAAATTCTCCTTTGAGTTATCACATATCACAATTAAATATCAGTTCAAATCTTTAGCATTTGTCTGATATGGCGTTTTTGGTGGACCCACGGTGTGCTGGGGTGCTAACACCACCATAATTAAGTACTGTACAGTGGAGTCCTATAGGGCACAGAATGCTTCCACAAATGTTAAACTTTTCTTGGTTCCCGGGGTTGTCTTTCTTGACGTTAACCTGCCTCTGCTTCTTCTTACAGTATAATGCCATGTGATGGGGTGGGCTGTTTCCCCCTTCCCCCTGTGTGTCTGGTCTGTCTTGTGTGTGGGCGTGTGAGCGTCTGCCTGGGCGCTGTGTCCCAATTGTGGAGCTGCCTGCACCCATGGGGTTCTACTCAATAAGCTCAGCAGATAAAAGCCTGGGTCTCCATTCCAGCCCTTGTTAGTTTGTTCAGTTGCCAATGGGTGTTGATACTGTGTCTCAGCTGCTCCACAGTTTTGTTTGATACTTTGTTTGGAGCATTTTTCGAACCACTTGTCTCCCTGTGCTTCAGATCACGCCCAGGCCCAGTAACTATCCCCTGCCTGCCTGCCAGCCAGCCTGCCGTCCTTAATTGTCTCCGCCAGGCCGAAAGGCATGGCGAGACTATGTTTTGCACCCTGTCCGTCCGTGTGTCCGTGTGTCTGTCTGTGAACAGCTAATCTCCGGCACTGTTGGCCCAGTTTTCAGATTGGCCTGTTATAGCGCCACCAGGAGGCCGATTTTTGTAAAAAAATAAATTTATATCATTCCTACAGATTTTGTCCAAACATCAGGCAAATCGGTACACAGTATCTCTAAAGTCATGTGATCAACACGGATCTGTCCGATTTTCCATATTCCATCCTGATTGGCTAAGATTGGCCTCTAACGTTTGCAGGATTGGTTCGTTTTGAACAAAATGCCTCAAATCATCAACACAGCGTGCGATTTACGTGAAAATTTGCACAGCCCCACAAGGCCGAGGAAGAAATGGCACCCTTTTCACATTGGCCATTATTTGGTCTGCACCGCATTGATAAATGAGGGCCAATGTTCCTTAACATTAACAGAGCATTAGAGGACACTGCTTCTCACTTCCTCTAATCAATGTAGTCTCTTGAGCTTTGAACGATTTTTTGACTTAGACAAAGAAAGCCCCTTAATCCCACGGGAAATTCAGTAAGTCATTGTAATTCAGTGGTGCATAATGCATATACATGTTACTATATATAGGCTACTAATGCTTCCTTCAAAGGCTTGAAGGAAACGTTGAGTGATGAGTGATTTATGAGGCAGTATTAAAGCTTAATGTTAGTTCAATAAATGGTTAATAAATTCTGATAGTGTTTCACTAGGAGAATGCTGTGTGTGCACTACACTATAATTGGGGAAACTCATGCTTTCTCCTGCAATTGCCAACATACTTGATGGCTACAAGATGACATAACATGACATCACTCCCCTGAGAAAAGTGACTGTGTACATGTGCAAACTTGAGTACAAGCATGAGCCTGTGTGTGCACTGACACGTGAGGTGTGCGTCTTCGTTGATTGTGTGTGTGTGTGTGTGTGTGTGTGTGTGTGTGTGTGTGTGTGTGTGTGTGTGTGTGTGTGTGTGTGTGTGTGTGTGTGTGTGTGTGTGTGTGTGTGTGTGTGTGTGTGTGTGTGTGCACTCAAGCAGATCCTTTTACATCCAATGAGACTGACCCCCTGCAAAACAGTGACTAATGACTCCTCAGCAGTCAGTGATGAAGGAAGCCTTAATCAGAAGGCACACAGTGTAAATTGAATGTTCGACACACACCATTAACTCTTAACCTGAGAGCTGGGACTAGGATATTGGTACTTAAACACAAAATGTATTTGTATTGAGTTGTCAATGACACCCTCGGAAAAATGGTTCTGTAATTCCTGTAATCTCCTGTGACTGAAGTAATCTTTGACTATTTTACTATTTTGTTGCTGATTGAAAGAGGTACTCAATGGCAGCGTTTCAAATTCACAGAGACAACTATAGGAGAATGCTGTGTGTAGTGCACTATAATTTGGGAAACTACGATTACTACTATTACCTATATTACAATTTTATGTCTAAGTGTTTCAATTTCTGTAAAACATCGGTAGAAATGAAGAGCTTTGGTCTGAAAAGAGACACCCACCATTTGAATCCTGCTCAAAAATGATTGATTGCATACATTTAAAACCAATTATGGCGCCTTTTAAAGGTTAATGCAGCTTACTTCTATGGCAGCCGAATGTCGGGTAATGATCTATTGTCAGTGTCGGGAAGAAACCTTGTATCTCCATTTCATAACTTTTCATGAGCTGAGCCTTCGATGATGAACTTGCTGACTTTGGGGAAGTTTCTAAGGGTCCCCACATAGCTCCCGGTCACGACGAACCCCCAAATGACCCTATATGAAAAGACCTCGAGTAGAGAGAAGAAGGAAAAGGTAGAGTAACAGGGTGGGAGGGAGGGGTGCAGAATGCAATATCGAAGAGGGGAGAAGAGGATTAGGTGAGCAGTTATAGGTGAACAGAAGTGACTCGATTAGAGGTGTGGTCCTATTGTTCACTGAACATCTGCTTTGGAGATCCAATAATTCAAAGACAGGAGCACAAATGTTGTCGACTTGTCAGGAAAATAATAATACTTGTGAAGCAGTCAAATAGTAGATGTTTTCCTTACAGACTGATGTATGTTTATGTCAAGGGTGACTGGATCAGGCGTATTATGTGTTGTTTGCCTTCTGTTCTATAAAGCAGAGGTTCCCAAACCTGTCAGCTTGAGACCCAGAAGATAAATGTGGTGTCTCCCAGGGACCGGCCCAAAGGTCCAACAATACATTCTGAATGAATTAAGCAGATATAGCCAATCAATAGCCAATCTATCTCCAAGCTTGCAGCTTGCAATATTTCCTAAAACGTTTTATGAAATGTATTTAGGAATTTTGTTTTTGTTCTTGAACTTTCTGAAATTATTTTGAAAAATGTCTTTAAAAAATTTGGAAACTTAAAAAAACAGTCAAACGAATAAACAAACAAACTCGTGACCCATAAGAACAGGATTTCGATCTATTGTATGGGAAACACGGCTATAAAGAATCTCTGATGTAATAATCAACTTCATTGATTGGCTTTGAACTGCCTCATGTTAAAGAACTTGTAGAGACAAACCGAAAGGGGCCGTGTCATTCTCCACCTCACGAAAGTAGGCCAGCGGTTAACGCGGTGCAAGGACACCCTAAGGAGTTTGTCCACGTCGGTAGCCATTTAATCTCTGCATCCTGCAGTCTTACAGAGTTACTGGTAACAGGCTACAGGGGACGTGTCGCTCAGATTACACTAGCAGAAGCATATTATTTTCAAATGGCCACTGTATGGATCAGATGGCATCCTGTACAAACCTAAACAACCCTTGTACGTAATGCTGACCCACATAGCATTGCAGAGATGGTGATAAGTGAACAATGGGGCTGTGTGGCGGGTGTTGCATTTGAGACAATAAAGACGAGATAAGCGCGGGAACACCCACAGGCTAGATAGATGAATCAATTCTCTGAGTCAAAAAGAACGATGAGGTGGAGAAGGAAATAGATATCTTCATCTCAAAACCTGCCCGAGACTTAATCATTGTACTCTAAATGTGGGCAAGTAAGAAAGGTAGATATGCAAGACAAGAAATGAAGCATTTTTTTGTAAAGGCAATCCCTGCATTTGCAGTTTGGTGTAGTCAAAAAAATTTTTTTTAAAGGTGTACTGAATAGTAACTTGTGGCACTCATTTGCTTGATAACAAAGTAGTTCTTTTTTGGGGTATTTGATTTCCCCTTTAAAAGCCAGTGTTTTTTATTTTTCCCCCCAGTTTTATTTGTGTTGTACTCGGGTGCAAGACAGGTCTTTGTCCCTGCTGGCGCCAAGCAGACAAGAAGAGGAGTTTTATTTCCCCTCGGGTGACTTTTCTTTGTATTTGGTTTTGCCGGGATGCTGGTGGGCTGGTCACGCTGAGGCAGCAATGACTACTTGACCTGCTTGACAATAGAGCTGAGACAGCAGTGGTGACTACATGAGCTGAGGTGGCAGCAGTGACGGAGAGACTGGAAGGGACGAGGCTACACAACACTCGTCTGGAGCTTAGCTCCAACCTGTAAGGGATGTGGGTGTTGACCTCTGTTCATTCTGTATGCAGCATTAATTGGCACTGAAAGCCCTGTGTTCCATATGTCCCACTGCTGGGATTATGTTTATATTAAACAGTCTGAAAACCCCTGTCCTGTACATTGAGTGGTAGGTAATAAAGAACCTTTGTTTAAATAATTCAACTGTCCTGGTCTTCTTATATGGTGGAGTGCCAAGACGTCTTCGGGTCTCATTTAAAACTGTGACACGTGTGCTATAGGTTGCACGCTATGGTATTGGTTGTACACAAAAGGCTGACACCTAGCCAGAGAATGAATTCAGAAGAATGTAATATCGGCACTAGTAGACCCTATTCATTATGTTCTGTCTGTCACTGTGAATGTACGCAGTCTGACAGCCAGTCAATGGGGGGATTTGGAAAGCATCATCATTCACCCGAGGGCTTGAAGAGGAAGTAATGTGGTTCTTTATACTGAATGATCCGTATTGACAAAGCTCGGAGTCTCTCACTGCTGTGCTGTGACTGGGGAAGTTAGTGGAATCAATGAATCAGCGTAAAGGGCGTTCCACACGGAGAGTAATTGACTTCTAATTTGTTTTCAGTGAGAGGGGAGCGGACATGTATGAATGCACGGGCAATCTCACAGGCGGAGCAACTAGCGGGCGCTCTCCTGGGAAACTGTCACGCTCGTGCTCGTCTCACGGACACGCCCACCCACGACCACAGATGTGTTGAGCATTCAGTGACAATTTACTTGAGGTGACAAATTCATGTAATTATCGCTTAATTCATGATGAATTAACGATGAACTCATACATTAATTCACCGTGAATTTATCATGTAGGACTACTCATTCATTTCTGGTCCTCACCATTAACTAATGGTTAACTTAACCAAGTGTAATATATCATTATAAGGACGTTTTTCCACAGCTCCACTTCTACTGTATGCCCAGGATGAGTGCTAGGCGGGTAGGAGTAGTGAGGAGGGTCGGTCTCTGAACGACCACCAGAGACCGACCCTCCTCACTAATACCTGGCTAAGAGCGCTCATCCTGGCCTGGACTGCTGGCTGGTCCAGGCACCTAGGCTCAATGTAGCCTGATAGCGTGTTGCGAGTTCGAGTCCCGATCCCGACGGCCTTTGCTGCGTGTGACTCCCCATCTCTCTCCAAATTTCCTGTCAGCCTACTATCCTATAAATAAAGGCATAAAAGCCAAACAACTAATCTTTTTAAAAAAAAGAAGAGGGATCATGGGCATAGAATTGGAACTGTGGTATAAAAACCTCAACTGATGATATAATACACATGGTTAAGTTATATTGACTATAACTTAAGGTGAGGACTAGGAATTAATGAATAGATAAATTAATATTGTTTTTTTCTTTCCACCCCTTATTTTCTTTTTACTCATTATCCTCCCCAATTTAGTCGTTATGCCATGTGTGATTCCTCCCCACACACATTTGTGTGTTGTCACTGTTGTATCCTGACTCATGCACCTGTCAGTGAAGTGCCCCCTCAAGTAGAGTGTGTTACAGAGCTTGTTCCTACTTGACACAATATAATGGGTCTATTCACATGAGGAGCTGAATTAAACATTCAGAGGTGGAGGATTATGTACAAATACTTGTATTTTGAGGTTAAATGTGAAAACTAGGGGGTGGCATTCCCCTGGAACCCCTAGTGACGCTTCTGATCCAAGATGATGTTCCTGGATGTGTACACTGGTTGGAGTGTTTCCGAGCTGCCCATTATGTATCATTATGGTCCCTTACCATTACACCTCCATGTAATGGGAATGCTCTACATGCCCAGTCAGCATATCTATCATCACACCATACAGAGATAATTGGCACTTACTAAAATATAAATAAATAAATAACATGAAATCAACAAACTCCACAGCTCAACCAGAGTTGAGCTGAATTGAATGAGTGATTGAAAATTGGGCTTCTAAAGGGGAAATGGAGCCGACGCCACACAATTTCCTCTTGAGAGAAGGGCACCAAATAGATGATTGTCAACCTGAAAATACTGTAGGTCAAAGAAAAAGTGATGAACTTGCTTTACTTTTGGTTTAGGGGTATTTATGTTGTGTTTTTTGTTTGGTTCATCCAAGTTTTCAGAAGTTTTATAAAAGAAAAAAAAAATACTGAAAAGACACAAAGGAATAGAAATATTGTGCCATTAAACAAACAATATAGAACCTACTGTAAGCCATCAGCTGAATGACGTAACAGTAACACATTGTTCTAAGATGTCATTCAATTCAATTCAATTCAATTCAATTCAATTCAATTCAATTCAATTCAATTCAATTCAATTCAATAAATGTACATACAATTAAAATGGAATAAAGACATAAGCTGTACATTACATTAGAAAAACTAGTTTATGAAACATGAAGAATTGTGTAAAATGTAATAATATTAATAATAATAATAGCTTTGAAAAGCACTATATAAATCTAAGTACCGAAATACGCTTTACATAAAGAAAAGAGTATAAAATACAGAGTATTAGTAAGTACAGAATAGCCGAAGGCCGGAGACTAGTTTTCACTCCTGTCCGTCCGTCTCTCCGTCCGTGTGTATATGTGTGTGTATGTCCGTGTGTCCGTCCGTCCGAGTGTCTGTGAGCAGCTAATCTTCAGCACCATTTCACCAATCGGCGTGAAACTTTGCACGCTCCAGTAGGTCAAAGCACCTCAGCCCCAAATCTTTCTAATCAGCCTCATGGTGGCGCTATTTACGCGTTGGCCTATAACTCTTGAACCATAGGTGGCAGAGTCAACCCCTGCCCCTCCTTCCTTGAATCATGATGCAATTCCCCCTAGGCCCTGGTCATTTGTGCCAGACTACATTTTCTGCTATTGTGCATTTTCTTCAAAACTTTTTTTGCTACTACCCCTACAGTGTTGTCCCAAACTCCCAAAACTACTTTCCACTTTCCTCCGACAAATACATGTAGTTGTGTGTGTACACAAACACTTCTGTATTTACTGTAAATAAGAGTCATGTGCAAACATAGCTTACTGTGATCTTCCAGTCACACAGAAGTCATCCTTCAAATAAAGCTGTTACTCTACTCTACTCTACTTTTAATTTTACTCAGTAAAAGTAGATGGCAACATTGGATACTTTAGTGAATGAATAACAAAAAAATAGTATTTTTGATTTTAGAAATGCACGAAGATTATTTTTGATGAATAAACTGTGCTAAAATCATCTGTGTGTTAATTTTATGTTTATTTGGCACACACATGTTTTCTTTTTCACAATTAAAAATATCAAACGATTATAGAAAACATGACAGTTTGGAGTGACTGGCTCCACTGGGAGATCCTCCATTGAGAAGAAGGGACCGTACCTATGTTCCCCGGGTCCTATGTTCCCCGCTTTCCTAGGGAGAGCGGGGAACATAGGACCTAACCTAAACCTAACCCTAACCCTAACCTTAGTGGGGGAACATAACCCGGGGAACATAGGGATGACCCCGAGAAGAACCAGCTGTTGGCACTTGGCACCACTCCCAATCGTCTTCTTGCTATCCAACATTGTTTCATAAGTTAGAATAGAAACCCAGATATAGCAAAGTCTTAAAGTTGCCCTACTCCCCAAAAATTGCAAATGCCAGCACCAAAATGAAGCTGGTGTCACTGTGTGAAGGTATTGCACCCAAATGCAGACTGAACTAGACGCGTCGCAATTGGCAATTGCAAAGTGTGGTTGCGCCGACGCCGGTCGGGACTCGAGTAATACGCTGGGAGGAATACCGTCGGAGACTGCGCCAATTACATTGTCACGTCACTCCTGAGATCGCTTGCGTTTCATTTTGAAGGGACTGACTCCCCCAAAAATCATGTTTTTGCATCAAACGGTGACATTTTGCGCATTCGTGGCGCCCCCTATGGGTCAAAGTGGAAATGCTTTTGGGGAGTCGTTGAGTAAATCACCCTCGACATGTGATTTAAATTTGGGATCGATTGGACGTTTCGTTCGTGATTTTTGACATTTTTGGTAAAACGGGTCCCTCCCACTAACTTTGGAAACAATTTACGGAAGAACGGTAAGGACTACTATGAAAATGCCGTTTGGATATGTTTACCGCATGGGCCCAGAGATCATGTGTACCGATTTCTGTGACATTTGGACAAAATATGTTGGAGGAGGAGCTAAAAGTGTGGTTTGAAGAAAATTCAAAATGGCGGAAAATCTATCCAGACGGAAATGGGCGTGGCCTATATGGGGAGTTGCGTCGTGACCCAAGGAATCCAGGGGAAAATAAATTTTGATTTTACGACCTACGGTTCAAGAGTTATAGGCCAAAACGTAAAGTGGGCTGTTATAGCGCCACCATGTGGCCGACTGGTGTGATTATTTTTTAAATAATTTAACAATAAACTATTAACCTCCCCTCCAAGTCTTGTAACTGTAGCCCTTACGGTTTCCGAGAAAGAAATAGTTGAATGGGAGTTTTTGCAATTCCCATGAAAGTGAATGGGGAAATTTAATGCACTAATAAATCAATATCAAAAAATCTATCCATACGCAAATGGGCGTGGCCTATATGGGGAGTTGCGTAATGACCCAAGGAATCTAGGGAAAAATAAATTTTGATTTTACGACCTACGGTTCAAGAGTTATAGGCCAAAAGGTAAAGTGGGCTCTTATAGCGCCACCATGAGGCCGAATGGTGTAATATTTGTTTCAATAATTTGGCAATAAACTATGAACCTCCCCTCAAAGTCTGGTAACTGTAGCTCTTACGGTTTCTGAGAAAAAAATACTTGAATTTTTGTGTTTTCACTTTTCCATTGAAGTGGATGGGGAAATTTAATGCACTAATAAATCAATATCAATTAAACTATGCAACCAATCTCTTAGCCTTATGCAAGTGCACGATTCCCGGTCAGACCGGTCATTTTGACATATAGCACTAAATTGGGAAAAATAAACTGTGGGAGGAGTAGCGGCCCAAAGTATTGTTTATCTATAAATAAATAAACAAAGTATAAGGAGTACTATAGTCTGGTTGCCCTGTTAGGGCAACCACACTAACTAGGCTGAAAGCAGGTGACGGTGCAAAACCTAGTCTGGGGTGTTTATTGGATACAGGAACAAAAACAGGAACTCAGGCCAGAAAATGATAGCCGTGCTGACAATTCAACAAAACTTGAAACTATGACCGGAAAAAATAAATAAACACGTGGACAGTCTAGAGAATAACAGACAACAGTAGGACTTAGAGAACGTAGAAGAGGCAAGACTTAATATAGACTTACTTTGGACAATGACACCACAAGGACTGAACAGAGGGAGCAAACATAAATATACATGGGAAGGATTACAAACAGAAGACACCCAGCTGATTACAACAAGAGCAAGCTGGGGAAGAAGCAGACTAACTCAACTTAGACAATGATCATACTGAACACATACAGTAGCTATAGAAACTAAACAACATGATACAGTAGCCTACCTAACAAGTAAAACAACTAGACCAAACAAGAACAGAAGAGAGAGAGAGAGAGAGAGAGAGAGAGAGAGAGAGAGAGAGAGAGAGAGAGAGAGAGAGAGAGAGAGAGTATGTATTCCTGCACTGTCTGCACAGTGAGCTTGAATAGAACTACAGTACACACAAACAGAGCAAGTACCTTTAAACACTTTTCTTTGGGGGTTTATTATATTTAAAAAAAAAAACTGCTTCTACTTGTGCAAACGCATTGAAAAAAAATGTTATTTGTCCCAAATGTTTTATTCCAAGTGAATGCAAAATATTGAAATATCTCTCATCTGTTTCAAAAATGTATTTTAATAACCTTTCCTACATGTATAAACTGTATAACTATTTCTAACAGCAAATGCACAATTCTTATTGTTTTTTTAAGCTGCAATGAAAAAAAGTTCTTTATTCCCTTTTAATTGTAGGCTACTTATTTTTTTTAGTTTTGGCTGTTTTGTTCCATTTTGCTTAGGCAATGTAAACATATGTTTTTGAGAGAGAGAGAGAGAGAGAGAGAGAGAGAGAGAGAGAGAGAGAGAGAGAGAGAGAGAGAGAGAGAGAGAGAGAGAGAGAGAGATGAATACATGTCCAAGGAATAGGCAGGAGGGGCGATGGGGATGTTGTTTCCTTCTACTCAATGAAAGGAGAATCGATGAAAATAATGTAAATGGACAGCATCTGGTTGTGTCTGAAGGCAACGGGAGTCTGACACATCTGAATTCTACAAGGATACTTTCACATTGTTATGATATTTCTGAAGACTGAAATCCAGAGAATGGAAGGCCTCTTCTACCCAACTATGACATTTGCTACTCCACTCTCAGAGAGAGAGAGAGTGTTACGGTCTAAAGAGCATGGCCCAGAGATGAATACATGTCTAAGGAATAGACAGGCGGGGCAGATGCTGAGCGAGAGAGAGAGAGAGAGAGAGAGAGAGAGAGAAAGAGAGAGGGTTACGGTCTAGAGAACATGGCCCAGAGAGGGCAAGGACTGATGACAGAAGGGGGCAGAGGAGCAGTCCATGACACCTGTTTTAATTGAAAATTAACACTCAAACCCTCTAGTCTTAATGAAATGGACCTGAGCTGCAACTGTACTTCTGCTGTTGTTTCCTTCCTTCTACGTCAAATGTCTTCGCCAGAAATAGCAATGTGGCGCGATGTCGCATTCTGACAAGACAACATGACCTTTTACGATGCTGTCCCTATCGGTATGCAACGGGGGTACACGTCACGACAAATGTTGCCGGCTTGAGTGAAAAATATGAAAAATCAGATGGATCCGTCTGATCACTTGACTATATATTGCGTGATGTTTGAACAAAATTTGTAGGAGCAATATAAAAATGTTCTTTTGCAAAAATAGGCCTCCTGGTGGTGCTATAATAGGGCAATGTTAAAAGGGTGGCATTTGTTCGTAATGTAGTGTGAATGTGAGTGTAAAGTTTTACCGCAATCCGATGCTGCATTCATGATTTGCAGCATTTTGTTCAAAACGGGCCACTCCTGCAAACTTTAGATGTCAATCTTAGCCAATTGGGATGGTATATGAAAAATCAAGCAGATCCGGCTTGATCACATAGAGATCATGTGTACAGATTTGCATGTTTTTTTTTTTGTTGCATAAGTCGGCCTCCTGGTGGCGCTATAAAAGACAAATGTGAAAGATGCAGGGCAAAGGTTTTGTCTTCTTGGCCTCTAAGGAGTGTGCATATAAAGTTTTACACAGATTGGTGCAATTATAGGTAAAAACAGAATTGATCTGTTATAGCGCCACCATGAGGCTGTATTTGGATTTTTTTTATTTTTTTTTACAGAAATCGAATGCTGTATTAATAATTTGAGGCATTTTGTTAAAAACTGAGCTCTACTGCAAACTTTGGAAGCCAATCTTAGGCAATCGGGATGGAATATGAAAAATCTGAAAGATCCGTTTGGTTTAATGACTAAGGATACCGTGTAGCGATTTGCGTGATGTTTGGACAAAATCTGTAGGAATACTGTCAAAAAAGGAGTTTTGCTAATATCGGCCTCCTGGTGGCGCTATGACAGGCCAAAGTGAAAGATTTGGGGCAGAGGTTCTGCTCTGGCATCCAGGGAGTGTGTGAGCACAGTTTCGCTACGATCAAGCCAACGGTGCCGGACATTAGCTGGTCACAGACAGAAGCACGGACACACGGACGGACGGACAGGAGATAAAACATAGTCTCTGCCATGCCTTTCGGCCTGGCGGAGACAACAATAACACCACAACAATACACAGGTGAGAGGAGAGCGCAGTTTTAAACAATGGAAAATATGTTAATGACTGACTAAGAACAAGTAGATTGTTCAACAGGAGCTTTGATACTGTGCAAGACCTGTGCACAATGTCTCTGTAACAAAGGGGGACACCTGCAGTCACTTTAAATAAATAACGCTGGTTGAGGCGGTCAATATGGAATTGACTCCGGTCAGAGAATCGGGCTCAGGAGAAGGGGTATTCTTTCACAGATCTATTGTGCTCCAAATGGTATCATATTAAGGCGGTGCTTACATATAATGGTATGAATGTGAATGTGGTATTGTTTTCATCAACACACAAAGGACAGGGAAACAAGAAACAAACAGAGCTCGTCATGTGTGACTGGTCCTGTGTGTGTCAAACTCTCTGCTGACTAAAAAATCAAATACAGTGTCAGGCCACTAGTGGTCACTGACAAGCTTTCTGACAGCCTATAACACTATTAGAAGTCTTTCAGAAATTGTGGCTAATTAAAATGAATACATTTAAAAATTAACTGCAACCAGTGCTGCTGCCTTCTTAAAGGGACACTTCAGCCAAAAAAAACTTTGTTTCAATGGATTAGTCACACCATGGAGACTTGAATTCATGGATATTTTTTAGTTTTTGTCTTATTCCTAAGACAATAATTCGATGACCAGCGGACCGGTAGGTAGCGGTTCCGGTAGGAGACACAACGAGTCGTTGTGTCTCCTACCGGAACCGCTGCCGGTCATCAAATTATTGTTTTAGGAATGAGACAAAAAACTAAAAAGTATCCATGAATTCAAGTCTCCATGGTGTGACTAATCCATTGAAACAAAGTTTTTTTGGGGTGAAGTGTCCCTTTAATGTGGTAGAGGGCAAATTGAGACTTTCATACATGCAGTGATGAGTCATTTGGAAAACCGAGAACAAATCAGCATAAACGATTATAGATTGTATTGTGCATGAGCCTGTGACAAATCCAGTGTGCACTGCCTTTTTAATAGAGTACTGTAGGTTTTATAGACATCGCTGTTTACTGGGTAACACCTCTGAAACATCCAACAAACAAAAAAAAAACACTTCAAAGCCTGTTGCATACTTTTTCCACGCCATTTCGAGAAAAATATCCTGGAAATCGTAGCAATACAGTACATACTGTTTTCAGATTGAACGTGCCCCAGATTGAGCTGGCGGAAAAATAAAGTTAGGATAAACCGCAGCAGCAGTAGTAAGTATACTGACATTTCCAGGCAAAAAAAATCCTGCTTGTCCATAACGGTTATGTGCTGTTATATTCATTCTCATTGTGAGAGACTGACATCTGCTCAAAGCATATTTTCCCTACCACATCGCCTGTTTTTTTGGCAGGGTAGTGAAAGATTTGTCAACCATGACGTGTGTTTTGAATTTGAGAGATCTCTACAGCACTTTGTACTACGTGTAAGAACAGCAAATGAGCCTCAGTTACTGATTCAGATTACCTGCATGAGAACAAAGTGCTCACCTTGAAAACCAAGCACTGATTCATTTGGCATAATAGAATATAAATGTGCCTTTCGTGCTTGCTTGAGAGTTTGCAGGCAACTGTCTGCTGGAGATAATTCCGTTTTTCCTATGTATCAAATGAATCATTGCATTAATGAGTTTCTCACCGAGTCAATACACTGCAATTACCATTAATTATGTAGACAAATTGGAAATTTATGAGTGCAGTTGTAGCGCATTAACATTTGGCTATGTCGTTTTGCAGGCAACAGTGAAGCGGAGCTGTGAATTTCGCACAATAGCCAAAATAGATACTTCACCCCATCTCATCACTGTTTGTCGGGTTGTCCTTCCCAGTCTTGATTCAGGCATCTTAGACATTCTCTATATTAAAGGTCAATAACATGATGAAATAAGTGTGCAGGGTCAACACAGTGAGCAAGCAGTCCAGAGTCCTGGATGATGAAAACAAATTTTCCAGAAAGAACTTCCCGGAAGGTATCTGTCCATCTCTGCATGTACTGTATGGACAGCAGAGAAGCAGTGTGCTGTTGTGGAAATTTAATATTTCCTCGTGAGAGAATGCATAATTGATGCTAAAATGCCTTTTAGTGTGTTTATAAATGTCTTTTTCAGTTTGATTTTGTACTGTGAATTGTGTAATCATGTCAATGTAAACCTTCAATAAAGAGAAAGTTATAAATAAATAAAAAGCCTTTTAGTAGATGTATTCAATACAACAGATGACAGTAATATTATGAAAAATTATTGGAAAACTTAAATTAAAAAAGTAAAGAAATGAAATGAGAATCGATGAAAATAATGGAAATGGACAGTAGCTGGTTGTGTCTGGCAACGGAAGTCTGACTCATCTGAATTCTACAAGGATACTTTCACATTGTTATGATATTTCTGAAGACGAATTCAGAGAATGGAAGGTCTCTTCTGCCCAACTATGAAATGTGCTACTCCACTCTCAGCGACTGAGAATGGAGGGACTCAATCTGACCGACCATGAAAATCAAACCTTGGAACTTGTCGTCTTCCTGTCTGGGCCAGCCACTTGCATACAGAGTAAAAGCTACTAAACCTTGCTGTATAGTGCGGTACAAGATTTTAGTGCTAAAACAGATCTTGGTTCCGTAGAGTCCAAACTATGAGAAATTGACGGGGTTCAAAATGTGCTGCTTGCTTATAGAGGGATAGATGCTTAATAATTACACCAAGGGTCTACGAAACTCACAGCCCCGATTACTTTCCTTGCTAAGGACACTATATTCAGACACATCAGCAGACAGTCATACATGAATATAATTTAAGTATAATGCTCTACTAAATGAATAATACATCAATAAATCAATAATTTCCATTAAAGGTGCAATTCATTTGGCTCTTGTGCTGTGCATGTAGTATATTTGATGAAAAGTATCCTGTAATCGAAGGGTCACACTAAGAGCATTTTATTTTTCACCTAGTCATGTAATTTTCAGAAAATAATGGGTTTATTTTTGTCAAGGGAACACGCAATGCTTGAGTGGATTCAGTGTCAAGATTGTGTTTGATGTGTGTGTGTGTGTGTGTGTGTGTGTGTGTGTGTGTGTGTGTGTGTGTGTGTGTGTGTGTGTGTGTGTGTGTGTGTGTGTGTGTGTGTGTGTGTGTGTATGTGTGTGTGTGTGTGTGTGTGTGTGTGTGTGTGTGAGACGGCTTAGGGCCATAATTATGTACTGTGGGTATGTACTGTATGCATAAAAAGTATGTTGAGCAAAGATCTATGCAAAAATGCATTTATGAAAAGGAAACCTGTTCTGCAGGTGGTGGACCCCCTGGTATTTTTTACCTTACTTGAGTAGCCTATTTGAATTTTTCAAATTTGAATATTTTATAGGTTTCTTCTACTCCACTACATCTCATAGGCAAATATTGTACTTGTTACTCCGCTGCGATATGATGCGAGAGTGCGGTCTAGCCAACACCTCGGGACTCCTGAATTGTTGCCCTAGACACTTTCCTATCATCAAGGTCTTGAGCTGTACAGTGTTGTTAGCTTTTACTTTTGGTACTTTAAGTATATATTTCGATGCTAATACTTTTGCACTTTTGCTCAAGTAAAATTTGGAATACAGGACGTTTACTTGTAATAGAGTATTTCTACATGGTAGAAATACTTTGGTATAATTGTTACTTTTACTTAAAGGACAACTTCACCCATTTTCGAATTACATATAATTGGTCTTCACTAATTCTCATCATAAAATGTAAAAATGGTAAAAAAATAATAATAATCTACTACTCAGTCTGTGTCTCATAGGAGGGCTGTGGACACTTCAGAAACCCACCTACCAGTGACATCATCGTTAAGCAGGTTTTATAAAGATTTTTATAGATTTTTATTAACGTGAGTACAATGGCTTCCATTACGGCATGCTAACTTTCCAGGAATAGAAAGGCTGCAGTTTCTATTAGCTTGGATTCCACATCGATGATATCACTGTAGGCGGGTTTTTGAACAGCTCTCTTCTGAGACACAGACGGAATAGGTACCATATTATAGCTAGTGAGGAACAATTATATGAAGATTGGTTGAAAATGGGTGAAGTCAAGACCTGGAACGCATCTGTGTCACTTTAGATACATTTGGCTATTGAAAAATAGCAGATATACAAGCTCAGTGCCGCGCTATGAACTTGTAGATCTGCTATTTTTTTTTAATCTTGAACAACTTTTTGTTTTAGATTTTTTTCAAAGAACTGTTAGGATTTAGATTTTTTTAAAGAATCGCCTCAGGTCTTTATGGGTTAAATAAAAACATATGAGTATTTCCCTCCACCAGCCAGGCGCAGCATGGTCTCGTGGACAGAGTGCATCAGTCTCATTTCACCCCAGTGGCTGTGACACTTGCCTTGTGGGCATTGATCCACTTTTTGGCCTTCCTTTTGAAGACCAACCACTTTTTACATTTCTACCACTACTGTATATCGGTTCTCAAACGTTAAAATTTCAAGGACACCATAACTGTGTGTGTGTGTGTGTGTGTGTGTGTGTGTGTGTGTGTGTGTGTGTGTGTGTGTGTGTGTGTGTGTGTGTGTGTGTGTGTGTGTGTGTGTGTGTGTGTGTGTGTGTGTGTGTGTGTGTGTGTGAGTGCATGCATAACCCCCAGGATGCGAACCCGGGTATCCTGCATGGAAAACCAAACATCTACCACTCAGCCAACTATATCTTTAAATTGAATTATCCCCCCTCTCTATCAGTGAACACCTGAATATTTCCAGGGATTAGATTATTGCTTAGTTGCTTTGTTAGTTAGTTAGTTAGTTTGTTAGTTCGTTAGTTCGTTAGTTCGTTAGTTAGTTAAAATAGATAAATAAATTAAGCAATTGAATAGAGAGGTTTGTAGCAATATCCCCATGTCTGCTTTGTCAGACCTGTTATTCTGGTGTTGATAAGTTAAACACTCTTATTTCTCATATTATATTCAGTTATTGAGATAATTTGTTTATTTTCAACTCACTGCAATAGTTTTTCTACAACAGTTCTTAAACCCCAAATCTCTTCCCTGTTTATCACCCACTGTTTAAAAAACAACAGTAATTATTATGGATTATGCTGCATCACCTGCATCATGGAATAATTGTATGTTATAACTGGTCATCTTTGACCTATGTGGTGTTTGGACAAATAAAACGTTTCAACTGACATGATAAAAGCAAATTCAACACTTGATATGCACATATGCGAGTAAGATACAGGAGTATGGCAAAGCTAAACTAAAGATTATTGACCTGTTAAGTAAAACTCTCCCCTTCTCTTTTTTTTATTAGATTAGAGGTTCCATCTCATTAGATGTTACCATGTGCCTCATATGAAAGAGAATGGCAATTAATCAATGTCAATGAAGCAAGTGGCATTTGAGGTCTTGTGACATCATGCCCCACAATCTGCTGAATGTTTTATGTCAAGCTTGTGAATATTTCATTTAAAGCCTTTGCCATAGGCATTACGAGATTCTTAATGGCTTCATTCTTAAAGGAGCTTCACCCATTTCGTATAATTGGACCTCACTAATCATTATACGATGGCACCATTTCCGTCTCACTCTGTCTCATTGGTGGGATATGGAGCATTCAGACAATTTGCCTACCAATGACATCATCAATGGGGAATGCAAGCTAATAAAAACTACAGAATTTCTCTTCCTGGTAATTTTGCATGCATGCATTTTTGGCCATTGTTCTTGCATTAATAAAACAAACACAACATTTAAATCTGTGTTGAAATGAACAAACCTGCTTACTGATGATTCCATTGGTAGGCAGGATTCTGAACTACCCACAGCCACACACAGCCCTCCTCTGAGTCACAGAGTGACAGAAATGGTGGCATCTTATAAAGAGCATTAGTGAGGTAAGGTGATTAAAACGGCAGTTTGTCAGTATTCTATTCTACATGAACTAGGTGGATATGAATCACACTTTTCTGAATTAATCAAAGACCTCCATGAATTACATGCCAGGGGATTTGTATAATCATATGGAAACGTGGATACGTTTCTTTTTTGCAGAATGATCTATAGTTTCCTTGCCTAGCTCATTCACAAACATGAGTGTCTTAACTTTTATCTCCACAAGTGTTCATGTCTTACACTAGACCACTCTATGAATATCTTCCACCCAGGGAGTCTTTTTTTAGACGGCTTAGGGCCATAATTATGTACTGTGGGTATGTACTGTATGCATAAAAAGTATGTTGAGCAAAGATCTATGCAAAAATGCATTTATGAAAAGGAAACCTGTTCTGCAGGTGGTGGACCCCCTGGTATTTTTTACCTTACTTGAGTAGCCTATTTGAATTTTTCAAATTTGAATATTTTATAGGTTTCTTCTACTCCACTACATCTCATAGGCAAATATTGTACTTGTTACTCCGCTGCGATATGATGCGAGAGTGCGGTCTAGCCAACACCTCGGGACTCCTGAATTGTTGCCCTAGACACTTTCCTATCATCAAGGTCTTGAGCTGTACAGTGTTGTTAGCTTTTACTTTTGGTACTTTAAGTATATATTTCGATGCTAATACTTTTGCACTTTTGCTCAAGTAAAATTTGGAATACAGGACGTTTACTTGTAATAGAGTATTTCTACATGGTAGAAATACTTTGGTATAATTGTTACTTTTACTTAAAGGACAACTTCACCCATTTTCGAATTACATATAATTGGTCTTCACTAATTCTCATCATAAAATGTAAAAATGGTAAAAAAATAATAATAATCTACTACTCAGTCTGTGTCTCATAGGAGGGCTGTGGACACTTCAGAAACCCACCTACCAGTGACATCATCGTTAAGCAGGTTTTATAAAGATTTTTATAGATTTTTATTAACGTGAGTACAATGGCTTCCATTACGGCATGCTAACTTTCCAGGAATAGAAAGGCTGCAGTTTCTATTAGCTTGGATTCCACATCGATGATATCACTGTAGGCGGGTTTTTGAACTGTCCACAGCTCTCTTCTGAGACACAGACGGAATAGGTACCATATTATAGCTAGTGAGGAACAATTATATGAAGATTGGTTGAAAATGGGTGAAGTCAAGACCTGGAACGCATCTGTGTCACTTTAGATACATTTGGCTATTGAAAAATAGCAGATATACAAGCTCAGTGCCGCGCTATGAACTTGTAGATCTGCTATTTTTTTTTAATCTTGAACAACTTTTTGTTTTAGATTTTTTTCAAAGAACTGTTAGGATTTAGATTTTTTTAAAGAATCGCCTCAGGTCTTTATGGGTTAAATAAAAACATATGAGTATTTCCCTCCACCAGCCAGGCGCAGCATGGTCTCGTGGACAGAGTGCATCAGTCTCATTTCCCCCCAGTGGCTGTGACACTTGCCTTGTGGGCATTGATCCACTTTTTGGCCTTCCTTTTGAAGACCAACCACTTTTTACATTTCTACCACTACTGTATATCGGTTCTCAAACGTTAAAATTTCAAGGACACCATAACTCTCAGAGTTATAGACCTGTAAGTGTCCATTTGGAACCCCCTCAAGGAACCCTAAAGGTCCCTGGACCCCACTTTGAGAACCACTGAATACTACTAAATATATTTACGACACAAGCCAATTTTCACCACTCGGTGTCCTTCCTTTTTGTCTGATATGCACTGCACCACCAAATAATATTGTTTTTCATTTGTTTCCTACTTACATGATATATGAACTTGGAATTCATTGGGTAATAATTGGTTAACCATTTAAAAGGTAAAAATAGGAGCCGATACGTGTGTGCTCATGTGCACTCAATTCCATACTGATTCCTCTCATATGGTGTATGCTGTAGGCACAATCTATAGACCCTTGATCTCAGATTATGGTTTACTATCTTCCACAGACAGAGAAATGCACACAACTACACACACGCACGCACGCACGCACGCACGCACGCACGCACGCACGCACGCACGCACGCACGCACGCACGCACGCACACACACAAGAATACAGGTAAAGATCAAAAGGCCAGCACCCGATGCCTCTGGGGCCAGTTTGCCTCTTAAAAGGCAGCCTTTACATTTTCCAGTTCAGTGCAGGGTAACTTGAGTGATCAGGGAATTATGTGGTCTGAACATTTTGTCTGTGCGTGCAGTCCATCAACGTGACTGCTCTTTTGGGATGCTGGCTGGGGGCTAGTTTGTGTCCTCTTTCTGGCCACTTTCAAAGTTCCTGGAGTGGAAGAACTCCCCCTCCCACATAGATCTACTTCTCATTTTGTTCTGAGACGTGCACTTGATGCTTTGTCAGTCAAGCAAATCCACATTCAAGAGAGTTAGAAATAAGAATCACGTCATTGCATTCTCCAGACAAGGCGTTGTGTCTAGTTAATATGCAGCACATCAGATATCACCATTATGCTTGTTTTGGGTGTCAGACATGGATTTGAATTAGAATTTTCAACAGTCATACTATATCACAATACCAGACAATCAATTATCTGTCTTACGCGTGGGTATATTACGAATTCTCCCTCGTCTCAGTGTTTGATCTCTGCAAATTGTTTGACTAAAAGGGAGTTTGGAAGATGAGATGACTGATGCTTCTGGGGAAATGACATCAAGACTACACTGAATGGTCTGTTCTTTTTTTCCTATTTTCTATAGTGCAGGGGTCTTCAATGTTTTTCAGGCCAAGGACTCCTTAGCTGAGAGAGAGATGAAGTATACTATGTATGTAGTATAAAAGTATGTTGCAGATTAAACTTTTTCATAGATTTTATAGTTTGACAGCAAAATACACATGAATCCAACATATTAATTGAAAAGAATGTGTTTAGACAACACATTCTTTTCAATTAATATGTTGGATTCATGTGTATTTTCAGATATTTAATCACTTAAACCCTCTAGGGATGTGAGGGTTCAAGTGAAGTAAAAGAATAAAAAGATTTGGTGCCCCCCCTGTAGTAAGTCTGAGGACCCCCTGGCCCCAAGGATAGTGTTTAGAAAGACATCCAGCGTGCACTTCGGGGGGGGGGGGGGGGCAGACAGATAGACAGACAGAGGGGGGGGGCACGGCAGTGACGGCACGGCACGGCACGGCGCGGCACGGCGCGGCACGGCACGGCGCAGCGCAGCACAGCACAGCACAGCACAGCACAGCACAGCACAGCACAGCACAGCACAGCATATTTTCTCAATGAGTTCTCCCTGGCTGTACAGTAATCATTTTCTCTCTCTGAGGGGACGTAATCGGGGTCAAGGCATAGAGTTATAATATATCTGCAGTAGTGACCGGAAATCCCCGGCCATTAATTTTGTATGCAGTTGCTCGCCGAGCGCATACTCCCTTTTCCCCCAATCTTCGATGTTTGGGGCCGATGACGTCGCAAGGCCCTTCGGCGTCATTTTGCGTCATGTGTTATGTTACGCATGCACACCGTGTGCAACCCCGTCCCCGGAGTTAATCCCATTGGTGGAAAGCATTTTTGCTCGTTAATGCATTGGGCCCCAGCTGCACTTCCAGAGTCGGCCACCAGTAGACTTGAGCTTGACTTTTCCCTCCCGGTTCTGGGGCCAGTTTGCTTATCTTGTTGCTTATCTTGCCACACTTGTCACCGTGGGTCTGTCCTATTTAAGCTCCCTTTAAGAGAGAGAGAGAGAGAAAGAGAGAGAGAGAGAAAGAGAGAGAGAGAGAGAGACAGACAGACAGACAGACAGACAGACAGACAGACAGACAGACAGACAGACAGACAGACAGAGAGAGAGAGAGAGAGAGAGAGAGAGAGAGAGAGAGAGAGAGAGAGAGAGAGAGAGAGAGAGATGTGTTAACAGTTGGCTTTGTCAGGTTTGGATTCCCTCTGGTGAAGCTTAAACACTGCTTGTCTTTTAACTTATTCATGGATTTATTCATAGATTCATTCATAGGGATGGTAGGCATCCAGGGGGAGGAAGTAAACAAACAAACTTTGGTGGCTGGACTTTCATGGAGGTTAATTATGCATGGAAAGAATGTTCAAGGGAATTACATTTGATCTGCACCATGTGTGAATAAGGCAAGTGTAGGGTAATCTTGTGTTATCATAATGCAGCTCCAGGTCTTGCAATATGTTCCATTGGCTATACTATTATTAGAAATAGATGAATGTACAGTAGATTATAGGTGGTCTTACTTTATTATACCAGTACTGTGATGTCCATGCTGTAGGCTACATGCCACGTTGGAAGCCATTGTTTTTTGTAAAAGATATTTTCTGCCATTATTGATAGTGCACAGTGTAGGTAGACAGGAAACAGGGAGAGAGAGACGGGGAGGGACGCGTAGCAAAGGTCGTCGGGATCGGAATTCGAATCTGCGATGCACTGTCAGGCCGCACTAGAGCCTACAGTATATACAGTACCGCTAGGCCATCAGGCGCCCCCAGTTGGAAGCCATTGTTCCTTTTTTTGTGATAATCTTTGTAATTAGCTTTTGTTGGTTGCAAATTTGTAATAAAGTACGTGTGCATGCTGGGAGAATATATACAGTATAGGCTTTGATTTGACCGTTTATACTATAAACACAAAGGATTGGAATAATGAGCCTATACACTTTATAGGCTCATTATTCCAATCCTATTTTCAGGTTTGTCCTGTTTTTGAGATGGTTACACACACATACGTCAAGCAATGCCGTACGGGATGAGCTGGTCGTATTTTGTGATGTTTCTTGTTAAATGAATGCCGGAAACGTGAAGAATCAGGAGGAAAATCAATGGCTTTAAAAAGCGAGAGGGAAAAATCAATGGCTTTGGAACAAGCATGAAACTTGTACTGTAGAAATCCTCTCAGTCCTACAGTGGCTACATTTCCAAAACAGAACTCTTTGCCACATTGATTATCTGTACTGTAGTATGTGCTCTCTCCTACAAACAGAGTCACACTTTAAAAATGTTATTGACTGCCCTCTGACTCTGAAATCACCAAGGGTGTTCATCTGTTCACACAGTTGCCTCGTTTAGTCCGGTTGAATCAAAATGTATTGCGTTCACCTCCTTGGTACAGTTCATTCATATATAGCGTGGACAACCATGCAGTCTTATGCAAAGGTTAAATTGTCATTTAGATAGCATGTTATTTAGACAGATGCTAGGTTTCTATCGTTTCAATGTACATATTATGATTTTCTGATTTGATATTGTTTAGGCTGATGCTACAGTAGGTTCTCACTTTACCTATGATCCTAGCTTACTGAGCCTAGATTACTCTCTGCATGTGATGTACTGTATCTGTTTACTTTACTATGTGTCACTCTGGATAAAGAGCGTCTGCTAAATGCCTAAAGTGTAAATTGTATACACAATTTACAATACTATACTATATTTGCTATATAGACCAGGGGTCTTCAACCTTTTCAGGCCAAGGACCCCCTAACTGAGATAGAGATGAAGCAGGGACCCCCTATATATATTACATAAAATTGTGTTGCAGATTAAAGCTTTTCATAGATGTTGGATTCATGTTGTCAATACTGAGTAAACTTTCACTCTGTACTTGGTCTGTTCTTTTTCCCCCTCTTTGCCAAAAATAGCAGATCTACAAGCTCACAACGCCTCACGCTGCGAGGTGTTGTGAGCTTGTAGATCGGCTATTTTCCGCTAAAGTTGTCCTTACAATAGGGATGCTAGGTTTCAAGTGGTTAATGTAAGAAAACAATGATCCTATCACACAGAGATTTGGCGGACCCCTTGTAGCAACTCTGAGGACCCCCTAGGGGTCCCGGACCCCCTGTTGAAGACCCCTAATATAGACTATATACCAACCGGCACTGCCTCTAATTGAACGCAAGTTATTCTTTGAACACAGGCATATTTCAGAGCTGGAAATATGATTCGCTCGCAACTTCGCAAGGGACCATTCTCTGCCAACACCATTGTTGGAGGGCCCGCTCTCTATGCCGCCCACCCCACCCCATGGCTCCTGCAACCGCACTGCCTGCACTGTCTACGCATTATGTAAGTTCCTGCTGCCATGTGAACACAAACCCATCCAGGGGAAAGTGCTACACTGGATCGAATTAGTCCCTGAATTGCAACAAAGTCAAGGGACATAGTTGCAGGCATATGCACAGCTAGGGCCCATAGGGGGGCTTGAGCCCTTCCACATTGCTCTCAGTGTCAAAAAGTAAGCTTTTTTGGGCTGGTTTATTTTATTCTATTGTATTATTGAAATTCTATTCAATATAAAGAGATAGATACATACATGTAGTAGTATCCATTAAAGATACACCACATCAATTTAAGACGTGCTCTCTCTCTCCGACTCGCCCACCTTCCAAATGGCTTTGTCTCAAACAATCAATCAGTGTCAACATTCTGAATCATCTTGTCATGAAAACGTATCTTGTCATGAGCACTGAATTCCCCCTGCTTTCATTATGAAACCATGATTAAACAACATTTACTTTTGACGTTATAACAGATGGATCAGCAGGACTGTTACAGCCCTGTGGGGCGTGGTGTGTGTAACCCTCTGTTAGTGGTTTCAGTGCTGGATGGGGATTGGAGGTTAGAGTGGCAGCGGAGATTGGAGGAGTGGTGTGGAGATTGGGGACACACCTGGTCGGGCCTCATCCTCAATCAGTGGTGGGAAAAGTACTCCAATGTTATGAAAACCTGAAACCTTACACTTGTGTATCTTCTAGACTGTTTTAGTTATGAAACGTACAGTATTCTGAACAGTTGTTGGGTTGTAACAAGTGTAGACAAGTGAAGGTCATGGTAGGGGTGTGCTGCCATTTATTTTAATACCCAACATGACTATGAGGTAGGGAGGGTACATTGTTATTTTTGTTTGCGTTTCTGTAGTTGAACTACTTTCCTTCTCAGGTAGGGTGGAGTTTTAGTTTGTTGTTGATGGCCTTGGCCTCCCCGACGACATACAGTATGCTTTCTTTCTTCCGTGCAGTTGCTGTAGCTCAACTTTGGTTAGTAATAAATGCACACTTTTTTTTGCTGCCTTTGTTTGTGGTACTTCAGATGTGTTACCCCTTTAACCTCTAGACTACATATACATTAGGGTTGTAAGAAGGATTTGCCACATTCACACTGTAATTTTGTTATTATTATAGCCTCTCTACTCGAGCGTGCAAGCTAGTGATTACCTGTTTAAACATTATCTCTATCATGCAGGACCACTTACGGATATGCAATATATTAGTTTCTGAAATGGGTAGTTAATTAGTTTTGCTGGTTTAATGATTAGTCACCCTCCTTTCATATAGCCAGCTTTCTAAAAACGTGATGTTTTAAAAGTGTGTTATTGTTATTACAGGTCTGTAACTCTGAGTGTACAGATGGCTACATGTGCAAACTCTCAGAGTTGTTGGCGTCCTTGAAATGAAAGAGAAGTATAAACACTTATAGAAAAGGAAAACGCCTGTCTCCAATGAAAGGGAACATACATCTTACTCAACCCCCTGACCCTTCATCTTATTTTCTGTGTCTTGCCAACCTTGAATTATGCTGGCCTCATGCAACTTTAAGATGTTCTGAAGGAAGCCTCCGTTTTATTCTGAGTATATCGTCATTTTGTCTCAGACCTCGGATGTTCATCACAAGCTGACTCAGACATTAAATTAGGGCTACAAAGAAATATCCTCAATGTTAATTTAACCAAAAAATATATACTTTTGAAAGTCACGAGGGGTACAAGGGGTAACTCTGAGTCGGGTACAAATGCATACAAATTTGTACACTCCGATTTTCACTATTTTTGAAACAACACTTAACCCCATATACTGTAGCTGACCGAGGTACCCCGGCCAGCTCAAACATACCACCGAGTACAGCACTGACCACCACCACTGAGTGGTAGAACATGTTAAGCAGTGTCATGCATGCACTGCAAAGGACCTGAGCGTTCTCAGGAAATAAAGCCACTTGTATATCTGTGTTCCGAATCCAGTTTATTGTCCCAAAGCCAGTGATGGAAGAAGTACTTGCGTGTTTTACTTAAGTAAAAGTATCAATACTGCAATGTATATATACTCTGTTACAGGTAGAAGTCCCATATTCAAAATGTACTTGAGTAAATGTCTTTTGAAAATAGCAGATCTACAAGCTTATAACTGGTGTGAGCTTGTAGATATTTTCAAATAGCCAAAGTATATAAAGGGCTGGTTAATATACGTTTTAGTTACTAGTTACTTCAAGTACTGTATATAGGGCTGAAGTGGTTAATGTATGTTTTGTAATAACTAGAAGCTCGCCCCCGCTACGCGGGGGCTCGCGTCTAGCCCGCGGCCACGCCCACGTAGCGCCCGCGGCCACTTTGCAACTCATATAAGTGGCGTAGCGTCATGAGGGTCAGTGGGGCCGTGGCTCGGTCAGTGAAGACCCTGTAGTGCGGATGATATGTGGCATAGAGGGGCAGATTGTAAATCCCCAGAGGAAACATCCGTGGGCTACCATTGGTTCAGCGATGTGTGCGGTCGCCCTGCGGCCCCTCCTCCTCCACCAATGTGCAGTATTGAGAGCCCTGACGTCACAACAATTGGAGCGATGGGCACTGCACTGTGGTTGGTTAGGGTACACCTAGGGCCCAGGTAGAACCCAGTTAAAGCCTGCATGGGCAAACCCAGGTAGGACCCGCCTTGGTCCCACATAAACATGGGTAGTTGGGGCCCACCTAAGGGCCAGGTAGAAGCTACTTATAGCCTGCATGGGCATCGCAGTTGGGACTGAAGTGGATGCCGCTGACATTGCTGACATGGGGTCCATATGGTTTAGCCCACCTTGAAACCATATGGGAACTACGCTGGCATGCTGGCTGTAATGCAAACGCTGCATCATACCTGCAGTGTGTAGTTTGATGTTGTGTGTGTAGCAGATATACCTGCAGTGTGTAGATCAATGTCCATATGAAAGTCAATGCCCAGCAGTGTTTTTTTTCCCCAGCAGAGTTTCTAGTGTCTCTGTCTCTCTCTGGAAGAGGTTGCACATGAACTCTGCAGCCGCACTGAGGCGCTCCAACACAAACACTCTGACATTAAGCTGCTTCACACAACAAACATCAGCACGACGCTGCTGTTTGTCCAAAAGACACAATATCTCCTCTCCCACCGACGTCATGTGTTCATTTATCGACAGCCGTACAGACTCCTTTTGACACATTTTACCTCGTTTATCCAGCTGTCACTGACTCATCGGGCTGTTATTTTGCTGCGATCAAGTCAACGATGTGAGAGATTAGCTATCACAGACGGACGGACAGGGGGTGAAACATAGTCTTGCGCCATGCCTTTCGGCCTGGCGGAGACAATAAAAAAAGGAAAGTAAAGGAAATGAGCATTTCTGCAACAAAAGTAGTCAACAAACTATACTATGAAAACATGGGCCACATTGTCAAAGAATGTAAGAAAGAGGCAGTCATGTAGAAAATAGCCGATCTACAAGCGTACAAAGCCTCTCAACGTGAGGCGTTGTGAGCTTGTAGATCGGCTATTTTCACAATATGTACTTGTGGAACGGAGTCAAACAGAATGGGGGGGTCCCCAGATCAAGTACGTTTATTTGGGGGGGGGGGGGCGGCGTGAAAGGGTTGATAAGCACTGCTGTAATCGGAGCGAAATTATCTGAAATTACTACATGACCATAATGCAGCCTAACATGCGTTGCACGGGGCGGTCCTGCCATTACGTTAGTTACTGTAGTTGCTGTGGAGCTACATAGTTCTCCAGAAGACACACACAAACATACACCATCTACAATGGACTAACTGAGCAGCAATATTGACATTCACCACACGAACGTGCATTGTTGACAAAGTGATTGCACAGCCGCTGCAGGCATGACAACCACGTTAGCGTTAGCGACATGGCAGCTATCACAGCGCCCTGTCCGTCGTCGCTGGGACTAACTGTGATGGCTACAGCAGTAACAGCAAGCTGTCTGCGATGCCATTGTCTGGAGACTGCTCTTAGCGTGACACGACCAATGAGAGTGAGCGCTGTAGTTGTTGCTAAGATACGGTGGCGTCTCTGCCCCATAGCTTGTAGATCTCTCACGCATGATTGGCGTAGGCTGCGTTGCCAGGTCTGACTGTTTGTATAAGCGATTTTGGGCTTATTTGGGTGCACTTTTGGGCTCGTTTCCATAGACCACGGCAGCGCTTATTTCTTTCCCGTGACCGATGTGGCAAAAAAAAGTGCAAAACGAACCATCCGGAAGTAAATTGCGAGATGAAATATATAGCACTTTTTGATTATTAGAGAAGGAGACACATGTGAAGGTTGAAAATGAAAGGTAGGAGATTATATAGTTTTTCATGAGGGATTTTTGTAGCAAGTTGTGAGAGAATTGGGCCACTCCTGTGGGCGGGGGGCTGATTAGAACCATTGGGGTTTGAAAGGAGACGCTCTCTGTTTGAGTGGAAAGATAATCAAAATCTACTATAGTAGTAGTTAGTAACTAAAGTTAACTAAAGTTACTAACTAAATTCAAATAATTGTAGTGGAGTAAAAGTACAATATTTGCCCCTGAGATATAGAGATGTATACTTTTCTTATCCCTTCAGTTAGTATTTCCTAAAATCAAAACGTTTAATTTCACAGTTAAGTCTTCTTCAGTTGATCCTCTTTAAGTCTCTATTTACCTTGTATTGATGTGTTCTTGTCAAACCCATCTCCTGTTCAACTAATTATAGCAGGGGCGTGCCTTTATTTGTGCCTGAACTTGTTGAAGTGAAAGAGATTCCTGTGATTACATTTCTCCATCGGGACAAAGTCCAAAATACAAAAATAATGCAAAGTTTGATCTCATACATAATGAATGAGAGTGTAGACGTCCTCAGATTAAATTCAGCTATTGGGACGGCCATAGCTGAGCAGGTAGAGAGGCCATCTGGGAACCAGAAGGTTTCCTGTTTTGTGTTGAAGTGTCCAGCGGTGGTACATTTACTTATACTGTACTTAAGTGCAATTTTTAGGTAGTTTTACTTTACTAATGTATATCCAATTATCAATACTTTATACTTCTACTCTACTACATCTCAGAGGCAAATATTGTACTTTTACTCCACTACAATTATTTGGAAACTTTAGTTATGAGTTACTTTGTAGATTTTGATTATTATTACAAAACATACATTGACCACTTCAGCCCTATAGACTTTGACTATTTGAAAATAGACGATCTACAATCTCACAACGCGTCGCATCGTGACGTGTTGTGAGCTTGTAGATCTGCTATTCTAAAAGGATTTTTCTTTTCTTTTTTACATTTTATACATTTGTAAACTTGTGAAATGGGACATTCTGCATAATGAGTACTTTTACTTTTGGTACTTTAAGTATTTTGAAGCCAATACTTTTGAACTTTTACTCAAGTAAATTTTAAATACAAGACAGAGTATTTCTACATTACGTTTGATACTTTTACTGAAGTAACATTTTATAGTACTTCTTCCACCACTGGAAGTGTCCTTGAGCAAGACACTTAACCCCTAACGCTCCCCGGGCACTCTATTAATATTGCCCACTGCTCCTCCTAATAGTTAGGATGGGTATAAATACAGAAAACAAATTTCACATAATATGTGAAATTATGTGCAAATATGCAGTACAAAAATACCCCAAAGCAGTGGGGACTAAATTATTATTAAAATATTTCCTCCCTAGTGCTCCCACAATCACAGCCTGCGTCCAGGGGGTTTCAAGCCCCAGCTCTCTAATGACTTTAGACAGAAAAATAATATGCCCAAATATCTATTTTGTATAAAGGTGGGATTCTTGCTAATTGAGTTACTGGACAGACTGCCCTAATGGCATTGTTTTTGCAAGAAGATTGAATATTCTATTGAATAAAACTGAACCGCCGTGATTTTATTCATGCAATTAATTTAGTCTAGGCCCTAATTGCCATTTCCAGGCAACTGGGGAATTGAGGCTCTCAGCTTTTCTGTAGGAATAAGAACATCTCATTATGTCTGTAGCAAGAGCACATAATCAGACTTAAAGCTAAGCAATCGTTTATGTTCACGAATGGACAATTTGTCTTCTAGCACAGCAGATAAAATTGCAATATGCACCTGTGGAGCAATTCCGTAAGGGGGTGTTTGAGTTTCCTTAAATTGTTAGTTTTGAATTAGCTGAGTAATTAGTCTAAGTAATCTATATGGCATGTGGTTCCCAAACGTTTTAGCTCAAGACCCAAAAGAGAAATTAGACGTTTGCTCGGGACCCAAACTAGTGAAAATAGCAGACCAGGGGCGCCTGATGGAGGGGAAAGGAACTGGTTGGAATTACATGTTCCTTCCACACGCTATGTCGTACCGGGGAAACTCCCCCCTGTCAGGTGATAAGAAGCGGCCTCCTTATGCATTGAAGGAAGCATGAGCTCAGTTCGGGGCTCTCCCCAGGCTGGCAGAGGAAGAGTAGCGCCCAGGATTACAAGCTTAGGCAAATGGCACTGGGTGAAAAATGGGTTCCAAAATAGTAGGATAAAAAAAAAAAAAAGTGATAGGTGATAATTTTGTTGCGTTAAAATAGTTGTCTCTGAGGATATCATGAAGCCTTATTCCAATAAAGAAAAGGGTACGATTTGACCTTAAACTTGAAAACTCTGGAAGACACAATGGAAGGGTTATACATTTTCATTTAATTTATTAAACAGGTGGAATTGTTTTTAATTGATGAAAAGTTGTGGTTTAAACTTTTTTTTAAATCTTTTGAAATAATATATAGGCCTATGTATATATACTAGAGGTCCGGACGCCCTACGGGCGCCCTGCCCCCTAGCCGCGCATGGGGCTCTAGTGAGGGCTCGCTTATTTTGGGGTTCCAAAATCGTGGGATAAAACTTTTTTTTTAAAAAGGTAATTTTTCTTTTTCTTTTTTTTAAAGAAATACATGGGGCCCTGGGAGTCCGCTGACGTTCAATGTAATGTATTGTATTGTATCCGTTCACTCACACTATCCCGTGGAAGAAAGTGTGAGTGAATCCATGTAATCATTCTGGCAATGCCAGGCTAAGGGTTCAAGTGGTTAATGTAAAAAATAAAAAAGGAGGAAAAATACATCACGCAAAGATTTAGTGGCCCCCTGTAGTAACTCTGAGGACCCCTAGGGGTTCCCAGACCCCCTGTTGAAGATCCATAGGTTAAGCCATCAAAACCTGAGCACGTTTTCATTTTAATTTCCTCTATTGATATACCTGAGCTGTAATTCAGCTCAGCTTTAAGTGCAATAAGTTCTCCAAGGGAAATCCAGTCAGTTATTCATTAGATCAGTTATTTATTCCACATTTGGCTGAAATGCTTTGTTGTGATTTGTATTAGGCTATTAAAAGTCCAAGTCGCTGTACAAACAACCAGTGAGTAATTTTAACCCACTCAATCCGGGAAAGCATATATAGCAACATAAGTCTGTCAGAAAACTGTTTGGATTTAAAAGGCATGTGTGGAATCAGCCTCAGGTCTAAATGGGTTAAAGCTAAAAAGTTTGTAGCAATATAGTCGTATGGGCTGGAGGCAATACTGTTGTTGTGGTTATTTCACTGAGCTGAATTTAACAGCACATACTATACTGTTAGCTAGAGTCGTCCTCTTGATGACACATTTTCTCAATTTCCACATGAATGCACATGTGCTTTGTACAAATTACTGTACATACATGTTGGCAGATAACAGTTATCTGCCATAATGTATTCTGCAGTGGTAGTTACAGTACATGACTTTCTTACTGTAGCCTACTTTCCTTTATTTCATCAAATGGATTTCAAACAAAACAGTAATCATGTCAATCTTTGAAAGATTTATATTTATCAAACATATGTTTTATACTGTAAGTGAGCATATGTTGAGTATAGAGAACGTATTGAAGTAACACATTTATTGTTTCTACAGGTGTCCAACTGCACAAGCCTCTGTCTAAGACAGTTGGCAAAACCCTCCAGGGAAACTGAGCATCTGCTTTCATGAAGCACTGATACATCATCGGAGAAAAGAAAAACAATCTTGCTTGTCGATATAGTCTCTCCTTTGAAAGGAAACCCTGCAGCTAACAGATAGAACTGCAGGCAAAATCCATCTTCAAAGTTATATTTTGAGATCTTCTTGTGTATGGCGGGCAGCAGTCACAGCCTCCTGAGGGAAGGAGGGCAGCAGGGTGGAGAAGGGGTGTGAAAAAATGATTCACACTCAAACAGACCATTTTTCATTGTGAGGAAGCATGGCACTCCAGAACTGTCATTCAGTAAAATGTGCTCAATGACGGAGAACTTTAACAATTTAAACCCTCTATACTTGAGGCCTGAGATTGGGAGGTTGGGGGTTCGATCCCGGCCGGGTCAATGCCTCTCTGCTTGGCACTCAACATCAAGCGTCATGCAAGGGGTGTACTTGTACATCAAGCTGCCTCACGCTACAGAAAAATCACACCCTGTGTGAAGGAAGCGGTGCCTTTGATGAGTTTATTTAATTGGGCTATATATGAACTAGAGAAACAATGTTAAATCCCTGTAAATGTATTCCAAGAATGTGTTTTACTAAACTCTGCCTCCTGGTGGCTGCACACTGCGTGTGCCGTGCTCAAACATACGGGGTCACGGTGAGGTCGTGCTCAAACATACACACAGACAAAGTCAAATGTAGAGCGGTTGGCACCGCTAAAAAGGAGATAGGCTCCTGCCCTATGGGCCACATGACTCGGCAAGGCTACTTACTTAGTAAAACGGACTGAGTTATTTGCTGTACTTGGACCGCTTTTCCCCCTCTACACCATGTCTTTGCCAAAAATAGCCGATCTACAAGCTCACAACGCGTGCACGTTACAACGGCTAATGTTCTGGCTAATGTTCCTGGATGCTGGGGTTCATGCCAAGTGGACAAAATGCCAAGTTTAAAATCTTTGTGCAAAGGTCAAGATGCTCTGTCATAATAATGTATTCTACACAATATTGATTTTGGAGGGTCCTTGACATGACATGAGTTTGAGAAGCACTGCTTTAGGTTAATGTGATTACATCGTGGCATTTTGTGACAACAAGCAACTTCTGAATGGGTTCACCTCCAACAGAGGGTTTATAACAACACAACATGTTGTTGATACAAGTCTGCAGACTGCACACTCTTCTGCTCTGAATGGTTGAGCCCAGAGGTTGTTGTTTGTGATGAATGATGCAGAACAAACAACACTCAGTGTTGTGGTGAACATGATGGGTCGACAGGAAAACAAAGCATTGTCATCAGGAGCCTATGCTGTTGTAACATTTTCAAAGGCCTGGCTGTTGGAGAACGTTTTAACTGCTCTTTATTGTGGTTTATTCTCTATTTGGAGCGTGCGTGCGTGCGTAAACTAAACTTTTCATAGATTTAATAGATTGCAAGCTCACATGTTTGTATGGACAGAATTATAATTTTTCTTCAGAATTTGGTCAGAATTTATTAGTATAGAGTATAGCTCCTTGAGATGCAGCATTTCCTTTTAGAGGGGGTCCTATACAGTACACATAAATAAAACATACATACAATACAATACATTACATTAAACACACACACACACACACACACACACACACACACACACACACACACACACACACACACACACACACACACACACACACACACACACACACACAAACACACACAAACAAACAAACACAGTTAGCTTGCTCACCCTTTCCACCCACACCCCCAGCCCCTCAACTCATTTTCAACAAGAAATGGAGATAATTTGCATTGACCTGAATCTAAATCAACGTATTAAGTACAAGCAGTTTAAAAGCATGAACAGGTTGTTTCGAGATGTGAATATAAGGTCCTGAAGTGGCCAAAAGAGGTAATAGATCTGAGAGAAACAGGAAGATTGTTCCAGTCAAATGGAGCATTGTAGTGGAATGACCTGCGTCCAACTTCAGTAAAAAAAAAATAGGAACAACATAAGGATATTGTGTATGTCTAAGGGGATATGGTGATGTATATGGAACCAGAGACTGTTTCAGATAAGAAGGACAGTTAAAGTTAACACATTTAAAAATGAACAGATACCAGTGAAGTTGCCTTCTTGCCTTGGGCTGCAGCCAATTAAAGGAACTGTACAAAAACAATGATGTGATCTGTATGGACACCTCAGTACAAATCTGCATAGGGAATTAAATAATACATTAAGAGGCTTAATGTATTATTAATATTAATGTATTATCTGTGGTGTTCTGATAGACCATGTCAGCAAAATCTACTAGGAAGTAACACTTGAGAAATTCTTGTTTTTCTCACTTCAAATGAGAAGCAGTGAATTGAAGGATAAAGTGAACACAGACTGCCATATGTTTTTTTAATAGCAAAATCAATGCTTGCATGTACAGCTCACAGTAGTGGAGGGAACATCCTCCACCATTTTACTTCTCGTGTGCAGGCTTTTTCTGATTGCATTGAACTTTTTGAAGTAGCCCATGCACCCTGGAGCTAATAAAAACATCCTGTGGGGCTTTCCCAGCAGGAGATTGATGAGGTTCCATTAATGGCCGCTGATGACATCCACCAGCAGCCACCGCAAAGTTGTGCAGTGCCTCATGTATCTTCACGGCTGCCTGCTCAACAGTAACATCAGTGATCAAACCACTTTCAACTTGCCGTCTATAATATAGATGGCAATATTAATTGAATATTTAGACGGTAATATTCATTGCATATGTAGAATGCCCACAATATATTATATTTTCTAAATATTCAATGAATTTCAAACATTGTCAAAGAATTTCAAAAACATTCAAACGGCTATGTTCACGTTTTTTGCAAGACACCATAGTACAACAAAGTATAAAATAGGGCTTAAGTGCTTATGTTGCTCCTCTCAGCATTAAGACAGTCCTTGAATGTTAATGTGCTGTTTTACATATTTGCAGGGGGAAAGAAAATGTTGCATGATCATTTCAGTCCCTGAGGAGAATTTTGATCAGTCTTTATTAGAATTCCCTCATAGGACATCTCAATGTATTACGTATCACTTCATCTAGTGTAGATGAGCTAGAAGAGAGATCAGAGTTTACCTGCAGTAATAAGTATAGTACGGTAGTAATCAGAAGCCGGTCATGAGAATTATATCACACTGTCTGGGTCTGTCCTTTTTCTTTCAATACAGTCAGGCATTTGGCCCAATTTTTAAAACATCAAAGGCCAAGTGGCCTTCCTTGCCCTTATACTAAAATGATAAGATCCCAGGCCGGCATTAAACACCATGACCGATGTACAGGAACAGGTGACATATCCCATAGCTGCGATTGTAACTGTATAGGCTCCTTCTGTTTGATTCTCCTGGCTGCAGTTCTGCTCAGCCTGAACACGTATTCCCCACCCATTACCTTCATTTCGAAAGACGTGCCTCCTGTTTTAGAGAATCTCCTTGTTTCTTTGCCTCCTCTAGCTCACTTTCCGATTTGGTTCTTTCCATGATTTACTAAAAACATGTGTTTTCAGATCTCACCCCTGGTGAGAACAGCTGTGTGATGCTGGGGCATCTCACATTTCCTGGTGTGTTGCTGCCAGTCCTGTAATTTGGACTATCTATGGTTATGGGCTGTCACATCCTCTGTAAATCAGGGGTTCTCAAAACCTTTCATGTCATGGACCCCCAAATTGATCTGTATTTGCCCACGGACCCCCTTCTGAAAAGATTGTTTGTCAGGGACCCCCCATACAGGATTTGGGTTGTTACATTTTCTTCAAAAATTGTCAATTCGCCCCGTGTCGGGATGCGACGCTTCATGAGCTTATAGATCGGCTATTTTCAAATAGCCAATAGAATAGATTAACTGCTTTTGGTGTTATTAACTAATTCAGCAGGGGACCCCCTAGAACCCCCACAAGGACCCCAGGGGGTTCCCAGACCCCACTTTGAGAACCACTGATGTAAATGACCTCCATAGACTACCAGATCACTCTGCAGGCCCACTACAGTGCCATTCTACAAGACTATTGGCACATAAACTACCATTCAGCAGTTGCTTGTTGTCACAAAATGCCCCAATGTAATGACATTAACCTGGCACGTATTGCCTGGGGACTACGGATGGAAATTAGCATTATTGCTAAATCCGGTGTATTTACACAGCATTTTATGTGTGTTGTTCATTAGTATGCGCTGTCCCGTCTAAATAAACGTATAAAAAGAAATATGGTAATGAGCGCTTTGGTGATATAACCTCCTGAGAACAATAGATTGAATATATAGTATAAACAAGAGTATAAAAGCCCCACTATTCACCCCTAGAGGACCTGATGCTGCTTACATCCAACCATAGCAATGTGGTTTGCCATCCTTAGAACCCAAAAAGAAGAAATACAATATAATCCTAAATAAAAGCTACAGTTACAGGTAAGTCTTTAAAACAGAAAAAAGTGGAAGGTTTGACATAACAGTGGTGCTAGGGGAAAAGTCATGGGGTCACTCACAAATAGAGTGGAGAATGAATACTCTCAATGATCATGGCCTCTGCCCTTTGCCCTGTGTGTCCCTCCTGTCCATGTCATGTATGCCCTGTCCTGTCCAGTGTGCCCCTGTTTTGCCTCTGCCCTTGCCTGGCTTGTTCTTCCCCTTGTTCTACCATTTTTTAAATAGGCCAGTGTTTCACATCCTTTAATGGATGGACATTTTTGTGGCAGAGTAGTAAAATGAAAATGTCTTTGTGCCCAAGAACGTGACAGAGACCACACTGAGGTCTCTGTCACGTTTACTCACTTTATTATTGTTTATAGCTTTATAGTTCTCCCCAGTTTAGTAAATTGTTGATTCCATGGATGCGGATAGCTCCTGTCACTGCCAACACTCTCTCCTGATACACATGGAGTCACCAGCTGCTTCTTATCACCTGACGGTGAGGAGTTTCACTGGGAGTGCACAATGCATGCTGGGGAGTTCCGCTCCCAGCTGAACATGCCTGATATTTTTGCAGTAGCTAATGTTTATTTAACACACAATGTTTTATTACATCAATAGCTTACCCTGCCAACTACAAAAGGTGGCTGAATTCAACAGATGTCCATTCCAGCTAAGCTGTTGGTGTTGAATAAACATGCTCGCACACACGCACGCACGCACGCGCGCGCGCACACACACACACACACACACACACACACACACACACACACACACACACACACACACACACACACACACACACACACACACACACACACACACACACACACACACACACACACACACACACAAATGCCCAGGGCTGACAGGGCTCTAACAGATAATAATTTTATAGTTTAGTAAATGTTGGAGATTTAACCATCCCCTGATTATTTACATGAACAATAATTGACAGTTGAATTATGTAATCGGCACAGCATTATATTAACATAGTCCCATGTGTTTCCACCGGGCATTATGTCACATTAGACTTCAGAACAGTTGTGTAAAATACATTTGAAAACCTGAGTAAAGCAGTGATATTGGCAGGTACATTTTAAAAGCTGATCAGGTTTGAACAAAATGCACTGTACCATATGTTGCACTGACCTTCACAGTATTAACAAGCCACTCAACCTCAGCAGAAACTTAATGGACACAGGAAAAACGTTGAAACGAAGATGACCTTTCCACTGTCTGGATTGTGAAAACATCTAAGGTTGAGGGAATTAAATTACCTTTTTTTTTCTTTCGTTTTACTGATACTGTCATTCAAACCCTGCAACCACAGTAAAATCTGGAGTTTTTAATTCATAAATGAACACTCCTTTGAATCAGTCTCTCTTCCCTCTACCTCTTGTTTTTCTACAAGCTTTAAAAATGTGCTGTTTTCAAATAACTTAAATTGTCACCTCCACGTAAGAAAGTGACGATATACTGTAGGCAGGTTCTTTTTAAGTCCATATATCGAATCTAACGGCTTTAGAAAAAATACTATTTTTAAATAACTTAAATTGTCACCACCACACAAGAAAGTGACGATATACTGTAGGCAGGTTCCTTTTAAGTCTATAGTGTCTGTGTTTTGAGGGATAGAGCTCTCCCCCTGACATCTGTCGTGTTAATTGGTGGAAAATGAGTGTCTGTGCTGATGTTCCTGCGGCCAAGAATCAAATGAACACCCTAGCCTCCTGTTGTTAACGGCAGGTGGTCCAGTGGATGCTCCATTAGCCACTGGTACCCAGCAGGGGCGGAACGTGTTAGTAGATGAAAGAGGAAAAGGGTTCTAACTAAGTTGTTGGGCTGCCTTTTATTGAATGCACGATCCATCCAAACTGTGGTAGAGCTTGGCCTTTCTTTACTATCCGAGTATAAAGCGTGGTTCATCCAGTTCAGTTAGACACTTCAGCTCAGGATTAACTATTTATTGCAATGCTATTGCTTTCAGTTCGGCGGTGTGACTCTGCTCCTGTGATGCTAAGGATTATCTGTGCAAGCATGACACAGAATCTGAGATCACAAACCCCCCAGAAGCAGAGCATAAGATACAGAGTTGTTGCATTAACATGAACCGTTCATGGGCTTACAGCAGGTTATACAGATTAACATAAAATCCACAGAATCGACAGAAACAAACATTTAAATATTGAGCCCTTCAAAGGCATGAGTTAAGATACACAAAGATATAACGTCATGCAATCCACTAAATCATACATTTAACTTGGATGGCACAGGAGGAGGCTGGGGAGGTGGAGGGAGTTAATCACAGACAGCTGCAGGAACAGAGCTTTGGCCACTGCTGAATAAAAGAATGAACAGTGTTCTGCTTAAAAATACTGTATCTATAAAAATAGATTGAGGGCAGGCTAGCAAATGAGAATGAAGGGAGGTGAGTGAGGCTGAACGTGCACCGTCTGACTGTTGTGAGTGTATGCATGCATTAACTTGTTGTTAGCAAATGACAATGGGGGGTGGGGGGGGGGGGGGGTTGGGGGAAGTGAGGCTGAGTACACCTCCTGCCTTCCGTGCCTAGGATAACATGGGATTGGAATTCTCAAGACATTGGCAGTTAAAGAACCACTTGCATCTTCATATAATTGGCCGGCCCTCACCAATGCTCGATGGTACCATTTCTATCTACTCTGTCTGTGTCTCAGAGGAGGGCTGTGGACAGTTCGGAAACCTGCCTACCAGTGACATAATCGGTAGGCTGTCTTGGAAATTTCAAACAAGATTCCACAATTGTATTTTATTTCAATTAATGCAAGACCATTGGCTTCGATTTCACAACTTTCCAGGAATAGAAAGACTGTATTAGCTTGGAATCCCAATCGATGATGTCATTGGTAGCCAGGTTTATGAACTGTCCACAGTCCACCAATGAGACACAGAGTGAGTAGACGGAAATTGTGGCATCTTATAATGAGCATTATTGAGGACCAATTATATGAAGATATGGATGAAAATGGGTGAAGTGCTCCTTTAAGGTTACATTTAAACTTCAGATAGACTTCCTATATTAAAATTGCCTAGGTCACAAACGTAACATGCAGACCTGCAGTGTTGCTCAGATCCGCACCAAACTTGGCACCAACACTGGTCAGGGGTCTGCCATCAGAATAGCCATACCAGGGGCCATACCACCCTAACCCTAACCCAAATATCGTACTTTTAACTCCGCTACCTTTCTGGTTTGGGGAAAAAGTACATTATGAATTAACCACTTAAAGGACAACTTTAGTTTTTTACAACCAAGGTTTATGTTTTAGATTGTAATTAAAGTAAATAAAATATGAGTGTTAAAATTTTTAAATTTACTGCTTTCTATAGTTTTAGCAATTTTCGCTATCTTTTTTACAGTGGGCGGGGGCATTCTGTCCGGTGGCTAAATATGTCTTTTTTTTATACAATAACCCGGTGTTTTCTTTATTATTATTTACAGTAGCTCTTCTAGCCCCCAATAACTAACATCTGGCCATCAAAGACCACAGGACCTTTTTTATTGTGTAAAAAAGGCATATTTAGCCACCGGACAGAATGCCCCCGCCCACTGTAAAAAATATCGCAAAAATTGCCAAAACTGTAGAAAGCAGTACATGAAAAAAAAAAAAAATACTCATTTTTATTTACTTTAATTACAAGCTAAAATATAAGCCTTGGTTGTAAAAAACTAAAGTTGTCCTTTAAGCTGTATTTCAAGTAGTAAATACATTTTTGGGCTAATGTTCCCTTAACTCAGGTACACATTTGACAGAGCAACTTTTACTTGCAGTTTAGCAATATTTGACCGGGAGTATACTTTGACTTGAGTACCGTGGTTGAGGATTACAGGATTTACAGGCTACACCCGGTTCTCCTCTGATTACTACAGCTGGGGATAGACTGGTGACAGCCAATCACTGATGGTAAAATTGAAAATCTGCACTGTTGTAGTATCCATTGCACATTTATTCCTGACTAACTTCCTGTCCTGTACTTCTCTCAGCTTTCCTCTTGGTTGAATAAGTAAATCAAGCAATACAAGAGTACAATACGTATGAGTATTGGCCTGCACAAAGGCACAAACAATGATACTGCATTTTCAAGAAATGAGCAATGTTTTATCTGCATTTTTTTGGCTTGCCAATAAATCGTTTTAATGGATCTAGTGCACAATATGATACTGTAGGCTATGTCTAGGTTTGGATATAATATTAGCCTGTTGTTCGGAAATTATTATGTGTCACCGGTTTCTTTGTTATTCTATGAGGAAAATTGCTTTTCTGCCATCCTGGATGATAAATTGTAAAGCATGAGCTATGCGAGTATAAATATAAGCACAGTTTGCCTACGGTTAAATGAATGTAAAACAATGTCATGGCATTTATTTTCTTTAAAACCTTGACCTATGAGTTTTCATTGTGATACCGATAAATAGGAAAGCTTACTACTTTAGTTCCATTGATCCAACACAATTGATTGATTGATCATTAGAATAAACATGCTCTGAAAATGCTCACATCTGACCACTTCACACGGCAGCCGAATGACTGCTGTGTTAAGTGGTCAGATGGGTGGGCCACGAACACATTCCCGATTTTCAAGTGGGCCCTGATCCAGAAAAGGTTGGGAACCACTGGTAATTATATTTGACTATTTACTAATTTATGTATGTCTATATTTTTTAAATGTATGTGTCTATGTTTTTACGTTTTCTATCCTCGATTGTGTAAGCAATTGAATTAATCAAATCAATTCAAACACTCAGATTTCAAAATTATATCTTTGTTATTGCTCCTGGGTGTAGAGATCCATGGGTATACTTAACCCTGCATATACTGAACTGCTTTGATAGCATTACTTTTACACTAATAATCCTACTTTGTGCCAGATTAAATGGAAACAGACCCTTCTCTGAGGTTGTCAAAATGGACCCAGCTTTGGATGTGTATAATGTTCAGCATTTCTACTTTTACTGGAGCATCATGTCATGCTCAACAGCAAGATGCCACACTGAAACATTTACAATGTCTGTTAGCTGCACTCAGTGCATTAAAGGAGGACAACCTGCTCCTTTCATCTATGAAATCTGATCCAAGAGGATATAGGTGACTAAGCAAGACACTGATTAAAGTGGCTTCTAAGCCTTGAAGCTTGAATCAATTCTGGACTGCACAGCATCATAAAACTTTGAAGTGTTCTCACTTGCATCTACTTCCAATTTCCACAAGCCTCAACTCTAGTTAGGCTACTTTTAAGCTGAGCAATAACCATAGCTGCCCGTTACGCCCGTTTGAGGATTTCCTCTTATAAAAACATCCTTGATTAAATTAATTTAGTTCCTTAATTAGTTTAATGTGATTTTAGTAATTACTTACAGCTAAAGTTTGTGTGATTAAAAGAACCAAAAACTACGACAGGAGGAGAAGAGGAAAATCTCCAGCAGCTGCTCATTAGCATTTTTGACAAGTGTGCGTGGGGTTGTGGTGCACGCATCACCGGCTATGACTAGCAGGTTTTAACAATGAGAAGAAGGTACTTCATTCTGTCCTATTTGCCAGAGACCTGATGATGAAAAAGAAGAAAAAAACAGAAGAAGATCTCATTTGTTTTGAAGAGTGACAAGCTGGAGGGCTCACCACTCCACATAACACTGTCAGTATTGAACTTCATCTATCCCACACATCACTCACTCACACACTCGCACGCTTGCACACACACACACACACACACACACACACACACACACACACACACACCTCTCACCTTGGCACCTTGTCACCAGGTAGTAAATCAAGACAGTTTAAATAAAGACAGTCCGTTGACGAGGCAGAGATTCTCTGTCTTCTACTGTAAATGAACTTCACACTCAGGTCCTGTCAGCACTTCAGCTTTGGGCCTACAGTGATTGATGGAGATACATTGACGGCAGACAGACTGCAGAGATGCTGGCGTAAAGAGGTGGGAAAAGAGGAAGAGAATTTAAGCCATTTTACTTAGAATGTTCGCTTCTTTGAATAAACCGTTGCTTACCGAACAGTTCGGCAGTGTGCGGGCGTATTCTTTTTATTGTTTATGTGCACTTGTTTGCCTACGCGCCTGCTTTTATCAATTGGCTCATTTGGGCCACAGCCAGAGCCTTTTCTGGTGGTTCTGTACAACCGCATATCCGACTGAGTCGACTCAGGGGACTGCAATGCATTCACTCGGGTCGCCTGCGATGTGTGTGCCGAATTTGAAGTCGGACGGTAGAACGGTTCTCGAGATACGTGGATTACAGATGGAATACGTACGTACGTACGTACATACGTACATACATACATACAGAGATTCGGTGCATTTATTGTAAGATTACCAAAAACAAAACAGAAACATGTAAAGGTATAGAAAATTATATTTGTTTTGTTAAAATAAGAGTTAAATAACTCTATATTCTGATATTCTGATTCTCATTTTCAGGTCGGTATCAGGAGAGAGAACTCATACAGGATACAGGATGAACAATTGAAATTAGAAGTCATTACACAAAGAAATGAGCAGACAAAATTGGAACTATAACGCTATCAAATGTAAGATGATAAATGAGTACTCTCTCCTGATTGGCTGAACATTTGCAAGTTTGCAATCCAGCTGAATGTATTTTCTTTTAAATTTGTATACCATTTATACCATACAAAGACTCAGAGCACCTGCTCATATCAATCTGCACGGCTTGATTTTGTGACGTATCCAACATGACAGCCATGTAAACAAACACACGTCATTTAAATTACAACTAAACATTGCTCTCAATAATGTTTTTGAAAACATTTGAACCGAGAAATACACAATGCAGTAACCAAAAATTTGATCAACTTTCTTGTTTTCAGAAGCGACCGTGTCCGCCCAGTGTAAAACTTATGGAAAACTTTCTTCATTACCCTAAGCAAGGAATTACTGCGTTTTGATGTTACTTTTGGGTCAATTTCTTAATTTATTTAGCTGTGTAATAAGCGGGATAATTGACACCACGCCGTTAGTTGTTTAGAAATAAATAACCCCCTTCAGGATGATTAAACACCTCGGCTCTGCCTCAGTGTTTAATCATCCTGTTATTTCTCAACAACCGGCGCGGTGTCAATTATCCCTTACATTTTATTTGCATAGAGATTCCTTTAACACGGACAATTCTGTGAATTCAAATGCACATCAGCATTGTTCTGCACTTGCTCCTTATTATACCACCTTGGTGCAAGGAGCAAAACATTGCCATTCATATTTATAAAAATGCAAGTACAAACAAACAAGAAAAGACTATTTATACAAAACAATTTGCGATGTATCACTTCAACTCATAAACAAGGTGTGATGTGGCACTCCTCTCATAAACAAGTTGCGATGTGGCACTCTCATCTCACAGAGAATAGACACACACAGAGACATCTACAATGCATCATCATCACACATTATTCATGCCCTGGAGCTCTACACACATCAGAAGTTTGTGACATGAGTCATCAGTCTGAAGTTCAATTCAATTGGTTCAATTGCAGCAGGCAGCGTTGCACAAGAGCGAATATGCCAAAAGCACTAAACACCTAAACACCATTTAGCCATGGCCTCTCCGGTTTGTTGAACAGAACAAGAGACTGTTCAACAAACCAAAAGGCTGTGATATTCTGCCTCATTTTTATTTCTTTTTGAGCATGGTATATACCAATATGTTGTTTCTCCTATTGTATAACGTTTTCCCCTTTGTTTATTCCCTATTCCTAACTACTGTATATTGTATAACTGCAAAAGGTTGAGAGGGTGACGGAAACAAATTTAAACCTTGTGAATAAACTTGTGACAATAAACTTGACAAAAGGGCCGTCAAGACAGGCTGACATGATGACACTGGTCGCAAGATGGGTTTGAACTCACTTACAGTGTCACTGCTTTATGTCCCTGATCCTTTAAAATACACTTCTTGCATCACTTCTTTGCCAACATGTCAGGTGATGTCATGCTTTGTTTCAGGATTTCCACTGTTTCCAGGTTCCAGTTTAACCATGTAAAATGTATATGCCTATGATGACATGCCCCAAATAGGGACTCCATGGTTCAAAGTGGTTTAATATTCTGCACCTGTTATGTGGGGAGGCAACAGAAACAGGCTTATAGCCCAGTTTCTTCCGACCCACAGTATAGGAAACACCGCTCCACTAATCTGCCTGCAGTTCATTTGCAGTTCATTTGTATGCGTGGATGTGGGTTCATGACTCCAGTGGTTTGTGGAAAGTCGTGTTAGGCCAAAAAGCCCTGATGAAACATGCAGAACACAATGGTAAAATGAGGGACACAGACAGAATCACTCTGATTTTAGCTTACAGCATTAGTTCAAGGTTCAAAATTAATGAACCAAGTCTGTAGGAATGGTACAAGGTGAAAGAATGTAATTGAGCTTGTGGAACACAAGCAATTTACACCCACTGCATGACACTGACTAGCTGTCTTCACACTACACTATCTGACAGGCCATGAGTTCACTTAGTACTGTATGTCGACACCGAGTACTTCATCAAAACTGATGCTATTTAAATACAAAGGCAACACATACAAAATGGTGACGCTCTCTTTACACACACTGCGCTCAGCTTTCTGAGAAATGTTTTAACATTCTCTTTGTAGGACAGTTAGATGATGGAAAGACAAATGCCCCCTCTTTTCTGAGACAAAAACACAATTCCCTCAGTGCATTGTAATGAGCTTGAGGGTATTGAGGGACAATGACAAAAGGAATCAAGGTCATTCTACTCTGCATATATTCATTATGTCCTTCTCCCCAAACGGTTTCCAGTGAGACAGATTACACAAATCTCTGTCTGTTTCTTTCTGTCTCTCTCTTTCTCTACACTCAAAGCCACAAAAACAAACTCAAAGACATTTACTCTCTCAGTGTTCTTGTGAGGGTCTATAAAACACTCGTGCTCACCCGTGGTAAACCATCGCTGTGAAAAGCTAAACTAAAGCTGTAATTTTCAACCTTTTCTGGATAAGTGCCCTTTTGAAAATCTCAAAAAGAGTTATTATTTATTTATTTGTGTTCCAGCTTGGATGAATGGAACAAATATTAAGTCCCTATTTATCGGTTTCATGATGAAAACCCATTTTTTTCTTTTTAAAGAAGAAATACTGTGACATTTTTCATTAGATCTCATTGAATTGCCAATTATTTGGGGGCCCACTTGCAATATCCTCATGGCACACCAGTGGGGCCTATAGGTCCACAGGTAGAGCATCACTGGAATAAAAGTAGGGAGCTTCAGGCGGATCGGTAGCCTCTTTAACCCATTAAGACCTGAGGCCGATTCTACAAAATGTCCTCTAAAGTTTGAAAAAAACGTATGTTTCTATATCAGTGGTTCTCAAACTTTTTCATGTCGAGGATCCCCAAAATTATATGTATTTGGCCACGGGCACCCATCTCAAAATATGTTGTTCCAGGGACCCCCAGAAGCAAAAATGTTAGTAAAAAATGTTTGCTTTAAAATATATATATTCAAAGATAGAGCTGTATATCTGCTATTTTTGAATAGCCAAAGTATAAAATAATGGTTAAAGTGGTTACACAGATGCGTTCCCGGTCTTAATGTGTAGAACAGCAAATAGAGAAGCCCCATAACCCAATCACAGTTTGTTATCACATGCAAATATTTAGAAAGACCTTGAGGCTTCAGTCTCTGTAATATAGTTGAAATTATCCCAGTATACCTTTCGATCAATCAAATCCCTGTCCAGCTGCACCCATGCCTATCAGGGGAGTGATAGCGCAAGGCCACAGCCCTGGGGAAGCAATCTAAGGAGGAGAAGGTTCTGTTTGCAGACTGCAGACAACAGGTCATTGTCACTCTGGAGTCAGTGGTGTCTGTCATATCATAAACAAAGACAGATAAATACTAGCTATCAAAGCAAGGGGACAATACGTATTACTGTGCACAAAGGTGATACTAGGGTGTCAGGGGGCGCTATGCAAAGATATCGATATTGCCGATTTCTTTGGGTTTAATGTTTTTCATTTTTGAGGCAGCCTTTTGGGATTTTTTTGAGGACCGTTGCAGTTATGTTAGTAGCAAGTTCACACCACACATTTAGTACATTATATCTTATGCTATTGAAGCAAGGTGTTCCACAATGACTTGTTTTGGTTGAAGTAACTGAATGCTTAATACTCTTTTCAGAATACTTGTTGACAACAGGATACCTTTTGAGAACAAGAGCTTTGTTTAACGCCAGTGCTCTCTGACTACTGACATCACTGACATCGCAATGATTTCTCAATAATGCTGATGATGCATCATCAGTTTGAGAACACACTTCAGAATAATCCTTACCAACGTTGATTCTTGATTTGTATATATTTTCTAATAATTTGAGGAGATCTTATGAGGCCCCATGACTGTTTGAGGCCCCAGGTGGTTGCCGAACCTTGCCTACAGCAAAGCACAGCCCTGTTCTTGGCTCAGCTGACAAGTTCAGGCAATAAAGTTCAAAATGTAGGCTACCCACAGTTATGGCAGTTGTGGGGGCTGTCCATGCGTCTCTGATAGACACTCTATGTAGCTTCAGAAACTTTGACTACTGAGTGAATCTCTCCATCTTGCTTTTGTATCACGTGGTTGAAACGCTTGTTTGTGGGAGAGAGACAGAACGAGACAGAGAGCAAGTGAAGTGTGTGCCATGGGGGCCCCCTAGCCCTGGTCCAGAGCGTAGTGAGTTCTCGCTAAACACTTTGCCAGGCGCGCTGCTCTGCTCATAGACCAAAACTTTCACTATAGAGAAGTGCGAGGTCTCCGTCTTTAGTAAAAAATAAACAAAACTATTTAGCTACTCACTGAAACAAGGTCAGTTTTAAGTTGTTGGGAGTCTATTCTCCAGGGTGGGAAGCCTCTCGGCTCTGCTCCTCACCTTCTCTGTATAACCCTAGAACACTAACCATGGGTGAATTTCACCCGACCAATTGCAATTATGTGATTTTCATAATGTTGCTGATGCCTGAGGTGGGCGGGTCCTTGGGCTTAGGTTTGTTTCACTGCCCCCATCCCTGTTTTTTTCTACAGGCAGGTCTTCGGGTGAATTTCACCTGACGCTAGTGATAGCGTCAGGTAAAAATCCCATACACCCACAATAGTCAGCTGATGCAATTAGACTGTGCCTTCACTGGATGGCTCCCAGGAATGGGTGGATTTTTTTTTTAAATATTTTTTTTTAGCAATACCCAAAGTTTTTACAGATTTTGCTTTTTTATAGGGTCTCCCCGTGATTTCATGTTGAAAAATGTAAGAAGAGTACCTCAATTTGTCATGTATTGTTGTACTTTAATATATGTTGATGAGACATATTTTTTTTTTATTTGTATGTATTGTATGTATGTATTATTTCAGTAAAAAATACTTTTTAGTAAAATATACCCAGCGTTAGTTATGGACTATTTTCATCGTTAGTGTTCTAGTTAATATTTTTTTTGGGCAGAAAATGAAATATGTCCGCCAGATGGAAATGATTTTATTTATTGTATTTACTCTCTACAGATCTGGTCAATGGTAATTTATATTGACAAGATCTTTAGAGGGCGCAGGTGAATACATAAAATGATTTCCATCTGACAGACATATTTTATTTTCTGTGTATTATACAGAGAAGGTGAGGTCATACCCCCAATGCTGCAGTTGAACCTTCAGAGGTTGCAAACCCAGTCCTTCAGGTGTTCTATTCAGCCATACAGCGTTCTCAATGCTGCACTAAACACAGGCAGCTGTCTCTCCTGGAGGACTTCTGGGTGATTTATGAGTCTGTAACGCAGAGCTTATGAAGAGCTATGCATTAACAATGGATTTGTTAATCCATTTGACCCCAACTACCCTTTCACTTTGTCTTGCTCACATGCTGTACTGCATTGAATAGCCTTGGTGTATGACTAATGCTACTGCTTTGGTTTTAGGCAATTGTTTGTTTATGCACATGGATGTTTGCCATGCTTATAGCGCTTTAATTTGTGTTAAAGGAGCTACACCATGAATTTACAAAATAATAATAATATTTGATATCATATTGTTTATGTCCCTCAAACGTTTTTCAAAAGCACTTTCACCTGCAATACCACATTGTCCTGTTTGGCATGGGGCGCTATTGAGACAGTTTGTATGCATGTTATGTCCTGGTTCTGTGTGGAAAAAGTAAAAAAAATAAATAAGAAAAAATAAAAAAAAATAAAAAAAATATATATATATATATATTTTTTTGATTAGAACTGAAAAACGGGAGGAATTGTTCCCAGACGTGACGTAGGGTGGGGGAACAAATCTGACGGACTGTTTTCAGACCAATTTACATAAAAACCACAGATAGCCTATGAAAGCCTGCATGCTCGAAGTCGGGTATTTGTTGGAACAGAAGAGAGGTGGGGGAGACCAAAAACACACAAAAATGAAGAAAAAGTTAAAATTCATGGTGTAGACCCTTTAAACATCTTCTTCAGTACTGTGTTTTATTTAATTTAAATGTATTAAGTTTCAGTTTACAAATGAATTGACCTCCGCCTTTCTTCACTGCTTTCGTACTGTGTGGTGGTACTGCACTGTGGGATCTTTGGTTTTTAGTGGTGTGTTATATTAAACCCTGACACTGGTATTTTAGATATTTTGTGATGGTATAGTGCTGTGTGCACGATGACCTGACCTTCATAACTGTAGGAGAAGAATAACCTCAAAGTTGCACTCAATTAATTAGTAATCTCAAAGTAACTTTGCCTGTTAGTGGCCTCATGCTTTTTGGAATTCATGTTTGCTAATAGAGATTCTCTATTTGTAATAAAGCTATCCTATCTTTGCACAAAACACCTCTTGTAAATTGCTCCTGTCTAGGGGAGAAATAGGCTGGACACATACTACACTGTTGAACATTCTAAGGGTTTAGGGGTTCCTCCTGCCCCCTCCACCAGTAGGAGGTGGAGTAGTCAGACATATTGTTAATACCACTATACCAGTTACTAAAGTATATCAATACATTCGACTTTGAACATTGACTGTGAAATGATAGGTACTGTTTATTTCTGGTGAATGTCAGTGGTTAGAACCATATACGATTTAATGTGTTAAATATTAAGGAATTAATATTACACTCTTATATAACACTCTTATAAGACTGTTATAGGCCTACAGTATAACACTCTTTCAAACATAACTTGTTTTCAAACATTTAACAGTCAGTGCAGGCATTTCATGGAGGCCATTAAGGCCGTCGCCGCCGTGCCCCCTCAGTTGGCCTTATACCCCTCAAAAAATGAGGTGCCCTTGATGCCCCCATCGCCTCTGCGCCCCAGCTGGTTTTAGCCTTTTCTCCTATGCCTCTTTACTGTGGAGAATTCTTTTTTTTTGACACCAGTCAATTTTATTGAGATTCTGAAGTCTTAACTCCCCCTTGACTCCCCATCTTCAAACCAGTCACATGATTAGTCCAAGGCTGAGCATGTATGAACTTTGCATGAACTTTCCAAAGGCCAAGTGGTCTTGCCCCAAACATATGAAATTCCAGGCATATGCTGACTGCTCAGCCTCGATTCTGGGGCTCCGTATGTACTGGTAAATGGTAGTAGCTCAAAAAAATGTAAAGATAGGTAGCATTAGCAAAATATTGCAACCAACTACTGCTATTTCTGCCATTTAAGCCATAAAAAAAAAAGGAAAAACATGCTCACAGCACATTGCATTGCAATGCGTTCTAAGCTTTATACAGTAGGTCTGGTATTTCTGAAAATGTGTGAAAATGTTGGAATTATTTTGTCTATAATGACATGCCCAAAATAGGGACACTCTAAGTGGTTAAAGGTCACATTGGCATTCATAACGATGTCTGCAGACTGATGTTGTCCCTGAGGGGTTGTTAACCTTTTGGGCTGGATAATGGTGGCTAAAATGTAGTAGCGTGTATAGCGTGTGTAGCCATGGGCGGATTATGAGACAACGGGTAAAAGTACTTGTAAAAGAGACTTGTAAAAGTTGTAGAAGTTGCTTTTTGCATGCCCCTCTAAAGTTATATAAGCATGCACTTAATATGAATTATGACTGTTTATTTTTCTTGAAACCTCTACACAGTGAACGTTTAGGCTATTCCTTCAGTTTTCAGTAGGACTTTTGGCGCTCTGTTATTGACATGAATGACTACGCCCTTTGACAAGAAATGCAAAGTTAACTAGAAGAGTGTGCTCCTTGGAGCACAGGTCTCCGCCAGGCAGGCCCACAAACTTTGTAAGGCAATTGGAATGGGATCTGGAAAATCTAACTTATCTACCTTACAATTGGCATCTACAGTCATGCGCCACAACGGTTGTCTGTGGGTAACTTGCATCAGTGTTGCCACACTTGCGCGCCAGCAACAAGCAACCAGCTTCATCCAACAGCACCGCGCTGCGCACTGCGCATGCGTGGACGCACTTTCCCTAACCAATTTCACGCCACTTCACGCTTACAACTCCTGGACATGGCAACCCCGAAAACCCCGCCCATCACCGAACATCACCGAACGGCTCCGGCCCCAGCCGAACACAACGAAGCGACGGCCATTGAAAACACCAGCTCGCTCGCTCCACACAGCTCCTGCACAGTTAACTCCTCAATGCTCAAATAAGCACACATTTCGCACCAATGTGGAAATATTCTCACACAAACAAGCCCAACTTAGATTTCTGACCATTACAAATGTCAATAGACACGCAGGACACGAGGCAGTGGCCCTGCGGAAATCGCGGCCTAATGCGCAACAATAAGCCTCGGCTGGTAGTGACAGCGACGGATGCCGATAGCGTTAGCATGCGCCTAACACTAACGGTAACCAACGCTGCTGTCGTCACTCAAACGGCTACGCTAAACATCTTATCAACAACCTGGATGAAAGTTAGTGTGGTCAATGTCAGCAATGCTAACTAATTTGCCCGTTGAACAGTGTTATTTTGGTGACTTTTGGGGGTTTCTGTGACACTATGTGACGATGTAGCATCTCAGAGTGTTATGTAACAAGGAAGGAACGGCATGAATAGCTTCGCACTTCCGGTGGTTCCTTCACAATAAAGGTTGCAACAAATACACACACCATGCTACACGAAAGCCTCGCGCCAGCGACTAGACGGAAGGGTCGCGTAGCGACCCGCACCTCTAGTACTGTACATCTTGATAGTAGCACAAAGTGTGTTTTGAAGAAAATACAAACATTTTATCTGGCACAAATGGCCGGGGCAAAATATTTCGATTGTACTGACCTACGGTTCAAGAGTTATAGGCCAAAATGTGAATTGGGCTGTTGTAGCGCCACCATGAGGCCGGTTTGAACAATTTAAGTACAACAACAGATGGCTGTGCTCTGAACAATTTACGTTAACAAGTACAAAAGATTATGGCATTGTATAACTTCATTTTTTTTAACATTACTTTATGGCATTTTGTTTTGTACTTGGTGTTTGTTGCAATAATGAAATGGAAGTTGTTCGATTCAATTTACGTAATTTGTTATCCCTGAGTCAATAGAACAGCTCAAAACAAAACAGAATGCAGTGTGGGGCTCAGACTATAATTGATCATTGATCATTGATAAACTGTTTGAGAAACTAGTTGAAAACTTTATAGCCATAATTGTTTTAATGTAACAGTCCAAAGTGAGAGAAGCAAATGTCCTTGATTGAAAAAAGAAAGAAATTGATCTTCTGATACGAATAAATTAGAATGAAAAAAGGGTATGAAGTTTAATGGCTAAAACAAAACATCTCTCTTTTTGCTTTCAATTAAATAGTTTTAAACAATAACCTAAATCTCAGTTGTGTCATAATAAACCCTGATCATCAGAGGGTTAGGGAATGGTTTGGGTTGGACTTCAGTGCTAAGCCTTTTTAGAAAGGGCATCCTTTCAGAAAAAGGCAGAGCAAGGAATTTTTGCTCTCGCCATCTTGTTTTTGAAAGAAAGTATTTTTGGGATCCTGTTACTCTTTAATTTTAAGGTCCTTATAATTTCACATTCTGTTTAACTAAGTCTTTAATCTAAATTCTAAATCTTTGCCCTAAGTTCTTTTTGGCTGTTTCACCTTTCCTAGAGCTTTTTTAAAAAGAATGGGGAAGGTTTCCCAATTAGGGTTAACCATTTTACCTTTCTTTAGGTTTTTAGGCATGTTTATAAACTATAAAATAAAATTGCCAGTGAACTTTGTGAGAAATGTTCACTGGGGACTGTGCAAGGCAGGTACGTCCAACCATCCTGAGTCCCACCTTAGTTGGACCGCATACCAAAAATCATCCATAGTCTCATTATAAGAATGGTACAGGACTAGGACTCAATAAAAGATTTAAGAATACAAATATAGTTATGGACCAAACCGTGATGGAGGGGCGCAGTCTCAAGCGAACTTGAGCCACGAGAGGCACCACCGAGCGCGCTAAGGTGCTTGGGTGCAGATTAAAAATGCTCTAAAAATGGTTTTAAACAATAACCTACGGTAAATCTCAGTTGTGTCATAATAAACCCTGAGCATCAGAGGGTTAGGGTTAGGGTTGTGGTTATTATTCATTCATTCAGTTTCATTTCTTTGACCTGTCACCTTCTCCTTCAACCTCAAATATGACCTAGAACATCTTATTATCGTGGAAAGCCTGATGGAGCAAGAGAAAAGGAGAGGCTTACAAGCTGGAGGTTGTGGGTTTGAATCTTAAATCTTTATTTTTGATTTTTGTTCTTCGTGAGTTGAGGAGCCTGGAGGCAGCCCACCTCCCTCGTCGCTCTCTTCTAGCTCTGGTAGGAGCTTTATAAATGTATATACTGTATTAGTGATATTGTTTTATTTTATTTTTTATGATTTCCTATTTATTTGAGTATTTTAAGCATTTTATTTGTGATTTCCAATTAACTATAGGTTTTTGTCTCCCAAAGTTTTGTATTATTATAGTTTAACCTGACAGTTGTTTAATTTTATTCAGTTTGATGTGATGGCTGTTTTGATTTTAATTGAAGCATTTGAACCACTAGTTTTTTTGTTTAATCACACCAGTTGGATTTTATAGTTGTTTTACAGTATTGTTTATTGAGATGTTGAGTTTTTAACCTAGAACCTTCGGTTTATAAACCCCTGACTTTATTGCTTGTGCCACACTGGCATGGAAGATGTGAGAACTAAATAGTTGTAAAATGTAGATGCAGAGTGATTTTTTTTAATGTGCCTAATGGCTGTCTTAAACCCCAAACCTTGTGATTGCAAACCACTGACATGGCTCTCGTGCCACAGAAACATGGAAGATGCAAGTGAGGACAAAATAGGCCCAGGCTGGGGGCCCACCTGAGCTTGTGGTCCTGGGGCCGGTAAGCCTGTGCGATAACGCACCCCTGTGTACAGTAGCTTGAAAGCTTGTTGTGACTGCATGGTTGACTTCATCGACCGATCCTTGGTATCTCTATTCACAGCTAAAGCTAAGGTTGGTTTTATTTTAATTGGCTTGGTGCAATATGTTAAAGTCCTTGTGAACGTTTCAAAGGTTTCCCAAAAGTTTGAGTTGTTTGGTGGAAATGTCTGCTCTCAGGCTCTAGTGAACTATCTCTTAGAATATGTTCAGTAGAGATAAGTCAGGTTGGGTCTGTTGCACTCTGTTTCATCTATATCCAATCCCAGCACATCCCAAGTGGGCAGCGGAACTCTGATGCTAAAGTAACAAAATTCAGGCAACTCTGGAACACTTTGGCTAACTTTGTTCTGATTAAAAGCAATTATGAACTGGAATCCTAATAACTGCCAATCAGCCAAGAGGCTGAGAGGTGTATAATGAATTTAACAAACCTGTGTTCTTTCCAAAGTCTTTTAATAGAATTAACTACAAGGCCCCCCGGTGCTTATGTCTCAAAAGCCATTTATGTCAGGTGTCACGTCTAGCGTTATTTGCACAGCCACCCCTTACATGTGTCACGTCTCTTGGTGAGGCAATTAAACAACTCCTTGTGAGGGAAAGGTTTCGAGGGTGTCAAACAATAAGATCAAGTACCGATGGCGTTGAATCTCTATGGCTAATATAATTACTCTCACAGAGGCAGCCACCAGATGCCCTTCTTGTGATATGTTCATTAATTAATGCTGTTGCATGGAGGGATTCCTCAAGAGAAACATTTACACAGAACTATAAGGGACAACCATTCCCAATTATCTTCGTCCAAACCGTGTACCTGTAGTGCAACACATATAATTGGCCATGTTATTCATTGGAACTGATCAGAATTGTTCTGGCAGAGTTGTGGGAGTCCATGTTTGTGCATTATATCTTCTGGACTCCTGGGTGATTTATGAGCCTTAACCGGAGAGCTTATGACAGCTATGCATTAACAATTGATTTCGCCCCAACTCCCCTTTCACATTGCTCACATCCCCAACATAGGGACATTAAGGTTAATGTAACTGCACATTACTACAGATGTACCAGTGTTAATTTAAATTTCATTTAGTTTGTCACATTTTAGTCATCTGAAATGTTTTAGTTTTTCACTAAATATAAGATTTTAGTCAACTAAATCTACAGTTGATTTAGTCGATCAAAATTAATTTTGTTAGGCCTTGATGGCGTCGTTATTTTGATAGGATTGGATGGCTTAGGGTTGCGGACAGAGTACAGCAACTTGCTATGGGCCTGGTCTTCAAGATATATCACAACATTGGGATCCCCCTGTATTTGTCAAAATACTTCCAAAATGTTAATGATGTCCACGATCACAATACCAGAGGCAGCTCCACAAACCTTGTCCAACCCTTTTTTGGCTCAACAAAGGGAAGTAACTCGTTCTCATGCTATTCATCAAAAATGTGGAACGCCCTACCAAAAGGAGTAAAGGAGTGTAAAACCCTACTCTCTTTCAAAACAGCCCTAAAGATACACCTTCAGGAGGCTGCAATTGGAAAATGGCCCCTGTCTAAGTCCTAACCTAACCTACCCCCCTACCCCCCCCCCCCCTCTCCTTCTCCTTTTGTACATATTTCTCACTCTTCATACCAGTAACCTGTAAACTGATTGTATGACATTCTATAGTAGTTGTGTATATCTGTCTGTCTCTTATATGTCATCATGATTTGTGTGCATGGGGAACTCATTTGAAACAAGCTCAGTGCTTTTATGAGTCTTCCAGTTTAGTAGACCTTGTATTGTGAATTTGTACTTCCATGTACTGTTGTTCTCATGTCTTACTAAATAAAGTATATCAATCAATCAATGCCTGATTTATACTTAGCTGCGTGCCGAAAAGAATCGGCTATTTTCGGACGAGCACGACATCCACACAACCAAGCATAAAATGTCTTGTCTAGTTTTTATTTGACACCGAGACATGATACTGACCATGATACTGACATGATACTGACCATACTGACGATGATACTGACATGACACTGTCATGATACTGACCATGATACTGACATGATACTGTCATGTAGTGTCTTTGGGAATATATATAGTGTGTGTGCAGCAGTAACAAATATTACTGTACACACACATACACACCATGTACATACAAAAAGATGTACATGGTCTACATCAGTTGTATAAAACAGAACATTGCACTTCGTTGAAAAATGTATAAAACAAAATGACAGACATATTAGGCAAGTGTTGCTATACATTGGAAAACATTTCTATGTTACACATTAAGATGACCATTGGTCTCAGTCATTAAATAAATAGACTATGTAAAAAAAAGAAGAAAGAAATGTTTCAACATTTTTAAAATGTTTGGACAATTTTCAAAAATAGCCGATCTACAAGAACGCTTGTACTGTAGATAGTAATTCTGAAAAAAACACTTGGAACATTTTTATAAATGTTTTTGAAAAGTTTCACCTAGAATGTCATAAGGTGAAACGTCTATGCCTGGCGTCATAGCCTGGCATCAATGCCAGCTATAGGATTTCAACCCTGTCTCCGGACAACAACCCGTGTCTTTTCCTCTCGTCAGAAGGAACTCTCCATCTCGATGACGTCGGCGCCTTTTCCTCCCTCGCTCGGTTCCTTGCCAGGTTTGATGGACAGCACCGACTCCATTTCCTGGACAGGGGGCGGGACTGGGATCTTGTTGATCTTGGCGAAGCTCTGGCTGATGTCCATGAACGTCTTGTTTTTGGTCTCAGGCAGGATGGCGTACAGGTAGACAGCCCCCACCACGCAGAACACCATAAACACCAGGAATGCATAGGTCTCCAGAATCTCCTGGCAGAAAGACAAAAATAAAGAAGAAATAAAAAACACAATTATTCCTAATCAAAGTCAACTGTAAAAAGGAAATTGAGGAGGGACACATAAATTGTAAAATGCAAAGGAATAGATGTAATGCCTTCGCATACGTCTATTTCTTTTGTTTAGGCAAGCAAACAAACAAATGGCTTAAAATCATACAGACTATACTCTGCAACACGTTTCAGGGAGCTCCTTGGGGACTGTGGCACTTTAAATAGATCAGTGGCTCTCAAAAGCTTTCATGACAATATATTCATGTCTTAATGTATTTTGTGCCAGGGACCCACTATACAAGTTTGTGATGTTAAAATGTTCACAAAATATTCTGAATGTTTCACATTTTTGAGAACCACTGTAGTACGCTGTCACCACATGAGTACATGCACACACATGCAGCCAACTGTTGGGATTTGTGCAGCTTTGTTTTACGAAATACTTATTTTTTTTAATACCCTTTGGACAGTTACCTGCTCTGCCCAATTTCACATTAGCATAGATCCTATCATTGTTCAACCATCTCAACCTCTTGGCCTCCAGAGACACGTGTGTGTGTGTGTGTGTGTGTGTGTGTGTGTGTGTGTGTGTGTGTGTGTGTGTGTGTGTGTTTAATTAATTATAATTGAAGCAGAGCATGGGTCTCTAAATTGAAATGCCATGCCATGTTCAACAGAGTATTTAGTTGCAGTCCCACTGGACTGTCACTGGACCACTGCCTGGCATTGCTAAAAAACAAAAGTTTTTCTTTTTAATTACATTTCTTATCCCTCGATTTTGTAACCCTTTTTTCACCCGGTGCCAATTTGCTAAGTGATCCTGGGCACTACACTCCCCCCACCAGCCTAGGGAGGCCAGGGCCGAGCTCATGCCTCCTTCAATGTATGAGAGCCAACTGACCTTCTTTTCACCTGACAGGGAGGAGTTTCCCTGGTTGGACGTAGCGCGTGGAAGGAACACGTTATTCCAACCAGTTCCCTTCCCCTCCATCAGGCGCCCCGGCTTACCAGGGGGAGGCAGTATAGTGACCAGGATTACTCCATGTTTTTGTGAGGGTTTTGTATTAACTACCACGGGGAGAACATGCAAACTCCACACAGAAAGGCCCTTTCGCCAACCCCACCTTGGGTATGGGCGCTGATGACGCGGAGGAGAAGACACACCCCCAGCGCCCACAGCGTCCCCGGCGCGAATCGAACCCAGGACCTTCTAGCTGTGAGGCGACAGCGCTACCGACTGCGCCACCGTGCGCCCCTGGCATTGCTAAATTGAATTGCTCTAACTCAGTGTTTCCCAAAACAGACCCGTTTTTATGGGTCGCGAGTATACAATTGTTTCAAAAGAACAAAAAAGGTAAATAATACAAACATACATGTATGTATGTACATACATATATATATACATACATACACGTGAATACACGTGAATATGTGAACGGCTATGTATGTATGTATTTTTTTTTGTTTTTTTTAAAACAATAATGAAAAAGTAAACTCGTCAATTGGCTCGAGACTCACACTGCCAATGACGAGTTGACGAGTGTCTGGTGTTTTCAATGGTTTACGCTAGAGGGCGCTGTTCGCCAACCTATGAGTGATCCTATGACTTCTGGAGAACAGTAGACCCAGAAATGATGTGATCATAACGCACCCAGCCCCGTCCGATCTAATATTAAAGGATTTAGACATTTTTAATTTTCTCTGCCTGATGTTTAACTCTGGCAGTCAATGAGTTAAGCTTTGTCCTCCGTGTGCCAGCGAACCAAACAGTAGTGTTGCGTCTGCTTTTGCATCTGTTGTCGTCGCATATGGGATATGGAACATGACTTACATGATCGAAAGGGAGAGCACTCACGCATTTGAATATTTTATAACACGATGTGATTCCCCTGAGAACAGTGGCGAAAGATGGACTGAATTATTGGAACTGATTATGGTAACATGCGCTGTCAGACCCCATTTGATATGATTTCCATCTCAGTGGAACCCCAGTCTGGGCTACACTGTACAATCCTCAGCCTTATTTAACTCGAAGGCAAAGCTATTACACGTCCCAACGGGGAGAAAGTTCAGCAATCAGCATCTCCTGTGCGAGCATATTTTTCATGGTACATTGTAAAAATCCTAATCCTCAGTCTAACTCTGAATGTGGAGCCTTATCCCAGAAATAGAAGTCATATCAACAGTAAGTCATTTTTGAAAATGTGTGTGTGCGTATGTGCGTGCGTGTGCGTGTGTGTGTGTGTGTGTGTGTGTATATACTTTGTTGTAAAAGTTCTAAGTTAAGCTTTGTCCTTCATGTGCCAGCGATCTTTTACCAAAACAAATCAACAAGGTCTTGAGCTGAAGTGTTTGGGAACCTCCGCTCTAACTTATAACCTCTGCAAAACTTGCTATGTTTTTTAACCTCTCAAACAAAAACAGAAAACAAAGGTACCCAAATGCGCGGTAAAGGTTGACGGCTCTCCTTAATGTGGAGAAACCTCTTATCTCCATATTTTAATGTGTGTTTTTCGTAAATGAAGGCCATACTTGATCATACTACAGCGTCACACAAAAGTATCAAAAGTAGGAGATCCGCAAGCTCGTTTTGAGTAGATCTGCTACTTTTGCTATTTTTTAATTTGAATCCTTAAAAGCAACTGTTTTGGGCATATGATGACAGAGACGTTATGCTAAACTAACTGTTGAAGATTAGCTTCCAAAATAAAACATATCCTTAGACTGTGTGTGTGTGTGTGTGTGTGTGTGTGTGTGTGTGTGTGTGTGTGTGTGTGTGTGTGTGTGTGTGTGTCAGTCCATGTTTAATATAAAATGTAGTCTATCACACAGCTAAAGTCTCTGACACCTGACCTCGTCCATTGAGGTATGCCACTCAAAGAGATTAGTGCCAGATTTAAAAATACACATCAACAGATTATGCGGATGGAGATTTTCCGGGCGAGACAGACAAGTGGAGAAAGATTTGGTGTAAGCGACGGAAACTCGAATGACCCTCGCGAGTGTCACAGCCATATAATCCTTTGTTCATGGGTTTCGGGGTGGGCAGGTGGGGGGGGGGCATGATTCATATAAGGCCCTGTCCACCTGGAATTAGAAATTCATGCTCACACTCACACTGCCAGCTACAATAAAGACACAAAGCAACGAAGCGTATGTATTGCTGTTGAAGTGTTAAAAAACACGCTTGTTGGCGTCAAGCATGCACCAAGACGAGCGAGAAAATTATAAAGCAAAATATAAAGCCATGGGGTTCAAAACAACACGGAACTGGTTGATGGAAATAATTAGTTTTCCCCCCATAACAAGCAGGAATTGTGTGAAGAGAGAAGGTGAGTGGAAATGGTGAAACAAAATGAAGGCTAGACTTTGTAGCCGGCAGTGTGAACGCAGCATTTAGTGTGCCCAAACAACCGTGACCTCATTGACAAACTGCTTACCGCTTGGATCTGTGTGGTTACATCACCACTCCTGTGAGTCCCTGACATTGCCTTTCTCTTCAGAATACACAAGGGTGAGACTATTATGCATAACGTGAGACTATATCTGTTACTGTTCTACTGCTGCACCTTATGAATATAACTGCTGCTATTTTAACCTCATGTACCTGTTACTATATGCTGCTATTTTAACTGTCTCATATCCTGTAGAGTACCATTGATATTTCTTCTAAGCACCTGGGACATACCCACAGACTGGTTGTTAACAACTTGGGATGCCCAAAAAGGAGGCAAAAAGGCTGGCAAAGTATTGTGCTGTCTCTGCTATAATAAGCATATATGGCAGAGGCGCTGCTACTTATACCCATAGAGTACTGAGTGACATGCTTATTGTATCATGAAGACATATGCCATGATTTTGTGAATGTAACCTTAACTGAACCTTTAATATTTGTGTCCTTGTATGCTCTCCTTTATGTGGACATGAATACTTTGCTAAATTGTTAAATTTAGCAAAGTGTGTGTGTGTGTGTGTGTGTGTGTGTGTGTGTGTGTGTGTGTGTGTGTGTGTGTCTTTGACCTAGACATGAACCAGGCTTTCCAAGATAAGCATTCTAAGTACCAACCGCTACTGGGAATCCTAACAAGCCTTGGGTACAGATGCAGATTCTCTGTACTCATATTTGGAAGCCTGGGCCATGTATATAAGCTGACCACGAGTGGCCTAGCAATCGCTGGCATGACAAAAAGCAAAGCCAAACAACGAAATATTGCTCTGTTTCAGCTGTTATAGGCAGTTTGTCTGTGTGGAGGAGAAGGTGTCATGTGTATCCTTAAAAACCATGGGACCATGAAATATCAACCCTGTTATATTTGTCTCCCTGTAAATGAATTGTAATTTGTGGATTCAAATAAAGAATTAAAATGTGTGTGTGTGTGTGTGTGTGTGTGTGTGTGTGTGTGTGTGTGTGTGTGTGTGTGTGTGTGTGTGTGTGTGTGTGTGTGTGTGTGTGTGTATGTACAGTATGTATATTAATATGTGTATGTATGTCTTACTCTACTCATTTCAGAAACATCTGGAAAATGCAACCTGCTTGTATGTACAGTATGTAATTCACTCTACTCAGATTTGGAATATTTGAATATCTTTTCCTTGTTCTTTCTTTCTATCTCTACTCTTCCCTCAAAACTACAAATGATGGGAGATGAATAATTCAAATATATAAATAACGACAAACAATTTCACCCTCTTCTTTACACCGGTAAACAATAAATAATGCACATATAATAACTTGTGAAAAGGTTGAACAGCTACGTTGAAAACAAGCCACGCTGTAGATTACCTGACCCACTTTCACACTGTGACACTCTGTTAACCCATTAAGACCTGAGGCCGACTCTACAAATACCCTCTAAATCAGTGGTTCTCAAAGTCTTTTGTGCCAAGGACCCCCAAAATGATACTTAATTGATTAATTGATTTGTGTTAAAAATGTTTTTTTTTTCTAAAATGTAAAAAAGCAGATGTACAAGCTTGCAGCGCGGCTTAACTAACGCACCATAACTACAGTAAATAAATACATTGCAACAAGCCCTATCATTGGTGAGATGGGTCACATAGTAAGTTCCACTGAGAAAAGAGAGTCACTTCATTTAGGCGGGGTCGAGTTGTTGTTGATGTGCTGCACCTGCTCAGCTGGACTTTACCACAAAGCACACACACACACACACACACACACACACACACACACACACACACACACACACACACACACACACACACACACACACACACACACACACACACACACACACACACACACACACACACACGGTGACACACATTCTAATGGGCTTATCCTGTGCGTGACAAATGCACAAATAAGTATTTTTAACCATGCATGTTACAGTATGTATATTGACATTGCTCATATAATACAAGGATATTTGACATAATACTACATACATATGACCTGTTTTCCTTGTTTCTCTCTTTCTCTATTGTTTATCCCTTTCTTTCTTTTTTGAAACTCCAAATAATGGGAGCTTGTATAGCGGAGAATGAGTTTTTCTCTCTGCATATACGCATAGAAACAACAGGTGACCTACAGTACAGGCGACGTTACCCTTGCAGTGATAGGCAAGCGTTAGATAGAAGCAGAACAGCTCCTGCTAGGACAAAACCAGGACAGCGGAGGACATTAACCACTTTAAAACCCCTCTATACTTACAGTATATTAGTAAACTTGACCAGAGTTGGCTCTGTACTGATCTTTTCCCCCCTCTACTTCAAATGTCTTTGCCAAAAATAGACAATGTACAAGCTCACAGTGCGTTGCGTTGTGAGCGCATCTGCTATTTTCTGCGAATGTTCCCCCCAGAATAGGGATTTGTACTATATAATGGAGATAAGGCTGATGGAGCTCGAGGCAGAGAGAGGATCTGTAGGTGCACATCGAAAGCCTGTACGTGAGTGTGTGTGTGCATGCACAGTGGTGTAAAGTAACTAAATACATTTACTGGAGTATTTCCAATTGTCAGTACTTTTACTTCTACTCCATTATATCTCAGAGGCAAATATACTTTTAATCCGCGACAATTATTTGAAAAGATTTTGATTATTTCTACAAAACATACATTACCCACTTCAGCCCTATATACTGTGCATTTCGGCAATTTGAAAGTAACAGATCTACAAGCTCACAATGCGTCGCAATGCGACGCATTGTGAGCTTGTAGATCTGCTATTTTCAAAAGATTTTTATACACTTTATTCATTTTAAATGGGACATTCTGCATAATGAGTAGAATGTAGAATGAGTACTTTTACTTGTAAGAGAGTATTTCTACATTGCAGTATTGATACTTTTACTCAAGTAAAATATGTGACCACCACTGTGCCTGTGTGCGTGTGGAGGGAGAGAGATGGAGAGAGACAGAGGAGGAGACCGAGATCGGGAGTGAGAGAGAGTTTATTTGGGTGCGTCAGAGCTTGTGCAGAAGATGTCGAGGCTTGAGGCTTCCTGACGGGAGGCACACTTAAGGACAGGGAGAGAGGAGAGGAAAGGAATTCACGCATGGCTTAGTTGTACACAAGATTATCAGGAAGCCAACTGACACTGTGTACCAATGCTGTGAGCCTTCGTTGGTGTGCATCCGTGCTAAAGAATCCTGAGAACACGACAAGCAGTGGGTTTTGCATTACAACGGCTCATTAAAATAATGAATGCTAATAATGGAAATAACGGGGCTAAGCCAATTCCTCCTCTGAACCGTATCACTTGGGCCACATAGGCACGCGCGCGCGCGCGCGCGCACACACACACACACACACACACACACACACACACACACACACACACACACACACACACACACACACACACACACACACACACACACACACACACACACACACACACACACACACACACACACACACACACACACACACACACACACACACACACACACACACACACACACACACAGTAAATTAGCTCAATGTGGGTGGACAAAAAGATGTGTCTCATTAGGTTTCTCTTTCCCCAGAAACAGTCAAAACTACTAACTGGTAAATCTGTCATTTCTGTTCAACAGTGTTCCATCCATCCACTAAAGGCAATTAATTCTGAGGAAGGGAGACACAGCTCATGAAGCCACTTCCTACAACTATAACCAGTATACAACCCTCTTGTCTTACACTAGAGCAGTGGTCCTCAAGCCTTTTTAATTTCAAGGACCCCATAACTTGTTAAAGTGAGTTACAGACCTGTAAGGCAGTGAGTGGTTCTCAAAACTTTTTTTTTATGTCAAGGACCTCCAAATTAATATATATTTGGCTGCTTGTAGTTGTAGATGCTTGTAGATCGGCTATTTTCAAATAGCCATTGTATACGTTGTATTTAAGTGGTTAAACTGATTTTGATGCTATATACAATTTTAGCATGAGGACTCCCTGGAACCCCCTCAAGGACCCCTCGGGGGCCCCGCCGCCCGGACCCCACATTGAGAACCACTGGCATAAGGGTCCATTTGGACCCTTATGCCCCCCCCTCCCCCCAAGGAACCCTGAGGGTCACTGCCTGGACCCCACTTTGATAAGCACTGCACTAGAGCCTCGTGGTTTAATAGAGATGTATTCTTTCATTCAAGCCAGCGACATTAGGATTATCTGAATACACTGTCCCTGTTTCCACGAAACGGGCGCCCGTCCCTCCGACGATTAACTGTCTGTCTGATATACAAAAGCGAGGGAGGAAAAAATAAAAACAGACAAGAGAAAGAGCATGGCTGTCCTTTTAAGGGTTTAGATCAAAAAGCTGAAACAATTCCCCAATGCCGATCCCAGTAATGAGATTTGAGCTGGGAAGTAATAGTAATTTTGAGTGCCCTAAGCCCACACTGCTGTAATACAGCAGCTACGTTTCACGGGATGTACTTGTCTGGAATTTGAACTGGAGTGAACTCCAATGAGCCAGATTTAAGGCGTTACCTGGCTCGCCTGGGCTCATTTGCTACCGCTGGAAATTATTATTGTAGCTGCGCAGACACATGAGCTGCATTTAAAGCAGGAGTTACTCGCATCAAAGTTTGACTTTATTATTAAAGCTAACATTAGCTACGAGCTATTTTAATTGATGGTATAAAAGCAGGATAATCATCTGAGATTTGTGGGTTATAAAAAAAAAAAGAAGAAAATCCTCCGCTTCCTGTTGGGGTTTAATTAGCCTTTCCTTCAAGCATAGATAGATAGGATACTTTATTGGCAGTTTAAAACAATCACAACAATGTCATTCATTAGGAAAACGCCAACGTGGACTATACACAAAAAAGCCGTAGCTTGTTTCCATTGTGGTCCACTTCGCATCGTTTGTTAATTGTCTGCATTTCTATAGCGCATTAATCCAAGGTTGTAGATCTGCTATTTTTGCAGAATCTTCGCCTATTATGACAAGGCCCAACAGGGACACTATTAGTGTTCTTATGGTTAATTCGAACTTTCTAGCGATAATAGAAACAAATAGCAGTGGATCAAGCAGCGTATAACCATCTGGGAATCGGAACGTCTGATCTCTGGCTCCTGGCTGGCTTCATGTTGAACTGCTCCCGATGAGCAGGTTGTGAATGTGTGTGAATGGATGAATGTAACACACATTGTAAAAAGTCAGTTGAAGACCTCAGATGGTTGGTTCCACTATTTGGTATATTCGGCTCACAGGCGCCGCTCTATCCTGGTTCGAGTCCTACCTCTCCAATTGGACTTTCTCTGTTCAGCTGGGGGAATTCTCCTCGCCTAGGGCCCCCCTAAACATGCGGGGTCCCCCAAGGCTCTAACTTAGGTCCACTACTATTTCTAGTATATATGCTACCTCTAGGGTACATTTTTGACAATATAATATTTCATAATCTGGATATATGATGTCCAGATTTATCTACCTCTCAAAACAAACTCCACTAACTCTCCAGTCACTGCTCGCTTGCCTACAGGATGTCAAAACCTGGATGGACCAAAATGTTCTCACACTCAATGAAAATAAAACTGAGATTATAATATTTGGCCATGACACCATCTCTCACCCTACACTATCCCGGACACCCTCACCCCTTATATCCGCTCATCTGGTAAACATTGGAGTGACAATTAATCGTCAACTTAAATTTGTAATCGTGACAGCATTACCGCTCGTTGCGTCGGGAGACGCCATTATTGTTGTATCAAATTGCCTTTTATTCTCAAATGGTCTCCACAAAAATAACACGGTTTAGTCATAAAAAAGGAAAATATAATGACTGAAACATTCATTACCATTTCAATGAGACATTGATTGGAATTTGATTTGGTTTGTGCTTGGGGGAGAGAAAACAATGCACTTGAAACACTCCTAAATATATATTTGTTTTTTTTTAATCTTCCAACAAATCAAATAAAACAGAATAAGTGACTGGTGCACTGAAAAGAAACCCCACTAGGAGACTCGAGTTCAGTTAATGTATTAACCGATGATGAGGCAGATGATACGGCGAGCCGGGTTTGAGATTCCTGGCTATGGATTCTGGTTGTCAGTAAGTGGACAAAGCGATGCAAGGAGCGGAAACCCCCACTGCACGCCCCAGGGACCCCATGGGACCAGTGGAGCTTCAGTCAACTCACTCAACTGACCGACAGACAATGCAGCCCTGGGTAAAAATAACCCACTCTCGCTGCCTTTTTCTCTCGCACTTACCCTCTCCTTTCAAGCATACGACGGCCTTATCTCATCACCTCTTTCTATCTCTCTTAAAACCTTTGGTGGCTCCCCGCCTGTCCTTTGTCACCATTATCTGTCTAATTGCATAATAATTCCACTTGCCCTTCCTTTGACTGACACTTATTGTTGTCACCAATGTCATTGTGCTCCCATCATATTGTAGGACCCGTCTATCTTATCGAGTCATCACTCTCTTTCTGTCAGTGTCTGTCTCTCAAAGAAGAAACCAGCATGCAGCCACACGCGTCGCACGTGCACAATTACTGTTTCTCTCACTCGTCCCACTCTGGCAATAGGGAATGAGGTGACATTGTATGAGAAAAGGCATTTCAGAGGAGAGAGTCGCGTCACTGTCGCGTAGAAACCTTGTACGTCCGAAACTGTTACTTTTCAGGAAATGCAGTTATTCACAAGCTCTCGTTAATGCTTTTCATTGGTTCAAACGTTATAAAACCTGCATACATACTTACAGTAACCACTGTCACTTCTCAAGTAAAGTAAAGCTCAAAACGCATCATGATGCGACACGTCATGAGCTCGTAGATCAGCTATTTTTTGCTACTTTTGTGTGACACTCTAGTATGACTCTAGTAGCCCATAGTATATGGGGAGGGATAAAAAAAAAGTTGAAATATGGAGATACAATTGGTTTCTGCCCGACAGCAACGATATGGCAAGATGTTTAATTAGCTTCCTGCAGATCTCTTGACACTCCTCAGATGGGGTTTCACAGAGCTCCGGATCTCCGGGGGCCCACCTGATTAGAACAAATGGCTCCGGCCGACAATATATATGGAATCACTCATTATGCCTGACAGGGCCGAAGCCAGCGGAGATGAAGCAATTTTCTGTCGATTTTGCCAGTTTACTGGCTCATCAAGGTTGATTTTCTGCCACCGGCAGCTGGTAACTCCCCACCGGCACAGCTTGAATGACAGGATTGTAACCAGTGGGGAGGACAAAAGGAAGCCGGTAAACAGTGTGAAAGTGAAAATGGCACGCACTAACTAACTAAAGTTGCAACCCCGTTCTGAATGATGTGAAGATTCTGTCATATTTCCCAAAGCGACTGCTGTGCGATTAATCTAAATCAGCTCACTGGACACCAGGAGGGAGGGATGGGTAAGATGCTCGGATGTTTGTGAGCAGAGCTCAAATGGAGAAGGAGATAGCTAATTAGCTCTGAAGTCACAACAGTTCATTACAGAAAGGACACTATCTCCCTAGTGGGAAAAAGCTTTCCTCATGGGATCAATAGAGGTTATCTTATCTTGCTTGTTGCTTGTTTACCCCACTGACTATGAGTAACAGGATATTTTACATGATTGCCAACAATATTCCATAATAGGCACACTAGGCTTCATGTGGTTAATTCAAACTTTCTAGTGATAAGAGTTGGCTACAAATGTAACCAAATGGACTCCTCGGAATTTAATTAACTAACTATAAGAACTAAGTAGCCCTGGATGAAGACCAGATTGTAAATGTAATTTTCAGACTTTCTATTTAAGGGAAATTCAAGCTTTATAATCTATAGTTAAAGTTAGAAGAACTACATGAAACAATTGGATTGCATTTCAATAAACATACTGTAGCTTAGTAATAAGGAAGTCAGAATAAATAGTGAAAATATTAGATTATATATTATACAGCTAGCTCTTCACAGGTTCAAAATGACAGACCCAAACCCTAATGGAACCTGAAATTGGTTCCGAGATCCGAGTGGAGCCGACATAAAAAAAAAGAAAGACGCACTGGGATGGCATGGCACCCATTGTTTTATGGACCCGACAAACCTAAAATGCTGTTCTAACACGGTACCAGCCTAATAAGAGACATTGACAAATCAATGACATTAAATTGCATGTTTTCAACTCGATGAATAAGTAATCCATGATCACATGTCACGGTGCACTTTGATTCCACAGAGGTATAGTTTGTGCGTGCGGCCGTGCGCTCTCGGCGCTCACTTTAACTGAAGGGGGAACAACTTTGTTCCCTCAGATATTGCGCTGCAGTAATCTGATCCCTAGTCAGTCTATCTATCAAGGCAGCACTTGATTCTTGCAGCCTGAGCCCCCCTTCTTTCACACCCACAGCCAGTTTACAAAGAACAACGATTTGTTGTGCATTAGCTTGTCTGACACCTAGTTGGTCGAGTTGAGAGAGCAACAGCACGTAGCCAGTAACAGAGTGGTCATTACGGCGAGAGGCAAGCATGCAGCCAATACACAACAACGCAGCACAACACAATGGGAACGGTGGGGCGCTACCGTGCTAGACCAGTGCCAGTCGGGAAAATAAAATAAATATAGAAAAAGTAAAATAGATCAGTCAATCGCAATAGTGTCCCCACTTCTGAGCCGCCCTCCAGTGCCTATGATCCTTATAGATCTTCAACTCTTGAGAACGTAAAATGAAACCAAATGGACTTACGGGTCCATTTGGTTTCATTTTACGCTCTCAATAGTTACATTATTGTTAAACATCTTGCATTACTTAATTAAATAATTATTTTTGGGGGGCTTTTTATGCCTTTATGGATAGGACAGTAGGCTGACAGGAAATAGGGAGAGAGAGAGATGGGGAGTGACATGCAGTAAAGGCCTTCGGGATCGTGACTCGGACCCGCAACACGCTGTCAAGGCTACATTGAGCCTCGGTGCCTGGACCGCTACGCCAGCGGTCCAAGCCCTTAATTAAAGAATTGCTATTTTGATCAACGTTTGCCTATTATCAAATCAAATCATTGCAAAGTTTATTTATATAGCACATTTAACATGACAAGATCAACCAAAGTGCTGTACAGGTAAAAAAACAAAAAAAACAAACAAAGAGCAAACAAGGCAATATAAACAGACAATAGCATACAATAAAATAGCGCAAATAAAACAAACAAACATTAGCACCAGTCAGGGAAAAGACAGGGCTACATCAGCTATCACTGAAGGTCATGGGAGAAGAAATGAGTCTTTGATGCGTATGGGCAAATTATTCCAGAGCCTGGGGCCGGGGGCAGCCGCCACAAAGGCCCGGTCACCCTGTTTTTTTTTCGTGGGTGCTGGCGGCACCTCCAGCAGCAGCTGGTCGGCCGACCTCAAGGCTCTAGGTGGAGAGTGGTCGGAAACTAGATCAGCAAGGGACGGGGGTGCCAACCCATTTCGAATTTTATAAACAAACATTAACATCTTAAAGTCAATTCGGAAGCGGACATCTCTCCAACGTCAAAACAGCATGGATGTGTGGACAAAGTTTTATCCAACGATAACAAAATATAAGTCTTGGGTCTGAGAATCTAAATCTCATCAAACGGTGGTCCGTGGCTCAAATGCCGAATAAATAATGGACCTTGAAATGAAAAGGGTTGAAAACCACTGCTCTAACTGCTCCCGATGAATGAATGAGTGTGAATGGGTGAATGTAAAACGCTTTGCATTAATGTGCTATAGAAATGCAGACCATTATATGAATGCAGACCATTAATGCAGACCTGTCACATTGGGAGATCACATCTCAGATGATTATCCTGCTTTTACTATGGCCACTTAAAATAGCTCGTAGCTAAAGTTAGCTTTAATAATGAATTAATATTAATATTCATTTCGAAAGGTGATGAGGCTGCTACGTCAAAGGTGAGCGGTTAAATGAAAGTCACGAACACCCAGCCAATAATAATTGAGTATTCTCCATGGCTATGGTATGGGCTGATATTTCTTTGAAGATATAATGGACGTTTGAACTTAGCTCTGGGGATGTTTTTCAGCTAGACTTTTCAAATCAATCCATGCGTTTAACCAGTAATGTAACTTTGACCCAAGAACTACGGCCTAGAAAGTTATCAGTGATGGATTACCTGTGGGCCACGAGCCTGTAATAAAGTTTAAAAAAAAAAAAGTTTCTCTTTGACTTCACTTTCTCAATCTACAGATTTGCCTCCTACTACGCTAGCCAAACTTGACCCTTTATATCATGCTGCTTTCAGATACATTTCCAACTCTGCTTATACAGTAGGACTCATCATTGCCTGCGTTATTCTCTATTTGGTTGGTCTTTTTTATCTACAGGTCACAGCACTGGTATGCTATCTTCAAAGCTCTACTAGGTAATCTGCCAGTTTATATTTGCTCCAAATTCAATTTAATTAGAAACTCTTTTAACCTCAGATCAAACGCTTGGTTGCGTTATACAGTACCTGTAACTCGGACTGAGGCAGGTAAAAGAAGTTTAATTTATTTCGGCCCTTGATCTTGGAACGAGAAAAATACAGAAAAGAGTAAACATATCCTTGGCTTTGTAAAGGAGTATTAAAAGGATTATCACAGACGTCTAGCCCCCTTTAATTATTGTTATATTGTCTTTTATTGTTTTAAACCTAATTTTATTTTCTCTCATTTGAGTTCAGTAGTCTGTGTTCTTAATGTTTGCTCTTTGTGTAAATGTGTAACTTATTTGCCTCTTGCCCAGTTCATTCCCGCAAAAGAGATTTAAGTCTTTTTACTGGTTAAATAAACGTTATATTATGTCTCTGAAAGTTGATTTGCATACCATACTGAAATGAATGAAAACCAACTCCTTCCTGTAAAATCTAAAACATTATTACCATAGCTTTGCAAAATGCTGGCCAGTAACATCAAGTCTACCATGAGTCGTATAATACACTACTGTATACCCAATACACTATACCCGTATTGGGTCTTTAAGTCCCCTCAAGGGAAGCAACAGCTGTAATCCCTAGAGAAATAAAGTGCTTTATGTGTTTTCTTCATGTCCGTTACACGTCAGGTGTCATGTTTGGCGGATGTTTGAGTGGCAGGGCAGGGAGAGCTGATGTGTCATCATGTCACATGTGATGAGATGTCAACACGACAACACGTCAATGCATTCAAATGTCCAGCGATGTTGTCATCAGACGTTCATTCGGTGCTTCGACTCACGCAGCATCACATTGCGATGCGTTGTGAGCTTGTAGATTTATAGACATTTATAGACATACACTGACAAACCCAAAATAGGGATGTCAGGGTAAACAACTTAAACCCCAGCATCCTTATTGTGCAAGGCTTTCACTGAAAATAGCAGATCGACAAGCTTGTCAATCGGCTTTTTTCAGCGAAAGCTTACCCCACAATAACAGAAAACAGAATATACAATAGCATAGAGCCCTGAGGGTCACCCATATGGGGTTTAAGTGGTTAAAGTGGCTAATGACTTCTGCAGAACTCTTTTCGTTATCAAGAATGTTGATGTTTTTCAAAAATAGAGTTAGAGTCTGTCAAAAGGATACAACACATACAAAAAAAAGCTTGAGGGCCTATACAGCAATTCCATTGGGTTCACGAGCCTATACAGAGTATGGCTTTCCCATCCGTGTCTGCAAGGTGATTCTATAGGAGTATATAGGTTCAGGGTGCTGATGATGATGATGCATTTGAACAGAATCGATAATTGAAGGTCGTGCCGTTGGCTGTCGACACTGACTGACTGACTGGCACGCTATGGGGTGTGTGTGTGTGTGTGTGTGTGTGTGTGTGTGTGTGTGTGTGTGTCCGTACGTACGTACGTGCGTGTGCGTGTGTGTGTGTAAACATTGTATGTGTTAGTAGATTAATAGATCTCATTTGCCCTTGTGTTTTCAAAACCTTCGCCTCTGTGAATTAATGATGCATTAATGAGCTGCTTCACATTCTTTGATCTGAAAAGTGAGGATAATAACGATGGTTCATGTTATTAGTGAAGATAACGGGGTTCATATTATAAATGTCGTTGCTGTCGGGCAGAAACCGCTTAGCTCCATATTCTAACTTTTTGACATTATTTGTGTCTCATAAGCAAGTCATTTATTGAACTATCGTAATCTAACATTGGGATGCCGGGGTTCAAGAGGTGACTTAAATTAACGCTCAGGATTTTACAGCATGCAATATTGATGTGTGATTCATTCAGCAATTGGGCAGTTCTGCAAGACTTCGATTCCCAACCCTTCAAAACTGCACAATTACAGATATTAAATAGTGTGTAGGCTTGCAGCAAAGTGCTGGTTCTGTCTGGAACTGATAACGATTCATATAAAAAACTAGTAATCACAGCAGAAATGACTTCCTTTGGTCTCACGTCTTCCCTGTAAACCTGTGTGCGATCTGTGTTCAGGTTTACTGCACCTAATATTTGACTCAGAAATGTTCATGGCATCTGTAGCTGCATAACGTTTTGATGTGAATAAAAAGTTATTTTGTCCAATCTGTATAACTAACACAGGCGCGGTGGCTGTAGTTGGCCTCCCTGCTCTTCTATTGAGATATTTAAATCCAGTGGTCACCGGGTAGGACAAGAGGTACTGCATGAAGGTCAAATCACAATGTATCCTCTGCTCAAACAGGCTTTCCATTATAGCGTTAATATAGTTTTGGTGGTCATGGCCCCCCCCCCCCCGCCATGACCACCAAAACTTTGAATCCTGGGAAGGACAAAAAAACATTATGGATTGCAGCTTTAAAAACAGCTGGTGTTTCCTCATCAGACCGATGACAGGCTTCAAGACATGCTTCTGTGTGCTGGGAAGCACATTTTGCTCTATTGAAGTCTCTAGCTTGCACTCTCAGAGAGATTTCCCTGCTTAAGGGCAAACGCTGCCAAAAAAAAAACTAAACTACACAAACTTCACAATGTATTGTGGCTCTGTGGATTAGATCATAATGTATTGATTTTTTTTTGCGGGAGGGAGGGGGGGTTACCTTCCTTCCAGCTGTCCCCATCACCTTCAAGTGTAATCTAACTCGATGGATGGCTGTTGTGGCGGAAGGACAGAGAAGCGCTTAGTCTGCCTCCTTTCCCAACTGTAGATGATTATGATGAGCATTGTCTTTCAACAAAGTCATCCATACTGTAGGTCTACAAATGAGCCTTACGCTATCCCGAGTTGGATGCATGCAGTGACACATTTTCTACTTAAGTAAAAGTATCCATACCCCAATGTAGAAATACTTTGGTACAAGTCTTTAGTCCGGTATCCACAATTTTCTTGATACTCACATTTTCTACCTAAGTAAAAATATCCATACCACAATGAAGAAATACTTTGTTACAAGTAGGCTACAAGTCTTTAGTCCGGTATTCAAAATGTACTTGAGTAAAAGAATAAACGTATTAGCATCAAAATATACTTTAAGTACCAAAACTAAAAGTACCCATGATTACGCAGAAGGATTTTTTTCAAAATGTAAAAAAATCTGTTGAAAATAGCAGATCTACAAGCTCACAATGCGTCAGATTGCGGCGCATTGTGAGCTTGTAGATCTGCTATCTACCGAAGTGTAGGGCTGAAGTTGTTAATCTGTGTTTTGCAATAATAATCAAAATTGACAAAGTAACTAGTAACTAAAGTTTATACTAGAGTGAATATTGTGTAAATATTTTACTATAGTAAAAGCACAATATTTGCCTCTGGGGTTAATAGTGGAGTAGAAGTAGAAGTATTGAAAATTGGTAAAAAATACCTCAAAATTGTTCGTACATGTACTTTGTTACTTTACACCACTGTATGTATGTCAACTCTCCCCAACATGTTTTATAAAGCCCACGTTATTTATCTATTATTTATATATATTTTAAACATCTACAAACCAATGGTTGAATGATGACATACATTACAGCAGACAGCAGTACATGACATCGTTAATCATATGTGGCACGGGACCAGAGAAGACCACAGAGTCTGACATTGTTTTAGCATACCGTATGTACACACCGCCTCAACATGAATCTTATTGACCTCTGATATCCCTACATAACGCCTCTCTCTCTCTCTCTCTCTGTAATGTAGTGAAAGGAGTTTGCTACTTTAACTTGCATCGTAGTTGGGCTCTGCATCTGCATGCAATTATGTTTTTCACCTTCCTCTAATAGTTACGCCCGCACTACTTTTAGGAAGAATTTAGTTCATTGAACAGTGTTGTCTGTAGGCAGCTTCGCCGTCAACACGTATGCTCCCTCTCTTGACCCAGTAAACATCACAGACACACTCGCTCACTCACTATAGCCAAACAGTATAACTCTTGACTCAATAGAGATGTACTGCCTGCATGTAGCTGCAGTGCACAGAACTGAACAGATGAAATGCTAGGACATGACGTGAGGGAGATGCAGGTTCGATTAATCATGAACTATTTATTTTTCAGGTTGCCCTGTCTCTGTTTAAGAATTGATTTAAAAAATACTAATGAGGTGGTTTACAAAGCGCTGAGAGGAACAGGGCGTTTCTTTTGCACTCAATTTAAAACCGGGAAAGCATCTGTGTCATTTTAGATTTTTGCGTTGGCTATTAAAAAATTGCAGATATACAAGCTGACAGGGTGTCACAAAACCGTCATTTTTGAAAAATCTCGAAAAATTTGAAAAATCTGATAGAGCACCATTAATATAGGAATTAGTGTTATTTCCAAATCTAAAATAATCAATCGGTGTACTTGAACTTGAAAATGCCTATTGACACATCAGTGACATCATTGCGCATGCACTTCTTTATATGCCACTGTCCTCCAGTGAGTTCTTGGATTGTGTACCAGTGTCAGATTTTGCATGCGCAGTAGTGTCCCAAATGCGGAAGTCCTGCAATACCAGATTTAGCCACCAGGCTTCTGAGGCTTCAACCATTCTCTGCGGTTCTGGGGGCTTGGGGTCTGCAAAAAAGTAGACCTACATTTTTTGGGGGTCCTTCACATGAAAATGTTTGCGAACCACTGGTTCTCCTAAACAACATTTAAGAAGCAATCCCAAATAAGCAACTACGCTACTAAAACAACTAAACAAGCCCAAAAAACAGCAACCCGTAACTATCAATATTTTCAAGCATCTTTACAGAAAATCAAGCCCAAAGTCGCTTATAATAAGCAGACATGGCAAAGTTGTTGTGTACAGGGAAAAATGCCTCATAAGCATGTTGGTTGCTTGTCAGTTCGGCTAATAGCCGATCTACTAGCTCACAGCGCGTCGTGATGCAAGTAGGTAGATCTGTTGTTTTAAATTATAATAATCATGAAAAGTGTTGCAATATGTTTGAAACATTTTAACAACGCAAATCTTGTAATATTTTCAGATGGGGGTCCGCGACCAGAATACATATCAATTTGGGGGTCCTTGACATGAAAAGAATTTGAGAACCACTGGGTTAAGGGGAGGGAGAGAAAGAAATCCTTGACAGAGATCTGGGTTTGCACTGCAGAGGCAGTAGACAGGAGGACTGCACGAGTCAGCACGACACACCCCCAGAGGGGAGGTGAGTCAGAGAGATGAGCGTAAGAAGTAAAAGAGAACTTGAGAAGATCGGAAGTGAAACATTTTAAAGGCTTGGGAGCTTTTTGAAGATCTCTGTAATAACCCCCTTCTTCCACCTCAGAAATATTGCCAAACTCCATCCCACACCCACTCTGCCAGACTCTGAGAAACTTCTCCATGCCTTTGTCTCGTCCAGGCTGGATTACGGCAATGCACTTCTTCTCATACCCTAGCAAGAGCCTTCAAAGGCTTCAGTACATCCAGAGCAGTGGGTTTTTTAAGCTCACCTCAGTCTCTGTTCTTCCTTCTGCTGTCATTGTCCCTGGACTGTTGGTATATGTGCCTGTTTTCTCCCACCGCCACCCCAGCACCACCAGTGGGCTCTGCTATTAGTTCTGTTAATGGTTGTCTAATTGTGCTGAGTAGGGAGACATTTTTTGCAGAGCCTGAACACCAAGATAAAATGTTATATCCACACTTGTACATTCTATATGTGAGTTATCTGACTGAATTATTAGGATTATGATTGATGATGATGATGATGATGATGATGATGATGATTATTATTATTATTGAAGACACCCTGCCCATGAGACCAAGTCAGGCTAAATGTCAAATTGGTTTGATCCTATAGTTCAATAACATCCTCTTCACCCAGACATCTATAGAGCACCGAAGTATGACATCATTTACACATCCTACCTGGGTCGCAGTTTCCCCCCCCCCGTTCTGAATTCCCATAGACGTGTTTAATATCGCGTCAAATAAGAACTGTGTTCAATAAACAAATGACCCCGGCGATTTTACTCTTATGGATATGAAGCATCAACTGACGGTGAAACAACGCTAATGTTACTTCCGACAAATTAGTAAAATTTTCGCCAGAAACAGACTATCAAATATGAGTGACTGACTATCATAAACGATACAGAGCCACCTCCCTGACAATATCGCAGAGACAGTTTGTTTATTTTTGGACCACCGAGGTAAACAGTGTACAAATAATGTGCTTTACATGTGACTGGGCGCGCTGCTTATTAGACCCAAAGGCAGTTAGCCAGAAATAAAAATATGCTCTGACAAACTACAATTTGACTGGATTCTCCTCTTTAAGACTCCTCCAGGGAGACTGGTGTCAGCCCTTACACTATGGAAAATATACATCAGAAGCTTGGGAGAGATAATCAATAAACATTGGGATCATTACAGTCTTACTGGTGGGAATAGGCAGTGGTGGAAAGTAACTAAATACATTTACTCAAGTGCTGTACTTAAGTACAATGTTGAGGTACTTTTACTTAAGTAAGTTTTTCAAAATGTCCATACTTTTACATCTACTCCACTACATCTCAGAGGCAAATATTGTGCTTTTTACTCCACTACAATTATTTCAAAACTTTAGATACTAGTTACTGTAGATTTGAATTATTATTACAAAACACAGATTAACCACTTCAGCCCTATTTCAACTTTGGAGCAGGTGCGGTAGTTTAAAAAAAAACACACAAAAAAAACACTCTCACTCCAAAATACACGCCGAAACATTCTAGTTGGAGGATTAAAGCAAATTGAACTAACTGAACAACTGATCTTTTTATTTTGTGTATTTTCCACCCCGGTGGGTTTTTCATTTGAGTTAATTCCATCTATCAACTCGAGGTGTATGAAAATGCTGGCTCTTTGATCAGGCCTTGTTATCTGTTCTAGAGGCTCTCTGTGCAACACAGAATGAAGCGCTGTCCACAGTCCACACACAGCTTAAAAGATTAAAACAGGAGACATGCACGTCCAATCCACAGAATTGGGCAGGGTAAAAAAAGAATCACACCCAGTGTGAGTAAGCAGCGCCACTCTGTTGATGAGTGTGTGCTGGCATTCAGGCGGTACTACTCTATTTGATGTGTGGGCACTGGTATTCAGGTGTCTTTACTGCTATATTTGATGTGTGGGTGATCGTATTCAGATGGTACTACTCTATTTGATGTGTGGGTGATGGTATTCAGGCTGTACTACTCTATTTGCGCTGATTAGAGCAATGGTCACCGAGATATGGCCATTTGTAATGTTAGAACACTGCTGTAGTGCCCCATACTGTATGTGTTATAGTATTTGGCAGAGGACGCCCATCTCAAAAAATATTTTGTGCCAGGGACCCCCAGAAACAAAGATTTGAGTTTTTTTAAAGCAGATCTACAAGGTCTCAACTTGTAGCTCAACCGCATGAAGTGATCCGCTATGAGCTTGTATATCTTCTATTTTTGAATAGCCAAAGTATAGCATAATGGTTAAAATTATTGTGATGCTATATTAACTAATTTAGCTGGGGACCCCCTGGTACTCCCCTTGCGGGTCCCCGGACCCCACTTTGAGAACCAATGCTACAGTATAGTGAGGTTTTGAGCTTGCGCTCTTCATCACAGACACAGAGTCTGTCTGATGTTTTTGTATTTCTCTTTGATCAGAGGTTTTGAGGAATACCTGGAAAAGGCAGAGAGATTTTCTTTGCTGGCGCCGGTATAAAAGGCTAATGAGAGACAGCAGTTAATTACTTTAGTGTTTAAATACCTCCAGAGAGCGATGGAGCTCCAGACAGATGTATCATGGACTGGAAATCAATCCGGGCCAAGCGGCATATTGCTTCACATTAATAACAAATTATCTATTCTGGGGGCAAGAAGAAGTACATGCAGCACAACTTCAAACAAGTTGAAGTTGGACATTAATCTACAACAAAACATAAAAATAGTGGAAATATGGAGAGCATACAAGGTTTCTGCCCAACAATCAGGCTATGATGTCACTCCTTTGGTGTGATCTATCTCAGTCTCACTCCTTGTGAACGGTGTTCAATAAGCAGGGAGAGTGCAACTGGTAAACCGCATACACACAGTAAAATCCTCAGTGTTAATATGACAGATGGAAGCACATTGGGTACACTCTCAGACTTCCATGAACACTGAGGATCTTTATAGTGTGGTATTATGTTAATGAACAAAGTCCTGAGGGAAAACGTGACACTGTACCTATCATATCTGCATACACCGGCACCCACGCACAATCACTCTCTCTCTCCCATGCACGCACACGCACACACACACACACTTCTAGACAGCGCTATACAGTGGAACATGACACCTAGCCCCTGGCTTTATTACTGTCACCCAGGGACAGCGGAGCTTATGAATGAATCATATCATCTCATTCCGTGGCCACGAAATGATGGTGGCTTGACCCGGGCCTCTGTCCTCACTGGCAGAATTGGAGATCCTATGAATGATCATGTTTTTGATATTCAGTACAGTTAGGCATGCATGCATGAGAAACTAATTGCAAAAGATGTAAAAGACCTATGTTCAACCTATCTATCTATCTATCTATCTATCTATCTATCTAGTCTACAATATCTCTCTCCCACTCTTCCCTTCACTCACTGTCTTGTTCCGCTCAACAAAGTTTTTTTCGCACTCCCATTCTCTTTTCAACCAATTTCCTAAAATGAAATCACAGCCTGATCCAAAGCCCTTTCTTTTTGTTTTCCTCCAGTGTATTACTCTTATCAGTCCGGACAGATCACGTCACGCTTCCAAGCCCATCGAGCCTGACTCATGCTTCACCGTGGGACGATCTACAAGCTCACAATGTGTGAGCGATGCCACGCGGTGTGAGCTTGTGGATTCTGGCGCGCAACACCGTCGTATGACAAAGTATAGATTGAGCATCAGAAGCAGTTCACGGTAGAATTAAAGAGGTTTACGCCTTCGAAAGGCAATCTGTAGCTCAGGGCAGCGCTGCTTTGGTGAATCTAACAAGTCACTGTTATTTCTCACTTGATGACAAATCCAAGATTGTGTCTTTTCCTTTTTAGAGCTTTCGGTGTATCACAGTTGGTAGATAGACAGATACAGACAGAAAATAGGATGAAAAGAGGATGATTTCAAAACGGAAATGGAAAAAAGTTGAACAAGAAAGTGAGTGAAAGGAAGAGAGAGAGAGGGTCTAGGGAAAATGTACAAACAAATTTAAAAGGAACAAAGCGAGCCAAGAGGTGGGAGAGAGAGAGAGGGACAACAGAACGACATGCATGGAGTGAAAGGAAGAGGTGAGATGGAGAGCTTAGAAGTGTCAGGGGGTTTGGGCCGTGCTGTGGATGAGATGAAAGAGAGCCAACAGGAGTTCCAGGAAACGTTTCAATTTCTCACACTGTGTAGGCTATTCTTTCTGACACGGTTGTATTTGTAAATGATTTTTATAGTTAACCACTCAAGCACTATTTTAAACTTCCTCATACGACAGTGTCACTGTCAAGATGGAAGAAGAGTGTAGAGATTCAGAATACTTTTCACATTTTGTGCACCCATTGTTATAGGCTATAGCCCAGACAAAGAAGTAGCTTCGTAAACCCCCCCCCCCCCCCCGGGAAATCGCATTTGCATTGGATCAAATGCAAATGCAATTTTACGATGGTGGTTTACAATGCAAGCAAAGAGGACGAATACAGTAGATAGCCAATGAATAGGAAATGGGGTGATTTTCCATGACTGGATATTCTACAGGTGTTTGATAAGGGCTAATAGACCACTGTGTGCACCACTGTGTACTCAAAATGTCTATAGCACATTATATGTATTTTCAGACATCCTGTCAGGATGTGACAGGGATTCTCTTATCGTGATAATACAGGATCTGCTAGCGGTGAGGAAACGAGAGGGACATGAGAACAGCTCATTGTATGTAGATTATGTACCTGGCCTAACTCCCTCTTTTCCAGTAGCCCATTGGTTCTCAAAGTGGGGTCCAGGGCCCCCCAGGGGCCCTTCGGGGGGTTCCAGGGGGTCCCCCCAGCAAAATGTGTTAATACAGCATCCCAATGATTTTAACCCCTTTATCCATTTATACGTTGGCTATTCGAAAATAGCAGATCTACAAGCTCAAGAGCTTGTAGATCTGCTATTTTTGAGCATTTCCGAACATTTTTGAAAGTATTTTTGAAAAATGTTGAATATGTTTTTTTAATATTTTAACACAACTCTTCTCTTCTGGGGGTCCCTGGCACAAAATATTTTTTAATGGGGGTCCGCGGCCAAATATATATCAATGTGGGGGTCCTTGGCACAAAATAGTAGTAGAACCACTGCAGTAGACTGTGTTAAAGATCTGGGTCTGTGTTTAGCTCCAGGGGACCAGGTCTAAACAATAGCGGTTCTGTGAACCTCCATGTGTCAAATAGAGCAGGGATAGTAACAAGCTTTTGGCAGACATCCTCTTGCTCCAATATGCTTAACCCAAAACGTACGCTCGAAGCCCCATTGTGTGGGCCTTATCTCTTGTTAATGGATTTACATTCATTTTCCAGCATCTTCTTTACTGAAAAGTATTATCCATCTCATAGATTTATATTTTTTAATTTCTCGTCTTTCTGGGGATCAAGCAGTGAAGTATACAGAGTACATACTGAGTGCATCTAGGGACATACTGTACAGTACATAGCATCGCTGCTCTAGATCAATAGTTCTCAAACTTTTTTGTGTCAAGGACCCCTAAATTTAAATATATATTTGACCACCCCATCTGAAAATGTTTTGTGCCAGGGATCCCCAGAAGAAAATATGATATTATTCCACCCCTGGGGGTCCCCAGACCCCACTTTGAGAACCCCTGCCCTTTCATGCCACACCTGTTCCCCCTGCTGTCAATTGGAGCCATTACATCAAGTAGTGTTGAAGCCTTTAAGAAGAGACTTATAGACTGTAATGCCATTAAGCTCACGGAACATTTAATCATACTCTATGGTCAGTTCATAAATATTCCTGAGCTGTAGATCAGAGAGACTGTCACTCTCTCTGAATGTCATTCAAAGCTTCTTTTTTTTTTAAATCAGAAAGAAAACTTGGAGCTTCGCGCCGCGTTTTGAGCTTGCAGATCTGCTACTTTTGATGTTGTAGTGTGACGCTGCTGTAGTGTGATCAAGTATAGGGTGTTAATTGTCAGAATTTGGAGATATAAGGATACTACCCGAGGGCAAAGGTGTATATAAGAAAAATAAACCTGGTAAGAGATCACAGTCAGGTTGTAAATGATCAGGTTGTCAGACACAGCCAGAGGAATCACACCTGACATTGATGAGCAGCTCACCTGTTTAAAAGTTGAACTATCTGGAAATCCCAAAGAAACAATTTGATAACTGGAATCGGATGATCTCCAGGTTCATTTGGAGAGGTCGGAAACCTAGGGTACGTTTCAAAACTTTACAACTACCGAAGGATAAGGGAGGCATGTCACTTCCTTGCCTGGAAGATTATTATAAAGCGGCACAACTAAGATACCTAGTCTGTTGGTGCAATAATGAATATGAAGCAAGATGGAAAGACATAGAATTGGACCAACTGAATATCCCTCTCCAGGCCATACTGGGTGATAAAACTCTCATGAAGCAGCACACAAAATAAATAAGCAATTGGACAAAGGTTCCCCTAAATATCTGGTTCAAAGAATGCAAAGTCCAAAAAATAGAAAGAGAGGCACGTTTATTAAAATGGGTGGCGTATGATAAAGACTTTACACCAGCACGGCTGGATTCTAGGTTTAAACGTTGGAATCGGTATGGTATTACAGCATACTGTCTGATCTCATCCAGTACAGGCTTGGAAAGCTTCCAATATCTCATTGATAACCACAACCTAGAAAAACAGGACTTCTACAGATATTTGCAGTTAAGGCATCATTTTGACAAAAACATAATGGCTGTGGGAAACAAAACAGACCTCATCAATATTTTCATTGATGCCTACAAAGGCAACACCACCAAAAAACTGGTATCAAGAATATATTCAGGTATACAGACAGCTAGGAACCACTCCACTTCCTATGTTAAACTTAAATGGGAAAAAGAAGCAGGCATAACCTTAACAGAGGAGGAATGGCTGAATATATGTGATATGATAACCACCACCACTAGTTCCGGCCTTTGGAGGGAGTTCTCATGGAAGACCATGATTAGGTTCTTTATTACCCCAAGGAGAAAATACTTACAAAATGGTACACCAGAATCGGGGAATTGTTGGAGAGACTGCAATAATACAATGGCTGACCACTTCCATATATTCTGGGACTGTCCAGTAACCCAAAACTACTGGCTTGAGATTGTATCAGATATTAACGCAATAATGGGTTCTGAGCTTGAATGTACTTTTACCAAAATTTACCTGAGTAACATACCACCCGAATTTAGCACCGCAGACAAGTACCTTCTCAAAATATTATTGGTGGCCAGTAAGAAGGCTATAACCAGGAGGTGGCTCGACAAAAACCCACCAACAAAGGGGGAGTGGATAGCCATTGTACAGAACATATACGAAATGGAGAAACTCACATATTCTGTAAGACTCCGTATGGATACTTTTTGTAAATACTGGTTAAAATGGATATTACATATGAAAATAGTTCTGTGAAAGACCTGTAAAGAAGTGGGGGTTTTTGAATGTATCTGTATGTATGTACAAGTATGTGAATCTGTACTATGCGTGGGGATACCTTGCTTGATTTAATACCTCTGTTATATACTTTTTATTTCTGTACACTTTACTGCTTGTTTTTTATTTCTATGTATATCTCTCAACGAAAGGACTGAAGTTGCTTCAAATAAGGATCCCTCTCATTTCATCTGGACTGAATAGCCCTTAACATGAGAATGTTAACTTTGCCAGAAATGTACTCATTTAATTTAATGTATATGTGATGCCCAACATGACCTAACCTGCCCTAAGAAAAAGAAAATAAAAAGAAAGTTTAAAAAAAAAAAAAAAGTTGAACTATCTCCTGCTTTAAGCGCCCAGGGCGCTCAGCCAAAGACAAACAAAAAAAAGAAATGCTGGAAGTCAAGAGCACCCCAGCTGTATCATAGAATTGCACTGCAGAAAAAAAGGGGGACAAAACGTACGCACAAACCGGGTCGTCTGGTCATCCTATATATCGTTGCATGTTGTCGGGCCAGAAACCTCTCATGTCCATATTCTAACTTTTTATGTTTTTTCCTAAATGAATGCCCTTCTTTACAGTCACACACACACACATCTTTGAATTTGAATCCTGAAAAGTTTCGTACATAAAGTATGAGGTTTCCACCCGACAGAGATGATATATAATGCATTTCTATGAGAATGTGTGCGGGGGAAAAAAAAGTCTTCAACGAGAACGGTTGCAGTGTCCGTGTGCTTATTCTTGCGTGTCCAGCGGGTTTCGTGCGCTCTCGTCCATATCCCCTCTGCCCTGCCTCTCCACTCTCTCTGTTCACAATCACCGCAATGTGCTCTGGTCCCGTGCCAAATGTGATTAATGATGAGATGTACAAGCTATATGTCATCATTCAACTGCTGGCTGTAGGAGAGGTGATGTCCACATGAATGTGGGCTTCATAAATCATTGGGACACTTGCTATGGACACATGGAATTATTTAAACGCAAATCTTCTCTTCTGGCGGTCCCTGGCACTAAATCTTTTCAGAGGGGGGTCACACAACGTAAGACATGCGTTCTGCAGCAGACTAGAGCTACATGTACTTCACATCCTGGAACTAATAGCCTTGGACACCATGATGTAATGCAGGGGTCTCAACACTTTTGGGGCCACTACATATACATATTGTACTACTATTGTATACCATTGTGTCGCAGATTAAACTTTTTCATAGATTTCATAGATAGTATAGCTTCAAAAACTTGTTTGACAACTTAACCACCCTCAATACTGTATTTGGTCTGCTCTTTTTTTCCCCCTAAACCTCTTTGCCAAAAACGCAGAAAACAAGCTCACAACGCCTAACACTGCGAGGCATTGTGAGCTTGTAGATTGGCTATTTTCGGCTATTGTTCCCCACAAAGAATTGGCGGCCCCCCTGTACTAACTCTGAGGACCCCCTAAGATTCCCGGACCCCCTGTTGAAGACCTCTGATGTAATGTACTTTACTAGACGCACAGTCAGCATTTTAGTCACACAGCTCTGTTAAGCTAACTGTCATGGTAGTTTTGACATACTGTATATATATAATTTGTTGAGGTTCATATAAATTTCACCCTACTAGTCCAGTGAAAACACATTAGCCAACCTTGCAGTATACAGTTTGTTCCACACCGTCCACATGCACACAATACATACAGTAACTAAAAACATAACAACATACAGTACAGATAACGCAGCGTAAAAAGCAATACAACTCCATACAGGGTCCGGCTGAAATAGGCGTGCATAGTTCAACCTTTTCTATGGCCTTTACTGTTAGTAATCAGTTGTTTGAATAACTCCCTTTTTGGTTTTGACAGTTCTGACAAACCAAACTGAAACACACACACACACACACACACACACACACACACACACACACACACACACACACACACACACACACACACACACACACACACACACACACACACACACACACACACACACACACACACACACACACACACACACACACACACACTCTCTCTCTCTAAGGACAAACAACAAAACAACAAGGTAGACCGGCTCACTCACTTGAATGAAGGGAAACAGGAGGCCCACAGCGAAGTTGGACAGCCAGTTCACAGTGCCAGCGATCATGAAGGCGGCAGGCCGGTAAGACTGCTCAAATAATTCACCAGTCAGGACAAAGGGGATCCCACCTGAGAGGGCAGAGAGGCAGCCTGTCAGCAAAGCACTGTGAGCTGTCACTGAATCAAGGAGTTACTGTACTTATCAAAGTGGGGTCCAGGGAACCTCAGGTTTACTTGAGAGGATGTTCCAAATGGACCCTCATAGGTCTGTAACTCTGAGAGTGTAACAAATGGACCTTTATAGGTCTGTAATTCTGAGAGTGTAACACATGGACACACAATTTGGGACATCAGAATCAGTTTCCTTGTCATAATGTACAGCAATATAACCTAGTTAAGTGTGTGTGTGTGTGTGTGTGTGTGTGTGTGTGTGTGTGTGTGTGTGTGTGTGTGTGTGTGTGTGTGTGTGTGTGTGTGTGTGTGTGTGTGTGTGTTTGTTTTACTTTAACCACTTAAGCCCTGCATTACACTGCATCATACCATGGTGTCACGCAACGAAAACGGTCGACCCACAACGCTCACACAAAGTTTGCATATCTGCTGTTTTCGCTATTTAAAAAGAGGAAAGAAATGTTTTCAAAGTGTTTGCCTATAGTGTAGGCCCTATACTGACACGCCCCAAAATGGGGACGCTGGGTTGGAGGTGATTAACTGCATCTAAAAGCAACACTATCAACCCCTACATTGCTTCTTATAGACAGAAAAATATGCCATACATTGAATCCTCACAGAGATGAAAATCTGCTTGATTACAAAATTATCTTGCTTAACAGTGTGTAATGGTAGATAAGGGCAAAAGCATTATGCGTATTGATCATAGTTTAATCATAAGCTAAAGTCAACATACACGTCTAGAATACACGAAAAGGCTAAGCCTACATTTGTTGCATGCAAATGACGGTGCCTTGATCAGGGCCTCTGTCCTCAGCAGGAGATTAGGAGAGACTGGCAATGCTCATGTTTTTGATATTCAGTGCAGTCAGGCATGCATGCATGAGAAACGAAATGCAAAAGATGTAAAAGAAATAGGTCTTTGATGCAATTTTCATATCGTTGCTGTCGGCAGAAACCTTGTATCTCCATATTTCAACTTTTTGTGTTTTTTCGTAAATTAACGCCCTACTTGATCATACTACAGCGTCACACAAAAGTAGCAAAAGTAGCAGATCCATAAGCTCAAAACGCGGCGCGAAGCGACGCGTTTTGAGCTTGCGGATCTGCTACTTTTGCTATTTTTGAATTTGAATCCTGAAAGGTAACAGTTTTGGACATATGAGGTTTCCACCCGACAGAGACGATATCCAGAAAAGACTGGAGTTTTGCCCTGCAATAACATCAAAGACATATTTTAAATGCATGGCAGTAAAACGTATATGCCGTGTGTTATGAAAGCTGTGCAAATACTCATCACTCTGATGTTTCTTTCAATATGATAATGCCTTTTTTTTCTGAAAGCGTGTTATTATTATTATCAATAGATGAATCCATCATATAGACGTCTCACTGTCAACAGCACGCTAGTGCTCTGCAGCCTCAGGTTTTGTATTAGACTGGAAGATGTGACATTCTCTCTGCACAAAGAAACAAGGAGTTGTCTGTTCAACAACCAACATTTTAAGAACATATTTGAGAAACATGATTTGTACCATTAATTTCTACCTTCATTTTAAAGGGCCAGTAGTTATGTAGTACCGCTGCGCTTATGATTCAAATAACTTTGGAAATTAGCTCTAGGTGAAACAACAGTCATTAGAAAGGCAGCATTACCCAAGCAACTTGATCTTTCCCCTGAAATAACGAATATTAATTACTTTGCATGGTTCCGTGCTCGGGCCCTAATAATAGGAATTGATGTTGAATTAGTCTTTAATTATGTTTCTATTCTCTGGATCATGTGGACTGTCCTGACACAGCTGCTGTGCAGGATCTTCTAAATGTTTTTAAAAAGCCAATTAATGAGTTACAATACGGAATTGTTTTTCATTTGGAACTGAATAAATGTATAGGTGAAGTGGTTGACATTGGCCCTCAGCACCCTATAGGCTTAAATGATTGTGAAAAGACAAACGCAATCATTACTTCAATAAGATGCCTTGCTATTTATACAACAATGAAAAAGGTGTCACACAGTGGCAAAAGGCACATGCACATCCTGTCCTGCCGGTTGCTGGATCGAAAATTTAAACATGAAAAAACTTTAAAATCTGCACACCATGCTGCTCCCATCGTGGGTTAATTTATTGGTAACGTTTCTAGCCGGCAGGCTCGAAACGTAACCAATAAATGAACCGACAGCAGCATTCTGGTGTGCAGATTGTATAGTTTTTTAAATAGTTTTTTTCCTGCTATTTATACGAAACACTAACTGCGTGCGTGCGTGCGTGCGTGCGTGCGTGCGTGCGTGCCAATACATGTCGGAACTTGCCAGCATAATCAAAACTACTATTGCATAATACACCACAGACACTGCTTTTAAACCCAAAACATGTTCAGGCATGTACTGTATATTTAGAATGTAGTACAGCGGTTGAACCTTTCGCAAACTCAGTGGATGTCTGTCCTGGAAACATCTCGATGCTCGCGGACAAAAGCTTAATTGCATCCATTATCTCTATTAGAGGCACAACATACAGCAAAACACTTTACTTAACTCAGAGTGTACAACATGTGCACGGCTTTGTGGCTTTGTATGTATCTCAGTCTACAGGTTACATATTTTATTGAATATGCTTCTGACTGAGAGATATTCTGCAGCTCCCCTGCCTCAGTGACTTCCACCAGAAACCCCCCACATATACAAATCAATATGAACAAATAGTATTAAAAACAATACAGCACATACAGTAGCTACGGGAAACACTCGGCAGGGATTTAAGGCTGCAGTCACTGCAACACTGATCTCAGCACTCCCAGGAAACGTAATCTGCTTCAGAATTATTGTGGGGGGAAAACTTTACCCAGCGTTGCGTGCTCAACACGATGATTTCCCAGAAATGTTGCATCTGCAGTGTGCGAGTGAGCGAGTGAGCGTGCGTGGTAATGTGTGGGTGTGTGCGTGTGTGTGTGTGCGTGTGTGTGCGTGTGTAAAACTCAGAAATATACATAACAAAGAAATATGCTGGTACTATTTGACATCTTGAGACCCTTGACATAAAAGAAATTACCACATTTAATGTCTTTTACTGTTGGAATGAAACCTGTCATTATTCTACTATCAGTAATAAGTAGTAAATGCCAATGGAAATGTTCTGGGTTATAGGAGTAGAGCTTCATTAACCAAGGCAGACACTGGAAAGAGCGCGCTGCAGTAGATTTCAGGCATGCATGCATTTCATGCATTGATTTCCATGCCAATTACATATGCAAACATGTCAGCATTGCGCTGCCCTACGGCTTTGCAAAATTGAATAATTACTTGCTGGTTCAAGAATCTAATAGAGATTTCAGAATATTTATGCGTGGCTGAAATGGTCAGTAGGATTGTATATCAAAGCGTCCAAAGAGAATCTATACGCATGGCATCTTAGAGATGCCTTTAAAGTGCCTGCTCAGAAATACTACTCTGCCATCTTTATCTCATTGGTGTTCCAGGACAGAACGTTGAAGGCCCTGCTCTACTCGGCGGTCTGCGCCGGCATTCATCTGATATAATGAATTCACAAGGCTTGTGCGGTGCCCGTGGAAAACGGATGCCCCTCCACTAAAGGTTATGCAATACCTGTGGTACCCGTTGCCAGAGTACTTAGTGCAGTACACATTATCATAGTGTACTCGGAGACCAGTCTGTGACCTCAGTACTATGACATCATATTGATGAGATCTACATATATGGGCATAAAAGGGACTCACAGACAGGCAGACACACAGAGACAGATACAGACATTTGTGTATTTATAGATAGTTTTGGACAAGCGCTGATCTGACCGACTTCCCACTCAGCACTGCACTCCCTCAGGTCTGGTGCGTTATACGCGCCAAGTTTGAGGTTGATCAGTTGGACGGTTCTCAAGATAATGTGTGGGCACACACACAGATACACAGAGATTTCACGCATTTGTAGAGATGTGAAAAATATTTAGGGATTTATTTCCTTGGCCTACTGACAAGAAAATTGGCATTGATTGGTCCAGTGGGTTGCAAAATTTGCCGCAAACTGACACACACGTATGTACGCACACAGACACACACACACACGAGCATGCGAACGCTCTTCTTAACGACTCGCCCTCTGGGAGCCATGTCATAAAAACGCCATCCTTCTTTCTTGTTCCACATGAAGAGCCAACTCCAGGCAACTAAAGCCAGGCGTTCTGATTAGTGAACCTTTCTTTTTGGCATCTTACACACACACACACACACACACACACACACACACACACACACACACACACACATACATACGCACACACACAGCACGCGTGCGCACATACATACATACATACGCACACACACACACACACACACACACACACACACACACACACACACACACACACACAAAACACACAAAATCCTGCATGTTTACAGCTCAGGCCATGTCGTGTCTTGAGTAGAATTTGTTTCCGTATTTTTTACTTTACTTGAATATTTCCAATTTTCAATACTTAATTCGACTCCACTACATCTGAGAGGCAAATGTTGTACTTTTACTCCACTCCAATTATATGTAACTTTAGTTACTTAGATTTGCATTATTATTACAAAACATACATTAACCACTTCAGCCCTATATACTTTGAAAATAGCCGATCTACAAGCTCACAACACGTCGTTTTACAACGCATTGTGAGCTTGTAGACCGGCTATTTACAAAGGATTTTTAATATATTTTACACATTTGAAAACTTGAAGTGGGACATCCTGCATAATGAGTACCTTTCTCATTATGTGGGAGTACTTAAGTATAATTTCATGCCAATACTCAATTACATTTTTAATACCAGCCATATACTTGTAACAGAGTATTTCTTCATTGTGGCATTGATACTTTTACTTATAAATGGGAGTACTTCTTCCACCACTGATGATAATCTACATTAGTCAGAGTTGACTTGTTGCTGCAGCCATGCTGCTGCATGCCCTGTGGACCCCGGCGCTAATTACGTCTGATTTATACTTGTAGATCGTGTAGTTGTCGGTGGCCTGACACGTCGCACAGCCGAGTATAAAGCAGGCATTAGACTGATGTATACGCTATGGCTATGGTGAGAAACATATGCCTCGACAGGGTCTCTGAGGGGACGGCATGTGTTGAGTCATCATGGGGTGACAGAAACCACAGCTTTCCTCTGATGAGATATTTCGAGCAGCAGAGCCCGACAGACAGTGTAGGAAGATGAAGGTCAGAGAAAGGAAACACAGCTGGCCTGTGGTTGAACTCGAGTTATACAACTTTTGAACGTGTGAGTTTTTCTTTGAATTTAACTAGAAAAAGGCGCCCCACGGGCGTTTGGCCCCACCCTACGTGAAGGCCCCCCCATACTGGCCCAGGACCCCCAACATAACCCCCCCCCCCCCATACCCTGTACCCCCCACTCCCCCACCTCCCACAACTCCCCATGGCCCCCAAACCCCACCCCACCTCGATACCCTCATAGCCCCAAGTCTCTGAAGTCCATACCCCCCCACTCCCATAACCTCCAAACCCTTACCACCCCAACACCCATGCCTCCATAACCCCCAACCGCCACCCCACACCCCGTACCCCCAAACCCCACCCAACCCCAGACCCTCATGACCCACAACTCCACACCCCCCCCCACTCCCATAGCCCCCACCCCCATACCGCCACCACACACTCCCACACCACATACCCCCAAACCATAGCCTAATGCCCCCCAACCCCCACATTGTCATAACCCCCAATCCCTAGCGGTCCCGGACCCCCTGTTGAAGACTCTTGTCAAAAGGAATAAGACAGATGCCAAAGTGATAATTGGAAGGTTAAATCCATACATCACAGGTGAATCTATATTGTAGCAGACACACTGTTCATTGATTTAAACTTCATTGATCGTAGCCTCTCTGGCCATCGATCTAAACTTTATTGATTGGTGATGATGAACAGAAGCAACTAATAGCTAACGGCTTATGGAGGTGGAGAAAGACAAGTGACGTTTTGAGAACCGTGGCTTTTAATCGGAATCAGAATACATTTATTCACTTCCAAAATATACTCTCTACATACACAGGAGAGAAATACAGTTCTTGGTAACTCATAGTGCTTGTTGTCACATTAAAAACAACAGACACATTTAAAGAGAGGCAAAGACATTAAAATCATAGAGAGCAGCATTAACATAAGGGGGAAAAACATTATAGTATGAAAATGCTAATGCATTCAAACATACAAGATATACTGTAGGTGCAGTGCTATTCATAGTGTTATTTATCTGGTGTTGATGTTGGGGAGGGGGGGCTTAGAGGACTCAAACAGTTTAGTATGTCTATCCTGACTCCCTATAAGCCTTCTGTTGACTGTTCACACATGAGATATGGAGGCATAGAACGTCATGGAACAAAACCAGGGGAATTCAACTCGATTAGGCAATGGTGCCACAATTGTAAAATGACTTGATGTCGGGGGCACACAAGACAAAAATGAAATAAAATAAAACAATGGTTGACCTTTAATCGGAAACAGTTAAAAAAATGTGTAACCTGTCAGTTAAACGGTTAATTTATTATGTTATTTATTAATTTATTTATTGTGTGGTGCGAAGACACTTTCCCAACCCAGCCACAATGTAACAAATGTGCAACTACTCCATGAAAAATGCCCAATTCTGCCTTACAAGTTATACATAGAGAAATAAACAATCAATTACTTGAAAGCCATACTTGAGTAAAATAACAGATATCTTACTTTAACCCATTTAGACCTGAGGCTGATTCTAAAAACACCTTCTAAATCCAAACAGTTTTCTGAAAAACCTTGGCAACATCTAAAATGACACAGATGCTTTCTCGGATTGAAGGGGTTAAAGGTATTTTGATTCCAGTAATTTGATGGATTACTGGATTTGAACCTGGTTTCCTGCGCAAGTGCTGAAATTGTTACCAATGAGCTAATATAGCCTGCCTGCTTGCTCAGGGGAGGAATTGAGTCTTGACCATTAGGTCAAAATTTCTGTCAGATCCTGTCAGAAATGTCTAGGTGAGACATGACCTTTGACACAATCTAAATGTCTCAAAAGAAGAGGAGGGAGACAAAATACAACCACCCCTATTGTATAAGTTATATTGTATTAACTCTATTATACAGATTGGAAAAAAATACTTTTTATTAATAAAAAAAGTTATCTTCCCGCTATAAAATGTAGAAAAAAGTACAAGAATTAAAATACACGTATCAAGCTTTTCATAGTACAAAGAAACAAAACAGTCAGAAATTCTGAAATATTTTTTCATTTCACCATGTAGCTGAGTAGATTGACAAAAGCTACATCATTACATTTTCAGTGGCACATCAACACAAAAGTTTGAGAACATGAGTTTCTATTTGGAACTATACCCATTAGTGAGTTTTGAGTGGATTTTGTCCTTCACACCAAAGAAAGAATTTTCCATCTCAACCATTAGCATCTCATCCATAGTCGCATGTTTCATTCAATCACTCAATAGAGTCCTGGGCTGAATGTCATGATGCTCTCTCAGCTAATGGTTCAAGAAACACAGCATAAGAGCCTGTACGTGCCCTTATCAGCCTGGTGCTCAAACACAAATTTCACCATGTCAGCACTACTCTTCTGCCAATTACCTGTGCACAGAACACATTTAAATACCTACTTCCTATTTTCTCAAATTCAAATTCAAAGCCTTTGCACTAAGGTCTTGCACAGGTGTTATCCACTCAAACATCAAAATGTGATGCAAGCGCCTTAATGAGCCATTAATAAACGTTTTTCATTTACAGTGGAATATGGAATGTGTTCCAGGTCCACAAGAAAACTGCCATTCCTACAAAGTGTGGCCTTTTCGACCATGGAACAACATGATTCAATACATCAATTCCTGCCTGCAGGACGTGAAGGCAGGAGCTCAGCTTAAAGGAGCACTTGCATTGCAGTGAAGGGATCGGTAACCGGAACGCTCGCCCCAAAACACACTTGCCCTCATTTTTTATACCTGGTGGAGACCATTCCGAGGTCGATTTGACCCGGGGCAAGCGTCCTTGTATTCAAACATTCTATGTGCACGTGAAGCACACATAAAAAAATGGCAAGAATCGGATCCAACACATTCTTCCCAACACATTGATTGTACTTGTACACACTTAAACGGCTATACCATGAATTTAAAAAATATTTATTTTATATAAATCGTGTCCCTTAATACGTTTTATAGCCTACAGGTTTAAGCCTAAACAACCACTCAGATAATCTTTTTCATAATCTGTCTGTCTGTCATTCCAAGCCTTTTCAGCTGCAATACTAAAACGTCCTCTTTGGGCAGAGGCACGCTATTGAGGAAGTTTGTCTGTCAATCATCACCTTCCCCCGCCCTCCTCACCACCTTTCCCCGCCCTCATTAGAATACGGCCAATGGTGCCGGTTGTAAACAATAAGGGAGGTGGAGACTGAAAATGAGGGGGCGGGACTATTAAAATGAGGTCCCCATGGTGACATCACCATGGGGAAAATTTGAAATGGCTTGTTCAGACATGCCCATTCAGAAAATCCATGAAATGAAGATGAAAGACTGAGTGTTAAAAAAAACATTTTTTTTAGTACAAGGGACACTGGGGAGCCTCGTGGTGGGTAGACGAGGCAAACTTAAAAATAGTCCAAGGCACACTGTTCAGTTGAAAGAAAAGAAAAAGCCTTTATTACAAGCAAAAACCTTTGCCTAGCAATGTGCTAATGAAGGCAATACACACTTAAATAGATCTACACCAGTGGTTCTCAAACTTGTTCATGTCAAGGAGCCTCAAATAATGTCTCTGGTAAAAAAAAATCAGAAGGGCGTCCGCTGCCAACTACACATAAATTTGGGGGTCCTTGACATGAAAAGGTTTGAGAACCACTGTGTGTATCATATTATGATACTCCCAGCTAATGCTGTTCAACCCCCACCCACCCATGTGCTCCCTCCCTGATGGTGTAGCGTATCGACCAAGGAAGCGTGCAAAACCTTTACTGTGCGCCAATTAGAATGCCGGAGACACTAATATAAATCTATGTTTAGATGAGTGGTGTTATGGCAATCCATATTTTGTCGCTATTCAAAGGCATCCCATCACATGTGTTGTGAGCGTGTAGATCAATGGTTCTCAATGTGGGGTCCTTGAGGGGGTTCCAGGGGGTCCCCAGCAAAATTAGTTAATAGGCTATAGCAAAATGTGTTAACACATCAAAATCAGTTTAACCACTTTAAACATATTATATACATCGGCTATTTGACAATAGCTCAGCTTGTAGATCGTCTATTTTCCAAAGACCTTGAAAAAATGTCAAAACATAAATAAATTCTGAACATTTTAACAACACAAATCTTGTATCCCCATACAAGATTTGTGTTGTTAAAATTTTCAGAATTTAAATACATATTAATTAGTCATACATATTTCATGTCCTTGACATAAAAAAAGTATGAGAATCAATGGTGTAGATAATAATAATAATAATAATAATAATAATATAATTTGGTCCCCATGGCCTTTACTTAAGTTGTCACTGTATATATATTTGCCCTCTATTTGACCCATCCTAATAGCAGTGAGCAGCCGTGGGTGGGTATTTAAGGTTAGCAGTTAAGGGATATTGATTGATTGATTGAATACTTTATTAGTCAAAAATGTAAACAGCACGTGGTACGGTCAGACATTAAGGCTAAAAGGATAACACAAAAACGTCACGGGGACTTGTTTCCATTGTGGACCTATGTATTCAATTAAAGGGATTGTAGGCAAGTTCAGAGATAAAAAAAAAGAAAACAACTGTTGTCAAACTCCGCCCCTCCACTCCCCCCCCCCCCCCTCCTCATCAGCAGTTTGTTTCCCCGACCACCAGGGGGTGACGCAGGGGGGACTTCTAAACGGGCCATGCCAAAAATAGTTTTTCTTTATTCGGATACAATGCGTGTCACTGCCCGCCCCTGCCGGTTTAAATAGGCTCTGTCATAATAAATTGACCACATATATGAAGTTAAACAACTAAATTCTATCCAAACGATATCTTAAAAGTAAATTCCGTGCCTCAAAAAAGAAGTTTGAGAGTGTTTTAAAACCGATTATCATTATATATTGGCTGATAGAGTGGAAAAAATGCAAAATATATATATATAAATATTTGTAAAATGTGTTGCCTAGAATCCCTTTAATCAACATAGCATAACAATAACACAATAATACATATACAAAACATAATGTACAATAGGAGAAAAGGAAAAACGGCGACAGTGAATGACACCTCCTTTCTATGGGAAATTGAATTTATCTCCCCCTGTGGTCTCCTGATAGGTGATTTTTCAGGCCAGTTTTGAAAGAAACCAGTGATTTACATCTTTTAATGGATGGTGTCAGCTGGGGCATTCCTATAATGACATGCGCAAAATACGGGACGCCAGGGTTAATGCGTTAAATAAGGGGACATTCAACACTTTCTCATTATTTATTGCTGAGCTGGCCTGTGAAAGATTCGGTGGTTGAAAGTACATCTCAGAAGCAAATATTGTACTTTTTACTTCAGTACAGTTATTTGAAAACTTTTGTTTCCTGCAAGCTCACAACGCGTTGCAGCTTGTAGATCTGCTTTTAAAAAATTAAATCAAATGTGACAATTTGTTTTAATATTTTCAAAACAAATTGTGTATGAGCACTTTTACATTTTGAGGCCAATACTTGTGTTCTTTTTTACTCAAGTGACATTTTGAATACAGCCTATTTACTTAACAGAGCATTTCTACATCGCTATTTTTAGTAAGTAAAAAAACAAACTACTTCTAGTACTTCTTCCACCACTGGAAAAGCTCAATGCAGTGCTTGGATGTCCCCATGTGGAGAGGGTTGGAGTGTGGTGCACACTCAAGTCAACACGAGCGCTAATTGTTTGATTCGTTCCCCCTCGAGGGGAAAAGGATTTTCCAGGAGCGCTGCCTGTCTCTGCCCCTTGTAGTAGCCTAGTGAGTCATGCTGTGCGCTCCATTGCACCAGTGGTGTATGGAGGCTAGTAGTGATATTATCTAACAAAGAAAACCCACATACTGTACAAAAATAACCCGCATTACATAATGATTTCAACCGTGGCACACACTGAATGAATATTAGCTCTCCTGGCTGGCACACAAACGGAAGCTTGCTGCTACGCGTACGTGCCAAATCGCTTCCCTCACGTGTGCATTTCCAGTTCTTGAAATGTGGGCACTCAATAAGCAATAATTGTTTCTGTATTTAAATGTATTTCAAATGGGGTAAGAATAAAATGTAAATAAAAAACATACTGACAAAAAAAAGTGCAAACAATTTACATGACCCATATAAACCAGTCAGTTCTGATCTCACAATGTGATTGGCTGAGAGGTTTTCTAATGAGTGCCAATATAATACGTATAATATAATAATATAATATAATAAATTGTTGCACAATTGTCGTTAAGGTTAATTATTTATTTATATAATTTTTTTGGATAGATTGTTTTTGACAGAAATACATACACATGAACAAATATATTTGTACTAGATCTGTCAAAAGGATAAATCGCAAAAAAATAAAGTCTGATAACTTATTTTGATTGTTGTCCTTTGAGTGGAAATGTGTGTGTAAACTGAGTGCCATGAGTGGTTTTATTTTATTTTTCCTTTTTATTTTTTATTCTATTGGAGGGAGGGTAGCAGACATATACAGAACAATAAAATCAATAATAAATACATTCATACAATATCAACGTACTAGACAACTAAAATAGCAAAACCCAACATGTCCTCTACTGTACTGTAAATGGAATCCGTTACAACTCAACTAATGAATGGTTATAATTAGGTTCCGCTGCCATTCAGCCCAGCTCTTTATGGAGGACTTGAAGTTAAACAATGGGTCTTTTCTTCTATTGCTGGGTAAATTTTTGGAGCTATTTGTGACTATTGGTGATGACAAGGTGTTGACGGCAAGTGCACATGGGGTTTAAAGTTGAAATTAAGTTCAATCCCCGGTGTCACAGTTTCAATCACCTTTGTCCGTCTAACTTTAACCAAAAGAACAGTGTCTAACTTTAACCAAAAGAACATTGTCTAACTTTAACCAAAAGAAAAGAACAGTGTCTAACTTTAATCAAAATAACAATGTCTAACTTTAATCAAAATAACAATGTCTAACTTTAACCAAAAGAACAGTGTCTAACTTTAACCAAAATAATTAGTGCCTGACCAATGCCAATCCCAATTTTGGAGAGGCACAGAGAACACGATTACCAATATTTTGACCAATGTTTTGTCAATAAAAAATAAAAAATCTAATCAAATCGATTTAAAAAACGTTGATTTGATTCAAGTTTCTATTTGAGAGGAATTAACTTATAATCAAACCAATAAATACAAATAAAAATGATGATGTTATATCTGTGTTTATGTCCTTGAAGTGTTCAAAGTTATGTTCATGCAATAACTCAAGTATCTTATGCACTGCTTCAGGGGAAGTTGGTGATCTCCGATTCAGAGCCACACCGGCAAATTGATGGCAATATCATTGCAATACATGGTAAATCCTGATGAAAGTGAGTGAAATGTTGAAATGTGATGGCTTTGGTGTGAGATCATGTTGATAATAGCAATGATACACAGGTTGTGCTATATGCTTATAACTGAAGCACATCAGTGGAAATATTGCATGCCCTCTCATACATCAAACATGTAACATCAAACATAATATACATGTGAGGGGAATATCGGCAGGCTATTTAATAAGCCATCTTAATAAACAAAATAAAATTACAACCTACTGAGAGGATTTGGCCGAGATGCCTCATTAATCTAGAGACCACCTGCAGTTTCTAAAAGACAATTTCAGACAATCAAAAGTTCACTCTATGCCAGCAATGAAACATATAGAGTATTTGAAAGTCTCCCCCGCACAAATGACTGTGAGCAGTATGTTGATGAAGGAGTAGATGAGATCAAAGTAGCCGCACACTCATAGCTTCCATGCCAAAAAATAACTTTTATTATGGACGAGAGAGAGAGAGAGAGAGAGAGAGAGAGAGAGAGAGAGAGAGAGAGAGAGAGAGAGAGAGAGAGAGAGAGAGAGAGAGAGAGAGAGAGAGAGAGAGATAAAAGCAAACATCAATGTTTCGACCAAAGCCACGCTGTCTTCCTCAGGGTGTCAGTGCGTGAGTGCGCGGCTACTTTGATCTCTTCTTAGTGCTTTGCCGTTGGTCGGCACCTGAACAGGATTTGTGCGCATTCCAACTTGAATGGAGTAACGTTAGATAACACATATCAGTGTTCCCAGTCCCTGGCTCATCCTTCCTATTTATTTCCCCACCTCACACCTTGATGCCAACAGATAAAAAAGAAATAAATGCCATTACGGTACATCAAACTGCTTCTACTGAACTGGAACTGTAGACAGAGTAATACATCTCCATAAAAAATATTAAATAAAGTCTAATATCTCAGATAAATCAGACATCCAAAACCATCAAGCATTTGTAAACATAGGAAGGGAGGAATTGTGTACTTGGAAAGAAAATTATTCTGTTGCTTCCCCCCTTAATGATCATCACAAATGTATGAATCTGACAGTGCCAAAAGCATCCTCTACAGTGGGAAATGTCCCTAGAGAAACTAATCATCACTGGTTTTATTTTACATGATACAATCCTCATTTATTATAATACGCAGCAAAATGGACCCTGAGGATCAATTTTCCATTTCTAAATGAATAAAGAATATTACTATGTATCCACAGTATCTTGTCAAGTTGACAATTTTAATGTCAATCTTTTCATTTTGTAGGCGGCAGTAATGCGTCTATTTTTTTTTTACATGAATATGCTATTTAACAGCTTTTTGAGATTATACTGTGTTACTAATACGTTTTAATTAGACTCTCGCACAGCAGGCGAGCACAGGGATATTAAATGTTGCTTATAATAGTTCATATTAGATTCCAGCTGATTGATGTAAGAACAATAGGGATTAACATCAAACTGATTAGAGGTGTTCTCAATATTGTAGGTACAGTAACCCTTGGTATTAATTAGTCAAATAGGATTATAAGATTCTTTCACACGTTGAGCATGATCATGAATAGGCCTCCGCATAAAGTAGAGTTGATTTAACTCAGAAGAGTCTACAAATGGAACTAAATGGACCCTTATGAGACCAGTTGGTTCCATTTGTACACTCTTCAGAGTTAAAGGTAGAGTACATGTAAATTATATTATTGGTTAGAACAAAAAGTGTTTTTGTTAAAAAGTTAAAAGCTCTATATTCTGATAGGAATTATTGCTATAGAGTGTTTGTTCATTAACAAGGCCTCCCTGCCTCTCCAGCTCTTTAATTAATAAACAGAAAATACATTTTCAGGTGGCTTGCCACCCATTTATCAGCTTCAAATTGATGAGTGTTCCAGTTCCAATTTTGTCTGCTCCCTTCTTTGTGTCGTCACTCCCAATTTCACTTGTTCACTTGTATCCAGTATGAGTTCCTTATCTTGATTGGATAACATTTGTATCCTGACCTGAAAGTGTATTTTCTGTTTAATAAAGAGTTTAAGAGAGACAGGGACATGGGGAGACTACTGCACCTTTAAATGCACTCTTCAGATAGTTCATTATTTTATTCTGTACGCAGGTCGCAGCACACACCATGAATGCAATGCAGTCACAAGGTTACCCAACAAGGTTTCTCACTCTTTCCGTCTTTCACACTCACACACATACTGTTAATCCACTCACAGGTGTAGATAAGCACGCAGATACTTGTGAGAGTGAGAGACTGCTCTCTGGCAATCTATTGCCCTTCATTCTATTCCCTGACAGCCACTCCATCACAACGCTTCTCCTTTCGGTTTGAGTGCACTTTACAGACTCAGTCTCATCTCGTCTGAGTACTTCCTTCTGTTCTTCTCCAGTGCATTTCTTGTTTATGGCCTTGTCATGGTGTGCTTCACCCCGTGGCAGCCCACTGAAAACTCACTGCAGCGTAACCAGTGGTATGGGCAAAGTACTCAACCCCAGTACTTGAGTCAAAGAAGTATAGATAGTCCTGGTCAAATATCACTCAGCTACAACAAGTGAAGGTTGCTCAGTGAAATATGTACGTGAGTTAAAGTACTGGAGTACTTAATTCAAATAAAACAAATGTTGGGCCTAAGTATTCAAAAGTACTTGCTTTTAAAATTGAAAAGTACAAAAGACATTCTTTGCAATAGCAATGCATTGCTACAGATAGCGACGCATTGTGAGGCTAGAAATGCATAGTGGAGTCAAAAGTACAATATTTGTCGTTGAAATGTAATGAAAGTTATTAATAGCCAAAAATACAAATACTCAAGTAAAGTCTATACTAAAAATGTTTACTTAAGTACAGTACTCATGACTGATGAAGTAAGTAATGAGTAACAGTAACTAAATACACTTTGTGTCAACTTCACCCCCTGGCATGGAGTAATGGGTCAAGTGTAATACTGGCTCCTCTGTGTATGGGAGTCTACCTTGCAGCTGCCTAGTGCCCTCTTAGGTCTGGAGACCATTCATCTTCCTCACTTGGCTGCTGTCTAGTCCACTTTATAGCCTGTAAGCACTTTGCTTTGTAAATACTATCTCCTCGCTCTATCTCTCCCCCGCCATCTCTTTTTCCCTACAGGATATAGACTCTTCTTGACCAACAGGCAACCAAGCATGTGAAACCTGACCAAAGCAAATTTGTTTTTTTACCACAAGGATTACTCCAACTCAAAAATCAATCACACACCCCCGCCAAGTTAGATTTCAATAATAAACATTGTACGATCATTGTGGTTGTGGTTACTGATAGGAACCCATTCCTACAAACAGATACCGTGTTTTCTATTCATAATAATTGTTATTGTTGTTATTGCTGCTACAATGAGAGATACAATATTTAAAATATACTGTACTGTGACATTTTGTGATTAAAACCAAATGTTTTCTTTTCTTTAGTTTTTTTGTTGAAGAGTTGAAGCCAGCCGCCACCTGGTCATTGAATTATTGGCTTAGGAATGCACAAAAACAAAACAATCTCTATGAATTCATGGGGTGCATAATTCATCGAAAATAATTAAAAGCACTCCTTTAAACCCTCTAGACATAAGGGCCGTTTACACCAAGCAGTAAACTATAGCTATAAAAATATAGTTTTTAAAATCGTTCTAACTCAACGTGGATGGCAGAGTTCACACCACAGCTATAACAAAGACAATGGTGAACAATATGCAGTTATATCGTTATAGTTCATTTGGATGCTGGGGTTCAAGTGGTTTATTGGTGTGGCTCTGCAGGAGTGTGTGTGTGTGTGTGTGTGTGTGTGTGTGTGTGTGTGTGTGTGTGTGTGTATCATTGCTGAGTACTCCAGCAGACTCGACTTAATCCACACATCTCCTCTGCCTCTAATCATGAAAGTGGAGGCAGTCAGAATAATAGCATTGGCCAAGGTACAACATCTTTTCTCCAATGTACCACGAAAATCACTACGTGATTTGACTGACAAAACTGTGCACTTTGTGAGACAATGGACTGGTCTTAACACACACACAACACGTGACATTATATTTCACAGTAAACGTGAGGGTGGTTTGGGTGTTCCCAATTTTGAATGGACATATATTGCTACGAGGCTCTCCCACTTGTTAATTATGCTGAACAATGATGACCAGTATGTGAGAGAGCTTGCACGTTCATCTCTATTCCTGGACCTAAAACGACGTAAGGTCGCCTTGGCATGTGGCTCGGATCCTAGCTTCCTAGGCTTCAGGAGGAAACTTAGTGGTGTCGTGTCATATCGGGTCCTGTGCTCCTGCAGTGGAGTTAATTACCTCCAGCCATCCTGTCCTATTGTCTATGGTGTGAATCTATGACCCCACACCCGGGCCGAATTCTTTTGTTTACTCAGAGAGCACTCAGAGACTAATAATATGTAGGAGCGCCTGTCGCCAGTTGTCTCCTAAATCAGACTCAAGAATCAAGTAGAATAAGTCTATAAAAGGTATAATAATCTCTTCTAAATTTACAGATGGATAGAACTAAGTTTTAGTAAAATAAAGATCGTTCTGTGTCTAAGCCAAGGTTAAAGACGACATCATTGTGTAAGGGATTTTGACTCTCTCTCCAGAGGAGAGGAGCTGAGCTGGAGAAAAGCGTTTCTTTTAAGTCATTTTAATCATCTAAATAATTTATACAACGTCAGACATGTCAATGTTTAGATTCATTTCGAAGCTAATAAAATGTTGAATAATAATGTTATAATGTGAGCTTGTGTAAAGGTACAGTTTGATAGATAAATGTTATATACTAAAACTAAGGCAGATCGTAACCCAGTGTGTGACTTTTAGGCCCACCCCAAAAAGTCCATTGTCTTAAGCAACCTGTATTGTGAATGGTCAGGAAGAGGGCCCGTTGCTTGCATATAATGTGATGTGTTTGTGAGAATCGGGGCTCTGTAATGTGGATCCACGCAGAGGCCATGCCCAACAGAATAAAGGAGATTCTATGGGCCGCGCCATATATTGAATTGACTTGGATGTATGGATTGCTGAGAACTTTGACAATAAAGTGAATTGTTTGAGAATGTAAACTCGGACTCTGAGCGTTGGCTTATTCTCCGCCGCCGGATATGGATTCTTATTTCTACCGGTCCGCTATGTTCAGACACCACAGTGGAAAGCTAGACAGTCGCTCTCCCGGCTTCGGTGTGTGGTCAGACTGGCCGGACTTAAATGGTCTGTGCTGTTGGGCTGATGTTGCCTTGAAGTGGGTAGGGTCTAACTCAAAGGCGATGGCTGTCTCGGAGGACTTTATATCTGACCCCAGTATCTCTGTCAGAGCATCTATGACTGTGTGTGGAACAGAACACCAACTCCCACTGACTAATGCCCGAGGTCGCCTCTTATGGGCACAACAACAAAGGCAGCATTGGACTGAACTGAGGCTGCAAGGGAAGACTGCATGTGTCCCCGCTGCGGACCATTCTGTCTCGCACTCTGTGCTCAAAAATGTTGCTTTAGACGAATGCATTGTTGTCTTTCTCTGAAAGCGAGGCTGCAGGTTTTACCATCTAAACTTAACCTCTCCATCTGGTTTCCAGGCAACCATGATCCTCACTGTATACATCATGGTCATGAACAAATAGCTGAAACCATGTCCCACATCTTAAATGGGTGCCATGTATACAGGGGACTCTACATAAGTAGGCATATGACAGAATAGTGGATTTGATATCTAAAGATATCACTTCTATTTTACAGCTCGGCATTCAACACCATAGTACCATCTAGGCTCGTCAGTAAGCTCCAGGACCTGGGTCTGCCAGAAGCTCTGTGTGACTGGATCCTGGACTTTCTGACGGGCCGCCCCCAGGTGGTGAGAGTGGGTGACTGCACCTCCTCTTCACTGACTCTGAGTACAGGAGCACCACAGGGCTGCGTTCTCAGTCCACTCCTGTACTCCCTCTATACACACGACTGCGTGGCCCTGCATCCCACAAACACCATCGTCAAATTTGCAGACGACACGGTGGTAGTGGGGCTGATCACCGGGGATGACGAGGTGGCATACAGAGAGGAGGTAACCAACCTTGAGCAGTGGTGTGGAGAGAACCACCTCCTTATGAACGTGGCCAAGACCAAGGAGGTCATTGTGGACTTCAGGAAGGGAAGGGACCCACAGCCCCCTGTTACCATCGGCGGTGCTGTAGTGGAGAGGGTGGAAACCTTCAAGTACCTGGGAGTTAACATCAATGAGAAGCTGAAGTGGGAGGGACACACATCTCTGGTGGTCTCAAAGGCCCAACAGCGCCTATATGGACTCAGGCGTCTCAAAAAGTTTGGCCTGAGTCAAAATACCATCAAGGCCTTCTATCGTGGGACAGTGGAAAGCCTGTTTAGCTAGGCAGATACCGGGAATAATCGTTCACTTCCGGATAAAAGCGCCAAAATTGGTACACATACTCCTTGGGTAGTACTGTTTTGATAAAACCCGTTAGCCACCTGAAAATTTAAGATGGCGGCCATTTTTCAAGATGGCCGCCATTGAATATACAGTAATATTACATTTCCCAACAAAATCCCCTAGATACAAGCGCCAAAATTGGCAAACATACTCCTTGGGTATTGCTATTTTGATAAAAACCAAAGATTTTAAGATGGTGGCCATTTTTCAAGATGGCCACCATTGAATATACAGTAATTCGCAGTAATTTCACAATAAAATGTCATAGATATGCACCAAAATTGGCACACACACTCTTTGGGTATTGCTCTTTTGATGAAACCTGTTACCCATGTAAAAATTCAAAATGGCAGCCATTTTTCAAGATGGCCACCATTGTACAGTAGGCTATATACAGTCAAATCACATTTAGAAGTAAAATAGCTTAGAAGCAAGCACCAAAATTGGCTCATATACCATTCTTTTAATAACATATTAGCAGCCACCTAAAAATTCAAGATGGTGGCCCTTTTTCAAGATGGCTGCCATTTAATATACAGTATTGCTACATTTTGCAATAACATCACATAGATTAGCGCTGAGAGACTAGCGGATCTTGCAAGTGTAGATTACAAGTAGTAATAGCGCCCTGGGATCACCCTTTGTCTAGTCTCTACCCTTCGACCTGTTTGGCTTGGCTTGGGTAACCCTGCCAGGAGTACAAGACTCCTGCCGACATAGTTCTAGGGGTCATGGAGACATGCAAACTGCCCCACCACGATAAGGTGATGATCCCGTTGAGGCAGGTTTTTTTTTTGTCTTTTCTTTCTTTATTATTATTATTATTATTTTTTTATAGACAGTAGGCCTATACTTATTCGCTTGACCAAATTGTCTGTTTGTTCGCTTATTGTCTTGCTGCCTGGATGAGGAAGACACTTCTAAACCTCGCATCTGCAGCCATGCAGTGCAGTGCAGGTCAGACCAAATCTGTAGCATTTGCATCGACCGCAGCACTCCGACTTGTATCCACACTTGGTCAGCTGCTTGCAACTCTCTGCAATGGGTGGGAGCTCTGTCCAAAATATCTGCCACAGATCTCCATTCTTCTTCCAGCCTGTTTCTGGTTGACTTATTGTTGACTGACTCCAGATACAGCCCGCCTGGTAGGCAGCACGCTTTACATGCTCCTTCAGCGCTGATCGGGTTGGAGGAATGGCTTATGGTCTCTGCTTCCGAGCAAACATGTCCAACCTTGCATCATCAACACCTTCAGCTGCGCTTGATCTGTCATACATCATGAGCGAACTCTCTCTCCTCCGTCCTGATACTCCTGGACCTGTCTGCAGCGTTCGACACAGTGAACCATCAGATCCTCCTCTCCACCCTTAAGGGGATGGGTGTCTCAGGCTCTGCACTCTCCCTGTTTGCATCCTACCTGACGGGTCGGTGATGAGAGGGTCTGTATCAGAACCACACAGACTCACTACTGGGGTTCCCCAAGGCTCGGTTCTGGGTCCTCTTCTTTTCTCTCTCTACACTACATCTCTTGGTGCTGTCATCCACTCCCATGGCTGTTCCTACCACTGCTATGCCGATGACACCCAGCTGATCCTCTCATTCCCCCCCTCTGACACACAAGTGGAGGCACGCATTGCTGCTTGTCTGGCTGACATCTCGGAGTGGATGTCGACGCTCCACCTGAAGCTCAACCTGGACAAGACCGAGCTGATGTTCCTCCCGGGGAAGGGCTGTCTGCACCGGGACATGGCCATCACCATTGATAATGCTGTGGTGACGTCAACTCGGACTGCGAATAATCTGGGTGTGACCCTGGACGATCAACTGTCTTTCTCGGCAAACATCGCATCAGTGACACGGTCCTGCAGATTCCTCCTCTACAACATCAGGAGGATTCGCCCCTTCCTCACGGAGAAGGCAGCCCAGGTACTCATCCAGGCTTTTGTCATCTCCCGCCTGGACTACTGCAACTCCCTCCTGGCTGGTGCTCCGGCATTTGCCATCAGACCTCTGGAGCTTGTTCAGAAAGCTGCAGCTCGTCTGGTGTTCAACCGCCCCAAGTTCTCCCACACAACTATCCTTCTCCGTTCTCTACACTGGCTCCCCGTAGCAGCTCGGATCCAGTTTAAAACCCTGGTGCTAGCCTATAGGGCAGTGAAAGGAACAGCTCCTTCTTACCTCCGGGCTATGGTCGATGCCTACACCCCTGCCCGACCACTTCGGTCTGCCACCTCGGGGCGACTGATTGCCTCGTCACTCAAGGTTCCTTCTGGTCGATCGACACGGTCACGACTTTTTTCTGTTCTGGCCCCACAGTGGTGGAATGAACGTCCCACTGATGTCAGGACGGCAGAGTCACTGCCCATCTTTCGCCGCAGGCTGAAAACACTACCCTTCCTCTTTGTCTTGTACAAGATTGTACAAGAAAATGCTACACATAATAGACTTATAACATAGCATGATCCCCTAATGTAGCAGAAGATTAGGATTCCGGGGCTGATATATGGTACAAGGAAGCCAGTGAGTCAGTCCATGGGTCCAGATTCAGATTCTACATAGTGAAAAATGTATGATTTGACACCAAGATTACTCAAATAGGACATATTTTGGTGATTTTATTCAGAAATGCATTATTAGTGTATATTCAATGGCGGCCACCTTGCAAAATGGCCGCCATCTTGAATTTTTAGGTGGCTGCTAAAATGTTATTAAAAGAATGGTATATGAGCCAATTTTGGTGCTTGCTTCTAAGCTATTTTACTTCTAAATGTGATTTGACTGTATATAGCCTACTGTACAATGGTGGCCATCTTGAAATATGGCTGCCATCTTGAATTTTTACATGGGTAACAGGTTTCATCAAGAGAGCAATACCCAAAGAGTGTGTGTGCCAATTTTGGTGCATATCTATGACATTTTATTGTGAAATGACTGCGAATTACTGTATATTCAATGGTGGCCATCTTGAAAAATGGCCACCATCTTAAAATCTTTGGTTTTTATCAAAAGAGCAATACCCAAGGAGTATGTTTGCCAATTTTGGCGCTTGTATCTATGTGATTTTGTTGGGAAATGTAATATTACTCTATATTCAATGGCGGCCATCTTGAAAAATGGCCGCCATCTTGAATTTTCAGGTGGCTAACGGGTTTTATCAAAACAGTACTACCCAAGGAGTATGTGTACCAATTTTGGCGCTTTTATCCGGAAGTGAACGATTCGCCTGTTTTTCGCCTGTTATCTGCCTAGCTAGTTGACCAGCAGCTTCACCAGCTGGTATGGAAGCTGCACGGACAAGGACCATAAGGCCCTAAGAAGGGTGGTGCGCACAGCTGAGCGCATCACTGGATGTCAGCTGCCCAGCCTGGAGGAACTGTATGACCAGCGCTGCCTCAGGAAATCCCTGAGGGTCATCAAGGACCCCACACACCCCCATAACAGTCTGTTCATTATGTTGCCCTCAGGCAAGAGGTATAGAAGCATCAAAGCAAGCACAAGTAGACTGAAGAACAGTTTTTTACCCCAGGCTGTGAGACTATTAAACAAGTCTATGAAATGAATTTATTTATTTCCATGGTGTGACGGCCTTGTGTGCTGACCCTGGTCTTTTAAACTGACTTTTAAACTGTTTTTAATCTTACGGAAGTTTAGTATTGTTATTGATGAACTGTTTTTATTCTTTGTTTTATGGAGCACCTCCAACCTAAGTTTTTCACAGTGCATGTACTTGTACTTTGTACCTTGTGACAATAAACATCTTGAGGTCCTCCATCATGCTGTATAAGCATTCTACTGTGAAGCCGAGCATGTTTAACCTGTGTAACGATGATTCTGTATTCTCTAACATTTCAGCTAACACCCCTGATGTCATTGTTGTTAATGAAAACCATAGAGAGGTGTTCATTCTCGAGGTCGGCTGTACTTTTGATTACAGCTTAGAGGAAGCCTTCCTAACCAAAGTGCTAAAATATCAACAGCTAGAGCAGACCATCTCTCAGCTAGGCTACAGATGTAAACTTTTGGTTTTTATCTTTGGTAGTCTAGGACACGTGCACAAGTTGGTTGTGAGGGGCTTGCAAATGGCCGGCCTCTCCAACAGGAGGGCTAAACAATTAGCAAGGTACTGCTCAATATCAGCTATTATAGGAATCCGCTCAATTTGGAGGAGGCGTTGGTTCCTTTACCCATGATTGTTGTCCGCTGTGTTTGACAAGTATGCCATCCTTTGTTTTGTATGTAACATTGCTCTGCTTTACATGCGCCTTGTAACTAACTGTCTTCCCTTCATATGACTGCACTGGCAGTGTTTATGTCCTTTGTACATCCTGTACTTCTTATTATGTGGACATAAATAAATATTTCAAATATTTCAAATGTGTGTGTGTGTGGGTGCGTTTGTGTGTTTTTATTTTTGGCAGCCTATAGGACATACCCACAGACTGGTTGTTAGTGTTTCAACAACTTGGGATGCCCAAAAAGGAGGCAAAAAGGCTGGCAAAGTATTGTGCTATAATTGGCAGCCGCCACATATGGCAGAGAAGCTGCTATTTATACCCATAGAGTACTGAGTGACATGCTTATTGTATCACGAAGACATATGCCATGATTTTGTGAATGTAACCTTACTGCACCTATAATATTTGTGTCCTTGTATGCCCTCCTTTGTGTGGACATAGATCAATGGTTAAAGTGTCTGTCTGTCTGTCTGTCTGTCTGTCTGTCTGTCTGTCTGTTTGCCTGCCTGCCTGCCTGCCTGCCTGCCTGCCTGCCTGCCTGCCTGCCTGTGTGTGTGTGTGTGTGTGTGTGTGTGGTGGGGGGGGCTGTGTCCGGAGCTCAGGTTGCAAACTGTTGGACCGATCAGCACCAAATTCCTTGTGCACACTGCCAGTATATGCCACAGAACTTTACATTTTCATAATGGAAGTCGAAAGGGTCCAAATCGGGCTGAAACCGCAGATACGTCATGTCACAGGCTGGCCACGTGAGGTCTGAGATCCACATTGGAGCCATGCCGTTCCCATGTACGCTTAGAACCCGAGACCCACATGATTGGCTTTTTTCTTTCTGGATCTGCAGCATTGTCCAGATTGAACTAAGCTGGTAGCACAATACAGCACTTCATCGATGCAAAGATAAATCTATAGCGGGCCGTCCATTTAAGAATCACATACTGCCTCAGTGCAGGGGGTTGAGAGACGGCAGCAAGCAGACAACTTTGAAATTGAGCTGTCTTTGTACTCATTTAGTCTCTGTTCGGGTGGAAAACGGACGGAAACCTCATATGTCCGGTTACTTTTCAGGATTCAAATTCAAAAATAGCAAAAGTAGAAGATCTACAGGCTCAAACCGTGTCGCGTTTTGAGCTTGTAGATCTGCTACTTTTGATACTTTTGTGTGACGCTGTAGCATGATCAAGAAGGGTGTTAATTTTTGAAAAAACGAAAAGTTAAAATATGGAGATAAGAGGTTTCTGCCCGACAGCAACGATTTAGCCCTCATGAAGTCACAGGGGACAGGTGTCCCGTGGTGGAGCGTGCTAAGAGTCATGGAATATTTAGTCTGGACTTTAGACTCATTGGTAGACAATTTGATTACATTTACATTTAATTTACATTCAGACAATGAAGATTTTGGTTTAACGCCGGAAGGACCAATTATTTCCCCATCATTACTGAACAATGCATCTCCATGGAGACTGACCCAGTTGCATTTATACATTCAACCCGGGCCGGGCAGCAGTTCAATTGTAAATAAATGAAAGGGTGCACATTAGCATTTGATCAAACTCGAACAATTGAGAAAAAAACAGGTACAATCCGTTTTTAATGATAAAAGCCTTTGACTTTATTGAGTTAACCATTCAATGTCTGCATCATAAACCTCATCTTTGATTCCAATTACTCAGACAGAATTTTAAAGAAACTAATGTGTTCTCTAGTCTGTGATAATGAACATGATGTAAAGTATGCCAAAGGGTTCTTTTGTTCCTCAAAAAAGCAATTGAAGTCAACGCTCCAATTAAAAGCTCATTTCCCAGAGGGTCAAAAAGCTAAGGCCAGTACCCAAGATGGCCCTGCACAGCCTTTCAGAGGCTACTATAACACGTACTGTAGAACAGACAATGTCCCTGTATTCTGAGCAAGGAATCACTTTAGTTTTGATCTTCTTTTGGGTTGAGCGGTCACCAGTTTCGGGGGAGCTGTCCCTTTACAACTTAGAGAAATTAGTCTTCTCCAGCCAGGCACCTCTAATCCGATAAACACTTTTAAAACCCAGCATTAGCAACGAACAGCCGCACAAACCGTAAAGCCTTTCTGCTTCGCCCTTAAATGAGAGTTGTCATCTCAGTGGTATGAGTCGCGATAACGAAATGGCAGGCTGACAGAGAGGCGACCATCTGCACAGAAAAGCTGGAAAACCTGCCAGTGAAACCAAAGAGAGAAGCTGACAGGAAACAATGCAACCTGATGAATTAGACAGCTCAACAGGGGTATTAAACAAATCGAATATCCATCAACGAAACTAGGCTGAGAGATGACAATACAATGAGATGCACACACACCCACACCGCGCTACTGTTGTTGGGTACGATAAACTTTGCTTGTGTACTCAGGCACAAGTACAGGGTCAACAGCATGCCGGAATAACAAAACATCACCAAAAAATGTGTGATGAAGGTGCTCTTTGGCAGGGAAGCCAAACAAACGTTCAACAAAGGAGAAAAGAGGCACTCTAAAAAGCCTTTTTACGTTGTCTATTTCATTGTAGAAAAACATTTTCATTGTAAAACCAGATGCGATACGGCCCACGCGTAGTGGCACACCCTGAAGAAGGCTGTTGTACAGCTACGCGGGGGTTGTATCCCTCACATATGGTCTAATCTGTGAAGCAGCAGGTGTGGTCAAACTGTACGCAGACGTTGTGAAGAAATTATGCACTGTATTTCTCTTAATATAATATAATGTATTTTTATTATTCTCTTGCAAACAGGGGTGATATTCATAGACCAATTATTTGTTTACCAACATTGAGACTGGATGCACAGGTGATTGTTTCATACAATCAATTCTCAACCTGTTGTTTCGGGGTGCGCTGGTTTCAGCACACCCCAACCCCCTCTTATGTGTTGACTAGTGCTGCGCGCCCTAGCGAGACCTGACAGAATGGGTTTGACGTTTGCGCAGTATGACGCTTGCAACCAGTGTGACGTCGTCTGTTAAGGGGTCTATTAGCACAAAATGTTCTAATATTAATAATGAACTATCTGAAGATCTTATTTCCTTTACAAATTATTAAAAAGTGTACGGTATATTATGTAAACAGTCTGGTCTTGTAAATAGAAAATCCATTAACTATTTACTATTGTATCCCCCTGGTATTGCTAAATGCGCCCAATGAATGTGGCTTTATATTGATGTCCCTCCCTATAAATATGTAGAGGGGCGTCCATGGATAATGGAGAGAGATTCAGGGGACATTGAGAAAACTCATCTTCAAGATCGATAGCCAAAACAAAACTGCTCTCCAGCAGATGACTTGCAAACGAGCAGATTTGATGAACAACACAATCTTGCGGCAAAACTGTGTGAGAAACCAAAACAAAATTAACTTGATGAGAAAGAAAGAAATCTTCTCCCAAAGCCTCCATAAAAAAATAAATAGAGGCTTTTAGACCCGCCTAATCAGATTGCAAGTGGTTGCATGAGGCTCTGGAATGTCTATCACTGTGTCCAATTGTTGTTTAGGGTGTAATGTAGGATGACATGAAAACCATTAACAGCTGTGATATTATAGATATTATGGGACATCTGTGTATTTGCATACAGCAGTTAGTTGAAAACAAACACAGGGAATTCATGTATTATGCATGCTAGAATAGAACAGAAAGGTCCCATGTCCAATAACAATACGTGCTGACTACTACTTTTCCTTTTTTTCTTGGGTGCAAAAGTGTCCTTTTAAAACAACAGATAAAAACTTTTTTCCTTCCCCACACACATTTGTATCTATAATCTAGCTGAAGAAGGAATGCCCTACAGTACCAATTTAGCAACTCTCCGACTAATGATGTAATAGGAGAAGAGAGGTGGACCGATGTGCAGAACCAAGATAACCCGGGGCAAGAAACAAGGAGGGAACCCGCAAGAGAAGATAACAAGCCTATAACCCACAAGGAAGTATAAAAATGAGAAAGAAGATTTATCGAAGATAATTGAAATTCAATTGTAATTCTTTGAATCATAAGACAAGTCACACAACGAAAAGACCAAAGATTATAAAACTATAGAAAAGGAATCAAAGGGAGCCCGCAAGGAATAGCATGGAAGCCCACAAGGATAGGATACTAGAAAATAGTCCATAAAATGTACTTTAACAGCTACAACAATCCAAGGGGGAACAGAGAGCTGAAGCTTTAAATAAGCCAAGAGCTGCGTCACTATTGCGTCATAACATCTTGGGCCTTGCCCTGGCCCTCTCTGCCAATTGGCTGCCTCATCTATGAGAGGACTTGCTAAATGCCAGTTTAGAATAAATACGAAAAATGTGCATCGGGGTACTTGAGTGTGCAGCATCTCCCTTTCAAGCTCCTGCTGTTGTTCCAGTTTATAGCCAAAATGTGCATTTCCGTTGCTTTATGTTACCACCCTGCCAAGGCTGCCAGGTGACTCCAAGAGGTGTCCACAGCTACCGTAGGCAAAGGCCCATTCCAGCCATCTGGTAACCGTTATCTGAGGCCACGCCCTCTCCAAAACAAGGGAGATTAGAACTTGATTAAATTGCATTGTGAAATGTTGGTTCTATGAAACTACATGGAATGAATCTAGGCGTGTGTGACCACTCAGTGGTGGAAAAAGTACTCAAATGTTTTACTTAAGTAAAAGTATCAATTCTGCAATGTAGAAGTACTCTGTTACAAATAAAAGTCCGGAATTCAGAATTTACTTGAGTAAAAGTACAAAAGTATCGGTATCAAAATGTACTTAAAGGGACTACACCATGAATTTTAACTTTTTCTTCTTTTGTGTGTGTTTCTGGTCTCCCCTACCTCTCTTCTATCCCCAAAAATACCCCAGTTTGAATATATATATATAAAATATATATATATATATTTTATTTTATTTATTTATTATTATTATTTTTTTGTACTTTTTCCACACAGAACCAGGAGATAACATGCATACAAACTGGCTCAATAGCGCCCCGTGCCAAACAGGACAATGTGGTATTGCAGGTGAAAGTGCTTTATAAGTCAGAGAGAAGTTAGTTGGAATGAGTATATCTGAGGCTTGATTTAGGCTCAAACCTTTTGAAAAACGTTTGAGGGACATAAACAATATGATATTAAATATCATTATTATTTTTTAAATTCATGGTGTAGATCCTTTAAAGTACCAAACGTACAGTACTTGAGTGTTACTTTACACCACTGGTGAACATACCTCTGAATTGTGTAATTGCCAAATAGAACGTCCTCTGATACTCTGACAACGGGGGTTGCATAACCCAGGGCATGCATTCTGAACAGACATTGCACTGGCAAATTTAAAATATCGTTATTTCCTCCTGACCTACATTTTAACTATGTACGAAAGGTTTAGTTGTGCAGATGTGTGAAATTCAATTTAGTTTTTTTCTTTCTTTTTTTCTTTAGGGAGAATCAGAATGGAACGGCCTCCCTCCTCCATTGTCACATTGGCCAGCCATTGAAATTCCACCCACACTACACACCAGAAGGCCATTTTTATCATCTTCGCTTCATCTATTCACATGCAATGAGTTCTGGGATAGGCGTCTGGCTAGAGATAACTCAAGACCAAATATATTTTGTTACATTTGATAATGCTTGTTCAAAACAACTGGGAGAGCAGCTGTTCATGTTTTAAAGATCCAGCATGTCCAAGTGTGGTTTAAATCTTCAGAAAAATAAATCTATGATCAAGAAATGACAAGAATGTTTCTCACCCCATAAACATTCCAATATCTATTATTAATTATGCCATTATATGCCACGCCTGTAGAACCAACCCCTCATTAATATGCCAATATGACACGCCCCTGGAATCAACATGCCAAAATCTCCATGTCCCCCCCCCCAAAAGAAAGTAACATGAACACATCTCCCTCACACACCTGTATCACTTAGCAAGAGGCAATTTTAGAGTAATTATGCCTCATCAGGGCTAAACATTAGATTTTTTAAAATGATATATAATGTCTATAATAATTGGAATTTCTACATAATAAATTAATTGCAATGTAAATATAGTAACCTAGTTTTGCTATAATGTTACAACAAAATGTAGGCAACAAAAGAATAAAAGTTATGTTCTGTGCAAACAATTGCCTGCCAGAGTTTTTTCAGATTTTTAGCTGTTGCCTGCCAGGGTTTTGCCATGTTTTTGGTACCTGTTCGCGTAGCCACAGATTTTTTTCCTCCAGTATGATTGATCCCCAGATGGTTTCTAATCACAGATGAGATTCAGGTGTGGTTTCACAAATGTCAACGAGGTCATTTTGACCTCGTTGACATGTTTGGTTGATGTTTCAATATAGCTCAAAAGCAGTAGTTTTAAACCAAAAAACAAAGTGAATTGTTTGTCCGTTTGAATTTTAACATTGAAGTGAATGGAGCAGCAAATCTTCGAACATTTTTAGCTCCTAATCTGTTCATAATTCGACAAGGGTTGAAATTATAAAAAAATGCAAAAAAAAAAAAAAAATTTTTTTTTTGAAAAAAAATTTTTTTTTTTCCCTTTTTTCCAAAGACGTATATATACGTCTTTGGCAGACAACAGCTGATAATTAAAAGACGTATATATACGTCTTTGGCAGCTAATGTGTAGAATAAACGCAACGCTGTCCAATACGTTGTTACATTGGCCAATGTGCCGAGAGGGAAAAGTCAATCTCAGTGTCGCGCTCAACTCGAGCCGATCTACAAACCCACAATTCATCACGGATGCAAAACACTGTGGGCTTGAAGATCGACTGTGTTTGCCACGGTACACCGTCATAAAATTAAGCATACCCACACACGCAAGCGCAATAAACCAACCAATAAAAAACAATGAAAACAATAAAAGTGAATCTGGCCAGATTTTGGAACCCCTCCATTGTTGTACATCATGCCTAATTTTCACACCATCGGACGTCCTTCTTGTGTTGTACAAGGGGTTGTGAGAACCGATTGACTGCTCCCGATTGGCCCGTTGGGCGATTGGATGAATGTCCGAAAATGTTGTGCTCTCGCACATTTGAAGCAGAGCTCCGACACGATTCCCAGATGTCGGTGTCTTCTTTTCTCACTGAACCTGCGCGACAGCAATTGACAATATGTGCGTGGGTGTATGACAATGCAGACAATTTACAACCATGAAATGCATGCAAGCCTGAACCAAACTGATTTTGCTGCCTCTATCCTCTGCTCTATTCACTTTAGCACTGAGAACCGAGAAGAGTACACACATCGTCGTTTAATACTGTGTGCGTGTGAACACACACACACACACACACACACACACACACACACACACACACACACACACACACACACACACACACACACACACACACACACACACACACACACACACACACACACACACACACACACACACACACACACACACACACACACACACACACACACAAAGCACCGGAAGGGGGATTTGTCGAGATATTTTATCTGCGCATGTTTCAGTCTGGCTACCCCTGTTGTGTAGGCTACACAATGTTTGTGTATTGGCCGCTCTCACCGATCTGAACGCTGTCTCTTTGTGTGAATGGCCCTTCCACACTGAACAAGACAATGACACCACTCCACTCTGAAACCCATTAACTGCTGCGCCACAAATTGCTGTGTGGGATACATGACAATAAAAGGTTAAAGGTTGTATTTATTGTCACATCTGGTGCACAGTTAAGAGTAAAATAAAATGATTGGCTTCCTTCAGACAGTGTAGCAGCATACGAAATAATAAGTGAGGAAAGAGAAAGAGAATAAAACTAGAGAACAGAAGACAACTACCCGCTTTGCATATAGAGATCACTTGCCTCAACTCGCTCATTTGTGCTGTCAATGGAAGAGACAGTGTCTACAGTATATTCCACTTTCAAAACAAATATGAAAGAGACAAACATTGAAGAATGGACAGTAAGAGCAGAATGGGGCCAACAGGGACGCACGTGTGAGCACATAAATAGTGAGCTTTGGCTTTACATCACAAACCATTTATTTAATACAGTATGAGTAGAACATAACATTTATAAAATAGTGCTGTGTATGCCCACCTTAAGTAGCCTAGACTTTAGGAAATAGCCTCCTTGACAAACACGTTGCGTGCGAGCATGCAAACGCACGCACACGCTAACGCACTCACACACACACACACACACACACACACACCACTGTTTCACGTGCAAGGTAGGTCTGTTTACTTTAGTCTGGCTGTCACACGTGGTCTGTTGACATGCATAGTATGCATGAATAGTAATGCCTTTTAGAGCAATGGTTCTCAAACCTTTTCATTTCATTTCAAGGACCCCCAAATTATTATGTATAGGCTATTTAGCCGCAGACCCTAATCTGAAAATATTTTGTGCCAGTATTTGTGAGCTTGCGGACAGGGCTGGGTCAAAAATTCGGCCTTGACATTTTGGCCCAGACCGGCCCACCACAACCGACACGCAGATAGCATACTCTACCGCCCGCTCCGTCGAGGCACACACAAACAAACAAGCCATAATACCACCACTTTTACTGAAAAATATCCCTCCATGTTCTGGAGCCTTGAGTAAAATAAATGATAACTACACAACCCATACACAACTACACAACCCATTAATATGATAGTTAGCCTGCAGTACTCACAAACAAGCGGAGTGTGTTGCTCTTATAAGGAGGATGCTGGCTAAAGCACATCATGGCTAGGGCAGCCCAGAGTAGGGCAGCAAGCTACCCTACTCTGGGTAGATCATCTCCACTGGAGATGATGTATTGGACCTATTACAAACTTGGATATAAGAAGTAGAGGACTATTATGAATGGGTGAAGTATGAACATGATTACATGCAAAAATGTGTCTGCAGGTAATCAGAACTTTGGCTAGTTTGCTAAAGGATAGAAAACAAGGGTTGGCTAAAATGATCTGAGAATGTATCAGTATATAATAAAAAATTGCCCGCTGTGTCAAAAGGCCAGCCCATCACTGCTTGTAGATAAGGTTAAAGGGGTTGAACTACAACTTTCAAAGGTGTCAAACTCAAAGTACCATGTCTGTCTGCCCTACAAAAACTTTGAGGGGATGGAAAAGATCATAAACTCCTCCATGCGTCGAGCCTCCAAAGTGTTGTTTCAGGGACAAAGCGAACAAATGGTTCGGTTCTGAACCCCATACCAGCATGAGTCCCATTACAGCCTCAAGTCGTAAAATGTCCCAGTTTAACCATGAATACATCGCACCCCACCAAGGGCATTAGACACTGGTGGTTGGATTTGGCAGAGGGAATTGCTTTGGTAATTTTACAGACAGCCGAAACGCTACCGTCAACAGTACTACTGTAAGACTGTCGTCTTGACCATGTGTTTCTCAAACATTTTCATGTCGAGGACATCCAAAATGATATGTATTTCGCCGTAAACCCCCATCTGAAAATATTTTGTTCCAAGGACCTCCGGAAGCAAAGATTTTGGTTTAAGTTTTCACGATTTTTCAAAAGATCTACAAGCACATAGCGTGTCACTTCATGTCGCGCTTTGTGCTTGTATAGCTGCTATTTTTGAATAGCTAAAGTATAAAATGGTTAAAACCATTGTGACGCTATGTTAACTAATTTTGCTGTGGACCCCCTGGAACCCCCTCAAGGACCCCTGGGGGTCCCCGAATCCCACTTTGAGAACCAATGGTCTTGACAACCTGTCTGCTTTCCATTTGTGATGAGCTTTCAAACCTGACGATGAAGCCACTACTCATGGCAATTACATGGTGTGGGCGTCTTGACAAATGAAAGCGATATGGCAAGGTTATCCCAAGATGAAGACATCCACATGAAACATGCATGTGTCAGAATGATGTATTAGGTGACCATTAATAGGTGTAATGCGGAAATGGGGCATCAATCATGCACTATATATAACATATATTATACTGTACATAACAAAATATACTGTATATAGTAACATATGAAAAAACTAGAAGCAGCCATCTGGATATCACGGCTAATGAGGGGAAAACTCACAACTCCAATTGAGGTGATTCTCATGTTTTACTTGACCTGAGGATTTAGGTCATACGTTGTAATTAATGTATATACATCACATTTAAAAACTATAATTAGCACTCCGCTTTCACAGGGTAAAACACCTGCCCACCACCACAGAGTCTAGGGGTTGGGGAGGGGTTGGTGTGGGGAGGGTTATTTGGCATAAAAAAAATAGAGGCTTTTATAAATAGAGGCTTTTAAAAAAATAATAGGATATTCAAATTTCTGTTTTTAAATAGGAAAAAAAATGCTGTAAATAATATGAAAACTTCTCTTTTCCAAATTGCCCTAAAATGTTATATTTATACAGGGCTTTCATCAGCAGTACTTCAGTTGTGTAGTTAGATAGTAAATGAATGATGTACGGAAGTGTATAGGGCATATTTTGTCCATCATTTAACTTATTCTATTCCAACCAAGCCTGTAATAATAATAATTTAAAAATAATTTAAAAGACTTAAGCTTTCATGAGACATTTATGCTTCTGTAACACTAGCGCTTCGGCCCCGTTCGACTACAACAGTCTCTAGAGAAAAAGGCAAAATAAAATATCAGATGTGCCTTCCGTTTAGGCGGCAACGCCGTTATGGGGTGTTGAAAACGCAAACAAGTGAAATCCCTTTCCATAGTGGAAATCTTTGAAAATGCTCCGCCCTGCGTCTCCATGTGACCAGCCAATGACTGGTCTATCTGGCAGCGCACAACATCGCCACCTAGCCACCTAGCATGCACACTACAGCATTTTCAATCACTGTTGCGTCGCAACAGCACTTTGTCGTTTTCTGTTCTGATCGTTACCATGTAAACGTTGACAAGCTTGCTGCAGTGCAGGCTTGCCAACTTAGTAAAATCCTTGTAAAATAACACTCAGGATCTTATACCGTAGGTGGTCTGTGCCACACCATCATTATCAATGATGCAGTGGGACTATGTGCTGTATATTAATATACAGTATCTTCAGACAGGGAAAAAAATTGAACTCTGATTGAACGCTGGCACCCGAGCAGTGGGCTATTTTTATCTCCTTTCACAAAACAATGTATATTTATAAGTGTGCTTGTTATGTGTTTCTGCTATAGCATCCGTCAAATGTAACCCTGTGATTGTCACGTAACGATTTTGAGGTGAAAACAACAAAACCATGATACATCCTTCAAAGGATGTATCATTTTTATTATTATTCATCTAATGTACACTGACAATGTATCTGTATAACTTGGTGATACCAGTGCAGCTAGTAACACACAAAGAGGATTAATACTGTATGAGATGGAGTTATGTCGGTTGACAGACATAAACCTTACTGTATGTTGGAATACTTGCTCGGATTAGCTTAAATTGTTTAATACAAGACTGGAATATACTGTAGGATTCCACCAGTTCTATGGATATTTTGACTTGTGATACAGCAGGTAAACACAGGAGAAGGTAACAACAACATGAATTGTGGGTGTGCTTCATTCACATACTGCAGGTATCAGCATGAAGTTAACAGTGTAGGAGTTCTCCATGGTGATACACTGTAACACCACCTTAATGAAACACAAAACCTCCATAAATGAATGTAATGACCTTCCGCTGTGTGCACTCATCTATGACACTTGAAATTGTCTGCTGTGAAGAGGGTCCATTACAAGTGGAGCACTTTTATTGTGACTCAGAGCTTGCACTCGGCATGGTGCTTCCGGCTTCAATGAGTGTCTATACGAACACAATTGGCCGTGTTCGGGGGAATGGAAACCGAGCACTGAAGGCAATCTTTGTGCTGCACTATTAATTCCTACGGGCTGGGGCTGGGAGTAGGGTGAGGCACTACGTCTTCCCAATGGGGGCTCCTCACTGACAGGAGAGCCATTACACGGTCCCATAGCTAAAATATTCTAAATTAAATAAAATACTAATAACTCACTCAGAGTGCTCAGAGTGCATAAAATCCCAAGATGTTAAGTTATTGTATGGAAAGCAAAAGCCCAGAGCGAGCCTTACTGTAGTACCTAACCTGTGCTGACAGCCATCCTCAGGCTAAAGCATATAATAACCCATTTGAATGGAAGGGAGATAGCCCCTGAATAATAAGAGGTTTGGCAAATGGAAACATGGACATATCAATGATAAATCATACAACCTTTGTTTAGTATTTTGTTAAACTTTTTGCCTACGGCTTGTATGACATGTATGATGATATGTATGAACCACAGTCACAGAGGCCAATAGCCAGAGGTTAAAGGTGGTGTAAGGTAACATTGTAATGAGTCTGTTGGGTATTAGTTAGTAAACATTGGCATATGTGTCAGAGGAGATTCTACTCTCTCCATCACCTCGCTGCGCTACCTCTTTTACCATAAATTAACCGGCCTACAGTATGTTGAGACGACAACCTTGCTGAGAACATAAAGAGCATAAACTCATTTGAATAGTCAACATCCAATCCATACACACTAGCTAGTCTGTTTTGTTGTTTGTTTGTGAAACCTTCTAATCCTTGACCTCCACTCTTGACCTCCACAATGTTCTGCTCTCTGAGCTATCAATCACAACCAATGAGAACAATGTGCTGCAAATTGTATCTTGAAGAGGGCTCTTAACGTCAGTGTTATATTTAACCAGCACTTTAATGAATATGTAGCAAAACAAGTCCTTTTGCACACTGACAGCACTTGATTGGACAGGCGCGTAGGAGTAGGCGGCCAACGCATTGACAAATGAATATCAATGTCAATGAATATGCAGCAAATGTAAGGATACATTTGCTGCATCTTGGGATTTTGAGCCATGTCCACTGAAGCATTGTGGTGAGAGCTGGAACATCAGTGGTTTTACAGTACCACCTGGACCCCTGCTGTTTATTTTCATCAACCTCCAATGTGATTTCTTCTCTGAAGTTTCACCATTTCCGGCGACAGACACAGTGGATTGCGTGTGCTATCCTTTGAATTAAATGACATCTGGTTGTGTTTGATGTTGCTCAGAGAGGATTTCTCCTCAGCCGAACCTTTCTTCAAAACGGTTGATGTTGCTGAAAGATTGCGGCAGAGGTGTCCAAAATAGCATAAACTGTGAGCTTGTAGATCTGCTATTTTAATGACATGCCACAAATAGGGAGGCCAGTTTGAATGAACCAGAGGTTCGGGCCGCTACGCACCTACGTTGCTCCGCCAATCCGACTGATATGGGCATATATAAGTATTGCATAGTTATTATTTGTAGATAAACAGGAAGTCCACCTACTAGGCGATTTTAATATTGGATATGTGTGGTTGCAGAAAGAGTGTCTATAATTGTCTATCTAAAATCTGATTAATCTACAATAAAGATGCAGAGATGGAGGAAATATGAATAAAAGATTCTTTGGGATTTTTAGATTAAATGTGAAAGCTATAGGGGGTGCCATCCCCTGGAAGCCCAAATGACACTCCTGGATTTAGAGAATGTAATGTCTGACCAATCACATTGTTCTGTTAGTTATAAAATCTTGGAGGAGCAAACTACTACCTCAATGTTCTTATTATTACTTCATTATGTTTACTGACCTTGTCGGAGTAGAGTGTGTGTGTGTGTGTGTGTGTGTGTGTGTGTGTGTGTGTGTGTGTGTGTGTCCAAATAAAAGGCACAAGTGTCTGTGCGTGCTATTGTGTGCACATGCATTAGCTGGTGACAAAAGAGAGACAGAGCTCATTAGGGAGGCTTTCTTATCATAATCACTTACAGTTATGTGCCCTTCCCCCTCTCTGATCAATACAGGGCCTTTCATTCCTCATGGAGCACAGCATGTTTCATTAGGGTTAGGGACAAGGCACATCTTGCAGCCATTACTCTCACCACGTCCTCCTCCTACTTGCATCATCCTCATATACCAACAGCTGTGGAAACGGCGCCTCTTTCATCAGCGACACAGAGCCTGTGATGAGCTCAGAGACTAGGCTGGACACAATGGTCAACACCACGCTCAACACTGCATCAATAAAAGTAATTCTGCCCATAGCAAATGCACCCTCAACATGCATACGAGAAGGCCACACTCATTTGCCATTTGCTTAATAGTAAGTAAATAGGGTCAATTGCTGTTGGTACTCTGGACCATAACATTGATTTTCTGCACCGTACAATTGTGTTAATTTCACCTTTTGTACAATCTTTGAGGTACAAATGGATAATTGAATACAGTATTTTATAGTGTAGCTTACTTTTAAACTGTCTGCACTGAGAGAGTCAATTTGTGTTTTTCTCCAATTTCAAAGTACCCAGGCCAGTGTTTCCACGGTGGAACCACTTCACGGCAGATTGCAGATAAACTCAAATGCAAAAATTGGATTTTTGTGAATGGGAAGTATACTCTCTGCTCCCTCAACAATGAATCCTACTAGAACCACTGGGTAACGCACTGAGCCTCTGGCAGCTCAAGTTAACTTACCATAATTGTCAGTGGACCCCTACTTGAGTTAAAGTATAGACCATTTAGGCTCTGTCCCCCAAGGTCCGCTTACTTGTTTGAGGAATACAGAGGAGGTACGGTGACAGAGTACGTTTATGGAGGAGGCCTGAGAGGTACTGTGGAGCCAGGGCGTTGAGACATTTGTAGGTGAGAAGGAGGAGTTTATAATATATGTCCGGTCCCGAAAAGCAACTGGGAACGAATGCTATTGGCTGGAAGGGCAGCACGGGCAGGTCTTCGGTCAATAGAGCCAGTAGAAGCCCTACTTTATCATACATTTTTAAATGAAATTTTAAATAACTTACAAAAACGCATATCATGGTAATTGAAAGAAGACGTTAAACTAGCGACTGAAAGCATAAAGTATTTACACAATGATTACTAAGGTAATAAAAAAGTGTAAAGTCCGGTCAATCCCTAATGTTGTGTGGTAATTGTTCTGCAGCCAGCAGGGGGGAAATAGCAACACATCCCAGGCCGCCATTAATGACGTTAACGTCCTGAAAAGCACTTCCTTATTGGCATCATATCCAGCGGAGCTTCCTCACCGCCTGGTATATAGACACGCCTGTTCAAATATTACTCAACTAGTGAAAGTGGCATCTAATGGTAGGTTTGTCCTCATTATGACCAAAGGTATGCTCTAAAAGTGTGAAAAAGATATTTTTCATTTCGCCTTTAAAGGAGCACTTAATTCAGCCATTTTCAACCTTATTTTCATACGCTGTAGCTGGTTTTCACTAATGCTCATTATGATGGTACCATTTCTGTCGGGTTGAGGAAAAAACAAAACAAAAAACCTATAGGCTACAAATGAGCATTGGTGCCCATTGTGGAGTGAAAAGTAGGTGAGGATTCTCAGAATTCCCCCCCTCATTTGTCTACCAGTTCATTGCTGCAAGCTTCGTCAGACATCTCAAAGTGGATCCTTGCCAGGGTGCTAGGATTAACCCTCCCCGGGGAGCTCGTTATTCAAACGGAATGCAAATGTGTGGCGACAGCGATGGCCTAACCTTGAAAGCTCAAAGTCAGCCTCCCACCAAGCCTCATCATGCACTCACACACTGTCCCCTTGTGCAATTGTAGTGGCACACACTAAATATAGTCTAATTAGCATGTGGTTACATGGTACTGTAGCACCTGCTGTGTTGCTTCTAATCACAGACTCACTGGTTGGCTGATTACACCTAGGGTGGTCCAGACATCCCGAACAATTCGGGACAGTCCCAAATTATAACTATAAGCAATTGTCCTGTCCTGAAAACAAGAGTTTTGATTATAGCCTAATAAAGTCTGCAGCCTGTAGCCATGAATTATGCCCCCCCCCCGGCCGTACATGCATTGGTGCCGTGAATTTATAAAAACAAACACACACACACACACACACACACACACACACACACACACACACACACACACACACACACACACACACACACACACACACACACACACACACACACACACATATATACAGTATATATATATATATATATATATATGACGGCGATGCACAGCTATGACATTGTTAGATTGAATCCCGGTGTCTCGGGACATGATGAACACATATAAAAAGCATGTACCAAGAGGAGCTACAGTAGGAGGAAAACAAACCATTATTGTCTGCAGGTACCAAGAGGAGCTAGGAGGAAAACAAACCATTACTGTCTGCAGGTACCAGGAGGAGCTTGGAGGAAAACAAACCACCCTAGTTCATTGCTTGCCTCACAAGATCCCAACAAAGCGTTTTGCAAAGGAAAATGATTTGGCATTTTGCATGGAGGGCAGAAAGACTTCAAACTGAATTCTGAATCTGGTGACCCTGTTTTTGTTTCTGACAAAATATGACACAAAAAGATGTGTAGGCTATATGACCAAGATCAAATGGGTACAAAACTGAAAACTCCCCACAGGAGCTATCCGCCATTAAAAACAAAAGCATGTCTGTATCATCATATCAATTGTGATGTTCTTTTGCCAGAAATGAATGTGTTCCATGAAATAGTTGTGTCCGTGAGGTGCCTGCAAGTCTCTCTCGATTGGCTGACAAAACCCTGTTGTTCAGAAGCAATAGTTGTGTCACACTCCTGTCCTCCAAAATATAGTACAGTACCTTCCCAAAACGTTGCCACACTACTAGTCCTACATACTTTCGCCTAGAAACTCCATTCATACTTTTAAAAAATCAGCTTACTGTTACCATTTAAACTTTAAAAGGTTGAGGTATGTTATGACTTCCATTGCTGTGTTTAACTTTTTGATCACTCTTATACTTTCGAAGCTATCCCACTCCAAAGCACATGTGGATCTCACAGTCTTTTCAGCTTTTCCAATACACACTAAAGGTCATTTCAGACGGGAAGCGGCCGACGCGCCTATGTAATTCATTTTCAATGAGATGCAGGCAATTATTTGGGACGTGCGGAGAAGTTGAGGGGCGGTGAGGCGAGCGGGTGCGGTCCCGTGAAATGATTGCGCTCGTACTTGTTTGTACACGCACACACGGACAGCAAGAGCTGGATTGTGGTGAGCTTTTCTTTTCCCCGCACCGCACAGGAGGACAAAACAACAATGATCGCGGCGCGATCCCCGCTGATCCGAGTGGTAACGCCCGTGTCCACCGCTCCCATCTTTTAAGACCTTAATGGTGTTTGCTAGAAGGGAGAGAGAAGGACACAGGAGGAATGACCCTTGTGTTCGTAACACAAGGGTCAAGGTTTACATTACAGATATGTTTTTTACATCACCACGTTCCAATCCCTGCAGAAGGCTAGCAAGGTAGCAATTAGTGCACCTGGGGCTGTTTCATGCTTAGCCTGTCAAAGTGGTGCAAAGTAACTAAGTACATTTACTCAAGTACTATACAATAACGTACAATGCTTGCAATGCACAGTACAATGTTGAGGTACTTTTACTTTACTTTTACATTTCTGTTACTTCTACTCCACTACAATTACAGAATTTGACAGCTTTAGTTACTTATTACTTTGCAGATTTAATTATTAACACATTGTGTGCCAAAAACGGTCCGGACCGTTTTTGAGAATCCAAACGAGGAGTGCCGAAAACGGTCCGGACCGTTTTTGACCCAATTTTATTTTTATACGTGGGGCCCACATGGGGCGCTCTAACGAAACTTTGGGATCATCCAAGGAGTCTCTGAGAAGGAGAGGCCGGATGTGGATCCATGTCAAAAATCCTTCCGGTCGGCCTTTCCAATGTTAACTCCTTGACTAAAAGCTTAATATCTCCATTTCTTTTTAACGTGGTGGAAGCGAGCCATTTTCGATCAGCGATCACTCTGCAATGGAGGATAGCGTTAGAAATAATATTGTTCCAGGCGTTAGTCGGGACCCTCCGCCGTCTCGTACGCATGCTTTGTTTACATGCACTTCCGCGTCGGGGCTTCTACAGCACGAAACGTATAACGTAAGTGGATGGAAGAAATGCAGGCACTGAACGTATAATATTTTAATAAACCTCTGGCACCCGATGTGTTAATATTTTTTTTTGGAAACACTAAGTATATTTTGATGCCAATACTTTTGTCTCAAGCTAAAATGTTCCAAAACAAAACCCCACGCACACAACCCCCACTCCATATACTCCCCACCTCCACCCCCATACTGCCATACTTCCCATATACCTCCCCATCACCGCTGCCTCTCACCCCCCACACCACATACCCCCCCCCCCCCAATTAAAATCCATCAATCAATCATCTTAGATATTTAACAACTGTTAATCTGATAAGAATAGCAGTTTATTTATTTGAGCCCTTGGGAAATCAGTTTCAATCCCAAGAAAAGTATTGTATTGACAATAGTATTGACAGACAGAAACCCTGTTCCCACTCGTTGAAATAGTAATAGTACAAGTGCCTTGCCGAGCCATGTGGCCCACAGGGCAGGAGCCTATCTCCTGTTTCTGTGGCGTGAGACAGCTTGATGTACAGTACAAGTACACCCCCTGGACAGAATGTACACGTGCATCCCCTGGACGTATGACTGTAGTATGCCGCGGGGACGCCTTACCCCCAATGCAACCCTTGATGCTGAGTGCCAAGCAAGGAGGCATTGGTCTCATTTTTATAGCGTTTGGTATGACCTGACCGGGGAATCGAACCCCGACCTCCCAAACTCAAAAGGGCGGAAACACTGTCCCAAAGGGAACGCTGTCCCAAAGGGCGGAAACACTCTCACCACAAGGTCACTTAGCTGGTACTCTATTTAAAATGCGTGCGTGTGTGTGCGCGCGTGTGTGTGTGTGTGTGTGTGTTGGATCAAGACAGCTTTGGATAGGGAGAGGGAGCATGTGTATTGACAGCGAAGCTGCCTACAGTCAAAACTGTTCAAAGAACTAAATTCTTCCTAAGAACCTATATAGTTATATGGCGTAACTATAAAGAAAGGTGAAAAACATATTTGCATGGAGATGGAGTGCCCAGCGATGATGCAAGTTAAAGTAGCAAACTACATTGTGTGTAAGGGAGTGGGGGAGAGAGAGAGGGAGTGGGGGAGAGAGAGAGGGAGGGAGGGAGGGAGAGAGAAATATGCGACCACAGTGGAGTGTTAAATTAGACTGTCTTTAAGCCTGTAGATCCATGTAAGGGTCCATTTGGAACCCCTTCAAGTTCCTGGACCCCACTTTGAGAAGCACTGGTATTGGTATTCCAGTGGAAACACAGATAGGGAGAAACAGAGAGATACACAGAGAGAAAGAGAGGTTATAATTCATTGTACTGTAGCTTTACCTGGCCCAGAGCAGAAGGAGGCGATTATAGCTAGTATGCAAATGTAACTGAGGTAGGGCATCCATGATACTTTGTCCTGTAATGAGAGAGCGAGAGAGAGAGCGAGCGAGAGCGAGAGACAGAAAGACAGAGGCAAGCAGACAGACAGAAATGATAGTGGTTAATGACTCAGAAAAAACAACTTCAGCTATATTACAGAAATATCCTGAGAGATTTTAACCCTTATTGTACGTGTCCATTTTTACACTCCTGAGGCCTGAGGAAATTAAATCTAATCAATCAATAACTACAGTACATGTAAATTAATTTAGATATATTGTTAGTCAGTTCCTGGAGGCGGTTACTGCATGTCAAAATGTATTGGGGGCATGCACTTATAAAAAGGATGTACTGTACTTTGGTATATTTCACTGCAGAATTCATCTGCATACAAAGACATAATATCATAAAGCCTGGAAAGTAACAGATGAGGCACTGTGATCTGCGCACAGTAATGAATGATGCATTTAGCATTTAGATTGATAGCCTCTAACCCCCCATACGGAAAACAGGAGACTGGCAATGAATGCACGGGTCATCGTGCTCAGATTGCTATTCTTGTCCCAAGCCAGCCTGATTACAAGGAAGTGAGAGGGCATTGCTTAAAGGAGCATTAAGCGTAGAAACAAGCTCAATGAATGTATTAACATTACGTAAGCAAAGCGTAAGGCATTTCTGCCCCCTACCCTATGAAATCTGCTGTAAGTGGAGATGGTTGTGTTGGCCGTACGGATAGTGTCTGTGTAAGTGGAGATGAAGCAGCAAAAGCTTTACTGTGGCTAGAAATTCCGATTTACATAGGTAGAGATATGATGAAGGGATTTGCCTGGCATAATAAAGTAACGGTGGATCTCATTGACATTTTCATGTCAAGGATCACCAAATAGATTTTCATTTGGCTGCAGACCCCACATCTGAAATGATTTTGCACCAGGCACCCCCCATGAGACTTTTCAAAAATCACCTGGAAATTGAGGAACACGGTTAGAAGGGCGAAGCACACGGCCATGGCGCTGAAACCAAATATGAGCAGGGGTCTCCGACCGATCCGTTCAATCACCAGGCCCTGTGGGAGAGGACAGATGACAGCAGTACAGCAGTAAGTACACTGTACATTCCTGAGTGTTCATTTTACTCTCACGCCTAGTCCACAAAAATGATTTACGGCGCAAGGAGCGGTCTGAATTGACCCGTTGCAGGTGTTTTGGGATTGCGTCGCGAATCACTATGGAGTAGACTGGGCTTTAAAGTGTACAAATGCACCCACATTGACAGTAAAGGTTCCATTCTGTACCCTGTCAGTTTAACTAACACTCGTAAAGTATTACAGAGTGTGATTCAGTGTGACATTACAGACACATTTTACAACATGTCCAAGGCTTCAAATTAACACCCACCAACCCGCCAAATGTGGGTATAAATTAACTGTGCCAGGTAACGCTGTCAAATTACTTGCCAGTTTGCTGGGTGATGAATCAAATTCTAAATATCACTGCATCGGTCTTAAATAATAACGTGCTCTCCCCCCCCGCCCCCCTTTCTCCTCCCCATATCTCTCTCTATTGCCTATGTACATGTTTTTGCTAATAATGTTGAAATGTATGCAGCGTAATCTGGTTTATTTCAAGAACGATTCTGAGTGCCTGGTGAGTTTATATTGAGGCACCCTAACCCAGCAACATTATGAATATCACATAATTACAATTGTTCGGGTGAAATTCACCCATGGTTAGTGTTCTAGAGTTAAAGTACATTCCTCTACAGTTGATGACCTCTTTAGCTTTCTTATGAGCTTGGTTTTGTGATTCTTAGAATTAATTGTCTAATTAAAAGAGAGTTATTTTCTGAACCACCTCTCCTCTCACAGAACCATCTATCTGGGCTCCTTTCCACCCTTCCATCCGGGCTTTGCTGAATTCTGTAAACTGCAACCGCCACCAATCCATCCATACAGTACCTTAACACTATGACTGAAAGCTTGCTTTAGGATCCATATAGTTATAGTCAGCTCTATTTTTTATGGGTTCAATAAAACCCACCGACAGTCTTATCCAATTTCAACATGGCGTCATGGGCATGTTACTATAATGCAAATTTCACATTTTCAAGAGCTTTTAAAGGTCCCAGGATCGATTCCAGCCCTCAGCAATTTACACGTAACCCCTAACTGCTCCCCGAGCAACACCCACGGCTGCTCACTTCTAATAGGATGGGTAAAATGCAGAGGGCAAATTTCACATATGTGCAGATATACAGTGACAAAAAAATCACCCCAAGGCGTGGGAACCAAATTAGATTTGCTATTCTCGCATTTTTTCTGCGACTGTAATACATACAAAAGTATTAAATAGGCCACTGTTAGTGCCTGGTAAGTTTATAATGAGGCACATTGGCTAGTGATCCAGAAAGGTAATTACAAGCCCTGAACGCATCAAATTATGTTCAGGTCAAAGGGAAGAATGAAACTATTATGCTACAGTATGACTCCAAAAGTTGTTCAGTTTTACTCTCAGACCTAACCACTTTCAACCTGCCATCCCTACTTTGGGCATATAGGTCAAAATTGTCTCAAATTTCAATTTCCAATATACCATTGCCCATATATAGGCATACATGGAGATCTGGTTGTCCAGAACCGTCGATCCGACGACCGATATGCCCATATATGAGCATGCTATATGGGCATAATACTGATTGCCTTAAGGTTCTCCATAAATGGGAATAAACTGACATGGACAGACATGTACAGAGATATCTATCATGGGCATAAAAGGGACACAGACAGACAGATGGGTACAACAGGTATTGCATAACCGGGTGGGACATGCATTGTTCCCGACTGGAATATATATATTTTTTTAAATGGTCCATTCAGCTCTACAAGCTTCAGCTGTTTGATGTCAAGACAACGTACAGTGTAAATTGTGTTTCTAGTGGTGTTATGGCATGGTGCCATGCTAACCAGCCCATAGGGTTAGAAAACACAACAACAACCTCTTATTCATGCCACAAATATACATATACAGCACATTCCGTTCGACTACACCTTCACAATACACCACCTGGATATACTGCTGAAATGAGGCAGGGACTTATGGTTGATGATGCTATGTAGGTCATCTTGTATGGAGACTATATATGGACTCATATATAGAGCACACACATGCACACAAGGTTCAGGGCGCACACACATTCTGTATGCACATAAAAAAAAGGTCTCTCTCACACTCGCACACGCACGCACGCGCACGCACACACACACACACACAATATCGATGCTGTCGGCCAAAAACATCCTATCTCCATATTTCAACGTTGTTACTAAATAATAACCTCATTGGATCCACAAGGAACAATGATTCTTTTTTCCATTTCCTGAAAAGTAGCGCTTTTGGACATATATCATGGGGCTTCCGCCCCTACAGCGATATATTATACATTTCCTATAGAAGTATTCTCGGCTGTAGCGGTGAGTGAGTGGGAACTGAGATGGAATCTGCATGGGCTCACACCTCCAAACCCAGACAGTGGTGGAAAGTAGCTAACTACATTTACTCAAGTACCATTTTGATGTATTTTTACTTTACTGGAGTATTTCCAATTGTCAATACTTCTACTCCACTGCATCTCAGAGGCAAATATTGTACTTTTTACTCGACTACAATTATTTGACAGCTTTAGTTAATACATATACATTAATACATACATTAACCACTTCAGCCCTATATACAGTACATTTCGGCCATTTGAAAATAGCCAATCTACAAGCTCCCAATGCGTCGCGATGAGACACATTGTGAGCTTGTAGATCTGCTATTTTCAAAAGATTTGTATACATTTTGAATTTGTGAAATGGGGACATTCTGCACAATGAGTCCTTTTACTTTTGGTACTTTAAGTACAGTGTGAGGCCAACACTTTTGCACTTTTACTCAAGTACATTTTGAATACAGGACTTTTACTTGTTACAGAGCATATCTACATCACAGTATTGATACTTTTACTTAAGTAAAACATGTGAATACTTCTTCCATCACTGAGGTGAGTGAGTGGGAACCGAGATGGAATCTACGCCCACACCTCCAAGCCCAGACAGACACTGCAGAGCCCTAAGCTAAAGTCCCAGCCTAAAGCTCCAGGGGCTTATCTCCCCCACCAGCATCAAAGTATCCAATGCTGCCATCTCCAGACAGCATAACCGGTGGGATTTCACCAGGCTGCGGAGAGGTCCCTTGTTTCACAGGTCTCTGTTTGGATAGTGGCGAGGACTTTGAACAGATAGGGGGGATGTGTAGGATGCCTGACCCCTGTGTACTGTATATCATCACTGTCAAACTTCTCCATCTCATCTTTTCAGGAGATGGGAAAGTGAGAGCTATACTGGATCCATACCCGGCCTAGAAAGTCTACAACCTCTCTAGGTTTATGAGGATTTTGACATGCATGTTGTACTATAAAGTAGATTACTTTTGCTCTTTGCTTTATGATGGCTACTGCCTGATGTCTGCATTGTATTGCATTTTAGTTTTTCTGTTTGTATTGTAAATACCGGTAATCCCCTTTTTTGGTGTTTCCTGTCTCAGTGGACATGCGTGTCCTTTGTTTTTTGTAGCACACTTAATTGTAGGACTACAACTCCCATGGGTTTTGTCACTGACATGGCGTGACACATTGATCAATCAAGTGACGACACCCTGAACCTTCATAATACTGTCACATTCACTGATTGCTTTATGCCTGAAGAAGACATATTCCTGCTTCATTCCTCTACAGTTGATGACCTCTTTAGCTTTCTTATGAGCTTGCTTTTGTGATTCTTAGAATTACAATTGATTAATTAAAAGAGAGTTCTCTTCTGAACCACCTCTCCTGGGAAAACTCCTAGAACCATCTATCTATGGGCTCCCTTCCACCCTTCCATCCGGGCTTCGCTGGATTCTGCAAACTTCTGCCACCAATCCATCCAGACCATAACACTATGACTGAAAGCTTGCTTTAGGATCCATATAGTTCTAGTCACAAGCTCTATTTTTCATGGGTTGAATAAAACCCACTGGCAGTCTTAACCAATTTCAACCATATGGCGTCATGGGCATGTTACTAGAATGCAAATTGAAAAATTTCCCAGGTTTGATTCCAGCCCTCAGCGATTTGCACTTAACCCCCAACTGCTCCCCGAGCGCTTCACACCCACGGCTGCTCACTGCTAATAGGATGGGTAAAATGCAGAGGGCAAATTTCACGTGCGTGCAAATATACAGTACAGAGACAGAAAAACACCCCAAGGCGTGGGAACAAAATTAGATCTGCTATTTCCGCAATTTTTCTGCGACTGTCATACAAAAACGTATTAAAATGGGCACTGTTTCTCAACATTGGGTTCAGGGTCTACATGGATCCTAACAGGTCTGCAACTCTGAGAATGTACAAATAGAACCAAAATAGCACATTTCCAGAGTTAAATGAACACACACCAGGGAAGATTGGGGTCCCAGAGATAACCCATTGCACACTGTCTGAGTTACAGACCTATAGGGGGTCCGTTTGGACTGCAGGTGGTCCTCGAACCCCATGCTGAGAACCTGTGAAATAGGTTATTAATTTATTAACAAGACTGGGTCCTATAATAGAATTCCCACTTCAAAGGAATGGTGCGCTCGACTCAAAGGCCAGTCCTGAGGGAGCAAATTCTTGACGATGTGAAGTATCAGCACTCACCGAAAATAAGTTTAAAGGAGACACACCATGAATTTCACTTTTTTTTATTTTTTTTGTATTTTTTGGGCTCCCCAGTGTCTCTTGTACCCCAAAAAATATTTTTTTTTAACATTCAGTCATTCATTCTCAATTCAGAGATTTTCAGAATGGGCGTGTCTAAACAGGCCATCTCAGAATGGCAAGTTTGCTTACCTCACCAAACTTTCTGCCCATGTATTTTGACAGACAGAATTGCTCAGTACCGCAGTACAGCACCCCCCTGCCCAACAGGACGTTTTGGTATTGCAGCTGAAAGTGCTTTATAAGCCTGAGAGAATTGACTTGGGATGAGTATATCTGAGTGTTGATTTAGGCTCAAACCTTTTGAAAATGGTTTGAGGGACATACACCATATGATATTAAATATCATTTTTTTTTTTTAAATTCATGGTGTGTCTCCTTTAAAGTCTTTAATGTTCCACAGCAGCAGTCAGGGTAAATGGACACGTTTCGACCTGTTGGTCTTGCTCAGCATTAACTATGCGCCAAGCCGAAGTGACACAATATAGCTCATTGGTTGAGACCATGCAGCTGTGTCTCATTAATGAATGACATGACGTAATAGCTTGACTTCAGGCGACCAGTCTACGACACCAGTCGTCTATGATGACATATTTGGGAAAGGTTTCAGCCCGATGGACTGCCATTAATTTCCTTACAGATGGCTTAAAGAGGCTAGCTGATGAAGCCATCCATGCCCACATTTCCGTCAGATAACTAACTAACTAATAGATTGAACCAATATTATAGACCGAATATATTGAACCAATATTATAGAATGAGACTACAGGTGTGGATGTAATATTTTATCTTGGCGTTCAGGCTCTGCTACAGTTTTCACCCTGCTCAGCACAATTAAGACAACCATCATTAACCTTTGAGCGCAGAGAGATAGATATATAATAATAACAACCCCCCATGGGGAACCGAACCAATAGCAGAGTTCACTGGTGGTGCAACACCGCATGACAACACCCATAACACACAAAGCGGATGGAACACACATTTAGGTGAGCTTAAATAACCCGCCCGATTGGACAGCTGATTCCCACGTCGTGTATGACGTATGGCGTCTGCATGACGCTGTATACAGCCACATAGAATGAGCATGCATGAAACCTCTTGAGTGTATGCTGCCTGAACTAACTCGCAGGCTACGTATCATTTGAGCAAACAAATCAAATAAAAGTCCCTTTGACATTCAAGTGATTACGAAAACAGATTAAGTTAAAGTTGAATATTTCCAAACGTATTGAGCATAATGTTGTGTGTCACTCTGCGTTAACCTATAGTGACAGTATGCACACTGTCACTAGGCTGGTCCAGCGGTTTGAGAGATTAACTCCTGACAGACAGACAGACAGACAGGTAGAGATGGCTACCTCTTTCAGAGCATGTCGTTCACATGCCTGCATGTCTGCCCGTCTGCCTGCGTGTTCAATGAACAACATTTTTCCTAAGAGCAGTGTTGGCATAACTAAGAGAAAGGTGAAAACATATTTCCATGGAGATGGAGAGCCCAACTACGATGTAAGTTAAAATAGCAAACTCCTTTCACTACATTACAGTGTAAGGGAGTGGGCGAGAGAGAGAGAGAGAGAGAGAGAGAGAGAGAGGGGGGGGGGGGGGTGTAGTATGCATACATGTGTGTGTGCACCTACTGCAGTTATTGCAGACCTAATCCTTTTGGATCCCAACAATCAAAACAAGCTTTTCCATTCTGCTGCTTTATTTCCGCTGCTTCTGTTTAGTTTTGATGTCAAAGTGATTCCTTTGGCAGCAGGTCATACCCTGCCCACTAATGTGTTTCAGATTTGCCTCAGACAACGGCGGAACATGGTGCACGTGTGTGTGTGTGTGTGTGTGTGTGTGTGTGTGTGTGTGTGTGTGTGTGTGTGTGTGTGTGTGTAAGTAAGTGTTTGTGTACATGCAAGTACGTGAGCAAGAGTGTGTATCTGTGTAAGTGTGGGTGCTGTGTGCCTGTGTGTCTTGTATAGTGCATTGGTAGCATAATATGCACTCTCTCTCTCTGTGTGTGTGTGTGTGTGTGTGTGTGTGTGTGTGTGTGTGTGTGTGTGTGTGTGTGTGTGTGTGTGTGTGTGTGTGTGTGTGATCTATAGTCATGTATCAGTGGGGCCTCTGGATCCCTCTCCATCTGTAACAACACCAGGAATTGAGGATCCAATCTAATATCAGATGAATGTGCAAAAAAGCAATCAGAGGTGGAGAAAATATCCACAAAAGAACTGAATTTGAGATTAGGTGCTATATGTGGCAATTGCCGTACCATGGGACCCCCGAGTGATGTCCCTGCACTGCAGCACTCAACACAAATGGAACATTGACCAGGCTCTGGCCCATAAGGGAATTAAAGTACAGCATACACACGTGTTCTGCATTTGTGAAAGAGAGGGGAGAATGCGATGTGTGTGTGTGTGTGTGTGTGTGTGTGTGTGTGTGTGTGTGTGTGTGTGTGTGTGTGTGTGTGTGTGTGTGTGTGTGTGTGTGTGTGTGTGTGTGTGTGTGTGTGTGTGTGCGTTATACACAGGGTGCTGCGTGGGTGAATTCACCCTGGTGCTTTGCGGTGGATCCAGAGTGATCTCTGAATCATCTTGTCATCTACAGTATGAACGAAGGAGGTCAGTCGGAGTGTCAAGACGGCAAACAGAAACATGCCCGAGGTATGTTAGCCAATGTTGTGCTAAAAATAAATAAAAAACTGTAAATGGTATATAAATAAATGGTGCATTTATATAGCGCCTTTATCCAAGGCGCTTTACAATTATTGTGCATTACATTCACACATTCATACACCAATGGCGTAGGAAACCATGCAAGGCACCAACCTGCGCAACGGGAGCAATTAGGGGTTCAGCGCCTTGTTCAAGCACACTTCGACATTAACTCTGGGGGAGCCTGGGATCGAACTGGGAAAACTTCCGCTTCCCAAGCGGCCGCTCTACCTCCTGAGCCACTGCCGCCCCACAACTGTGTTTACATCACACAGTGTACAGTATATGAATGATCTTCAGTATTCATGTTGCATTTCAAATAGCAGCGTGCTCATTAACGCTATCTAACACCAAATGAGCCACAAGCATTGTGTTTTGCTATCATTTTTTTAAATGTTCGGACGCAGCAGCGCTCTCAAATTCCAAACCGGAATGCACTGAATGCTTCGAACAAGAGAATGCTCCTTGCTCCTTGGAACAAATTTTACAAACGCACCCTTAGTCACAGGGACGAGACCTGAAAGATATGAAGGGAGGGACGGGGGTACATGTGTGTACTGTATGAATCTTTGGATGATTCCGTAAGGTCATGTCCATGTTTATTGGATAAAGTGCAGTAAAGTGGTCAGTCACCTATTAATAGTGAACACCTATAGTGTAAACTGCAGTGGACTGCTGTTACACATGTGAATAAAGCGTAGATATTCCAACACGGTGCCCCGTGGGCCAACTGTTGGCAGGGTTAAAATGCCCAGTCATTATCCATCACATCAGTAAGCAGATGGGTCATCAAAGACAATAAGCCACAGCTCCAGGCACCACTGGCTCTCCTCACGCTCACGCAGTGCCGTGTCAACACTGCAGTGTTGCCAGATTTATGCGAGAGAAATAAGCAGCCAGATCTATGAAAACAAGCCCCAAAAGAAGCATACTATAGGCCACATGAGCTCTTCAAACAGAAACTAACAGAAACAGAAACTAGAAACTAGAAAATAGTCTATAAGCTCACAATGTGTCGCGATGCGTTGTGAGCTTGTAGATCTATTTTTTTTTTAAAGATCTTGATGGAAAAAAAAGTGCAAAACGTGGAATATTTTTTTAAACATTTTAACCACACAAATCTGGTATGGGGGTCCCTGGCACAAATTATAAAATCAGATGTGGGTCTGTGGACAAATACACATTAATTTGGGGGAACTAGACTCTAGACACTAGAACATGTTTGAGAACCACTGGTTTAAACAATAATAACAAAAAATGGAAGCTAGCCCATAAGCCACTACACTTTAGAAACAAGCCAAACAAAAAAACACAACCCGCAACTACCAATATTCTACAAGCAGCTTTACAGAAAAACAAGGCCATAGTCGCTTATAATAAGTAGACCTGGCAACACTGCTACACTGCCTCTAAGTACCCCGGGAGAATGGGAAATCCACTGGCAGATCAGCACACAGCTTTACAAACATACTCTACACACTGATGTGAGCACTTTGACTGTTTTTGCTTTGATGTCACTCAACTGGCAAACAACCACTTAGGATGAAGGCTTTATCCACTAAAGACACAACTTTGTGTTTAGACCATTTTCTTGCCTCGCCTGATGCTGCTGAAAAGCTCATACATGCCATTCTATGAGTACTGTGATGTGCTGGTCTCCCCGCCCAGGGCCGGTTCTGACCCAATTGCCTCCCTAGGTATAAGCCTTTTCGGATGCGCCCCCCTCCCAGCCTGCCAAAAATGTTCTCCTTTTTTTTGCCATCATAAAATATCAACAGCTAGCCTATAACAAAAGCTAGCACGCATTTCTCACCTTCTTTCCTTCTAAACTGAAGCACTGATGGTACTTCATTTGGTAGCATTTTGTAGTGTGTGACTGACTGGTTTTACTTGCATTAACTGTTCAACAATATGGGAGAGCGGAGAGGTGAGCTGCGAGCAGTGTCGGTTTAACAGCCGCCCCTCCCCCCACCGCAGCTCTCCCAGTTCCAAGCAGCAGACAGACAGGCAGGCAGTATCACAAGGTTAATTCACTCATGCAAACAGTGATGTGGGACTTGCAAACAACAAACAAGTGATAGAATACCGATCGCACAAGTGTCATCATTCATGTCAGGATACTACACCACAATACTTTTTTTTTTTTTTTAGTTTGGCGCCCGCCTCTAGATGCCGCCCTAGGCCGCTACCTAGGTCGTCTATAAGATAAAAACGAGTTACTGATCCTCGACTGGTTACTTGTTCAGTTTTATTTAAATTTAAGATTCTATGTATCAGTATTAAAGGCATGTATTGGGTATGGCCCCCGGCCCTGACTATCCCCACACCCCTATGGGCCAACACAAAGCCTCAAATCCTCTGACCAGGACCTTTATGAATTGCAAATGAACAGAGATGGGGTTTTTGCTCTCCGGACTCAAAGGTTTTGGAACAGTCTCACACACTCAAAACTAATCCTCATTGTTTGTTTAACTCTCAGGCTGGCTGTCTTGGTTTCTTGGTTTCCTCTTTTAAGTAAACTCCAGACATTTGTGAAGTTTTACTGTGCTATCATTTTTATTGTCTGCTTTTAGTTTGCATCATTTATATACAGTAGGAGGATTTTTATTTTGTGCTGACCTTTTTATAATTTGCTCTGTTGTATTCATTTTTATTCAAACCTGCATTTGTATGAAGATTTAGTGTGCTAACACTTTTCTTGTTTGCTTTTAGTTTGGATGGATTATATAGGCTAAAATGTTTGTTTTTTGTTTGTGTTCTAGTCCTGCTGGCCCTTTCATGATTTGCTCGGTTATATTTCCTGATGCGTGAATGTTAAGTACTTTGTAAACTTTGTCGAAAAGTTGCTTTAAAAATAAAATCAATATTTTCATAATCTAAAAGTTTCTGCCCTCATGGAAGGTCAGCCAAACAGCATCATTATTATGCTAGGTGAAAACACACTTGGTATTAGGGCTGTGATTTGCCACAGGGCCACGCAGGGAGACAGTGTGATGCGATACGGTTGATCTAATTTGAGGTGGCATATCCTACGTGATTATTGTGTGATATATGCCAACCAATAGTGACAACTTAGTTAGGGTGGAAGGGCAATGGCACCGTAGGCCAGCGGAAGAGCATTTTGCACGTGAGACATTATCAGACATGTCTTGGTCTCATGGCCTCGAGGCTCTACTCAAATAAGAACAAGTATGGTACTGTAGGATTGAACAAGGAGCTAATGAGAAAAATTCATGGTAAAAAAAATATTCATTTCCCACATCTTAACTTCTGGAAGTCAGTCTAGGGTCGCTTATTCAATTCAGAGAACCTGTCCTCCCTGACCATTCCACACACTATGCCACCAAGACAGACCATTAAATCAGCAGGAATGCATGCTGAATTCCTGACATTCTCAAGTCTTTGAGGCTGAAGTCTCGACACCGATAGTTTGCACTCAGCGGGGGAAAGTAACTAAGTACATTCACCAAAGCACTGTACTTAAGTACAACTTTGTGGTACTTTTGACTTTACTGGAGTAATTCCATTTTTCGATAATGTTTACTACTCCACAACGTCTCAGAGGCAAATATTGCACTTCTTACTCCACTACAATTATTTGAAGATTTTTGTTAATTTGTAGAATTAAGCCCTATTTTATACTTCGGCTATTTGAAAATAGCCGTAGATCTGCTATTTTCAAAATGTATATAATTTATAAATTGAAAACTACAATGTGACAATCAGCACAATGAGGACTTTTACTGTTGGTACTTTAAAGTAGAAGTTTGTACTGTAACACAAGTACATTTTAATACAGGCTGTAGGTTACTGTACTAGTAACTTAAGAGTATTTCCACGTTGTGGAATTGATACTTTTACTTAAGTAAAACATGTGAGTACTTCTTCCACCACTGTATCCCACTGCAGTACATGCCTAACATAAACTCTTAGGAGTCTTCAAAAAAAAGGATGTTGTTCAAAAGCAATATCTCTCGAACGGTGGGCAGCATAATGTTCAATAACACCACTAACAACACTGCTGAATTCTGGCCAATGAACCTAAAGCACCATGTGGAGTCATACATACACTATCACTGTCTGTTTGGGACTGTCACACCGGAATACGAGTATCCTGTTAGACAAGTAACAACCTACAGCAAACTTCCCAAATGGACACTTTTTTGTTCAAGACCAAAAATAGAAATGAAACATTTGCCTGGTACCCAAACTAGTGAAAATAGCAGATCTACAAGCTCACAACACAATACAATTTATTTACGGAAATTATTAGATTTATTTATTATTTATTTTATTTTATACTTTTGAAAACATTTTATATATACTGTATGTATACATCATACTATAATTCTAGTAAGGTACGTAGTGGTGAGTAGGTAGGTGAAGCTACCCGGTTCTCCTCAGTGGCTGGAGCAATTGCTCTGATTTTGCACACAGCCATTGACCATTACCATCTGAACTTAACTGTGAAGCCCGTTTTTCAATTTCACCAAATCTCAGCTTCTTATTAGCGTTTTTGTGTTAAACACTGTCGCCATGGTTACGGGGCTGCCCAGCTATGGGACGAACTGCCTCCCGGGTTGCCAGATCATGTGCGCATATCCCCTCACAGATGCGTCGACCGGGTATGGTCTAGTATATATAGTTTTTTTATGTAAGATACGAAAAAATGAGATATTTACTCGCAACCTATAAAAATTGATCCGCAACCCAAACATAGGTCCCGAGCAACTGTTTAGGAAAAAGTGATCTACAGTATGTCACGGTCACGTGTGTGTGTGTGTGTGTGTGTGTGTGTGTGTGTGTGTGTGTGTGTGTGTGTGTGTGTCCGCACGCACACAAGTGTCATAGTGAGGGAGTGACAGTGCGAGAGTGTGCGTGCGTGCTTGCGTGTGTGTGTGTGTGTGTCTCATCAAAAAAGGCAGGCAAACACAGAGGAGGCAGCGCACACCTGTGTTGATGAGGTGCTGACCACGGCAGGTAATAGTATTGAAAAAGGATGCGGCCGCACAGCTCTTCGCCACGATGCAAAAGTTTATTAAAAGAAACCAACATTTCGACAATGAAGTCTTCCTCAAGGTTTAACTGAATCATCAAAGAAGGCACGCATACTAATACAGTGCATAGAAGTGTTAAGGTCCTTATACACACTGGTGTAATAAGGTGTGTAAGCGTGACAATTAAATATGCATCTTGATAATTTCACATCAAAGAGTTAATTTGGCGATTCATACGGTTTTACTCATGGGATTTTCTTTTGAAAAACATTTATGCCACTTTATCGGCTCGTTATATTTGTGTTCTGTGTGGATGCACGTGACAGCCGTTTAAAATAACGTGAATTAATTGCACAAAATACTCCCGGGGTGTATATCGTTGCTGTCGGGCAGAAACCTCTTATCTCCATATTTAAATGTTTTGTGTTTTCTTGCCCTACTTGATCATAACTATAGCGTCACACAAAAGCATCAAAAGTAGCAGACCTGCAAGCTCAAAACGCGGCGCGAAGCGACGCGTTCTGAGCTTGTAGGTCTGCTACTTTTGTTATTTTTTCATTTCAATCCTGAGAAGTAACAGTTTTGGACCCGACAAAAATGGAAAATATCAGCACGTCACTCTTCCTACCAGTCTACCATGTCTGCGACAAATGCAAAGCCAAGGATCGGTAGGTACATCATTACTCCACCCTCTCTTCCTCCCATTTGAGTGTACAGCAGACTAATTGGCAGAGTTGCCAGACAAATACAAATTAATTTGGGGGTCCTTGACATGAAAATGTTTGAGAACCACTGGTATAAACAACATTAGGAAGCAAGCCCAAATAAGCAATGCACTTTAGAAACAATTAAGCCCAAAAAGCAGCAACGCGCAAACAATAAAAGCGGACTTGGCAAAACTGTTGTCTGGTCAAATAAACAACGAATTGACTGAGCACAGCAGGGACTTAAAAAGGAAAAGGCAGAAAAAATGCTTTGATGAAAGATTAAAGGGGAGGTGCAATAAATCAAGGCTGAATAGTGAACACTGCAGTTGATTGACGAAGATGAAACACTTTCCATTCTGATCTTTTTAATAAGACAAAAGCCTCAGCTGTCTATCTTCTTTCACTAACCGTGGGTGAATTTCACCCAAACAATTGTAATTATGTGATTTTCATTATGTTGCTGATGTCTGAGGTCGGCGCGTCCTTGGGTACCTTCAGGATGCTCACTGACGTCATAGAAGGTAGGTTTGTTTCCCTGCCCCCATCCCTGTTTTTTTATACAGGCAGGTGATTTTCACCCAACGTTAGTGATAGAGGGTAAAATAAAATCCAATACTCCCACAATGGTCAGCTGATGCAATTAGACTGTGCCTTCACTGTACAAGGCTCGCATGTCTCAGGAATGGGTGGACCGAAGGAAAAGTTCCCAGCTTTTTTTGGGGGGGAATATATTTTTTAACAATACCCACATTTTTCACAGATTTTATGTTTTTTTTTGTGAAATGTCATGTTGAAATATTAAAGAGGAGTACCTAAATTTGCCATGTATTGTTGTACTTTAATATATTTATGAGATTTCTTTTTTTATGGAATTTATTATATTGGGTAAAATATACCCAACGTTAGTGATGGTGACAATTTTCAACGTTAGTGTTCTAGGGTTAAAAGTTTTGACCCAGCTAGAGGCAGCATCGTGGGGCCTAGGGGACGAGCCGTCTCGATCAGTGGTTCCCAAACATTTCAGAAAAAAGGCGGAATCGAAGCTCTCCTGGATATGAAGCAAATAATGAAGTGCTTTTCAGTTCTGCAGTTCTTATTAATGGCCTAGAAGGTGTCACTATTTCCCCCCTGCTGGCAGCAGAAGAATTACAACGTCATTGATTACAATGGGGATTTGACCGGACTTTACACTTTTTTTTACCGTAGTAATCATTGTCATAAAAACGTTATGCTTTCAGTCACTAGTTTAAAGTCTTCTTTCCATTATTATGATATGCGTTTTAGTAAATGATGGTCCCATTAATTAAAAAAAATTAATGATAAAGTAGGGTATGCTTCTAGGGCTTCTGGCTCTACTGAGTGAAGACCCACCCTCGCTGCCCTTCCAGCCAATAGCTTTGTTTCTGGTTGCTTTTCAGGACCAAAGATGGTGGATTTGAATTAGCTGAAAACGTGGCTTCTAAACGGGTTTGTAGGAACCAATTGGTGGCATTTCCGTTCCCTTCGTCCATATTTTGTACAATCTATACTGAAGACACAAAAGAGAAATTCAATGTCTCCCCGGTCCCCAAACAAGTGAAAATAGCCCCCAAGATCGCCTAATTTCACTACTTCTTAAAAGTTTCATTATGGAATGTCATTGTTTTTTGTTCTTTTGAAAAATATTTGACATTTGTTTTATTTCTGTCAAAATTATTTTTCATTGTTTAAAATAATTCAAAAACTATATATTTACTCGCGACCCATAAACATGGGTAATAATCAAGATACTTCAATTTATGCAGTTTCAGGAATCGCAAACAAGCTTTGACAAAAGACAAATACTTTATGTTAAAATTCAGGTGTCATAAAAGTAACAGCAGTAAGAGTGAAACACAGAAGAGGTAACAGATAAGAGTCAAGAGCCATAATTAGAAAGAATTGTCCACTGACTTTGGACCTGTCTGCCTGACCTGGATTTAACACCGATGCCCCAGGCTGCCCCCTCAACCTCCCCAGAGAGAAAGAAAGAAAACTATAACTCTGACCTGCTTTTCCATTCTGTTAAGCCTCGCAGACACCCAGCGATCTCTGCCTACACACGTCTGGTGACCCACGGGTGGCCAGAGGGTAATACTGACTTCCATAAAGTGAGCGAAGGGCCAAAACTTTAAACACACAGTCCTAATTATATAAAAACTGCATGATTTAGTAGACAGAACATGCTGACATTTTATTTTCTTTCACTGATGTACTCAGGTAGGTTACAATGAAAAGATTACTTACAGTACATAAAACAATCCACCTCAATGCATTATCATTAACTTCATAATGAACCTACTGTGCTAATTCATATCTTTCCACTTGTCTCATATGCACCACTTCATAGGTCACTGATGAGACACATGTCTCAGGCTAAGTTTGCACACAAAGGTTACATGTTAAACTAGACAGGTGCCCGTCGTATGTTTCCCATGTGTATTAAATTCAGTGAATGGGCTAAAACTGGCTAAAATAGCACCAAAGAGCCAATGCAAAGACGTTCAGACGTAACTTCATATGGGATCAGGAAGATTCGTTTTCAAAACATTGGGTGTATGTTTGTTCCTGATGGTTTCCATGAGGCATCCAAGACCATTCAATTCATTTAGACTAGCGATGCGACACATTGTGAACTTTTTCACTATTATTGAAATGTTTTTGTTCTTTGTAACTGTCCTTTTGAAAATGAAGTATTCTTTAAAAGCATATACATTTGCTGTTTTTGCTATTTTATACTGTAGGGTTTAAGTGGACAAACCTTTCACACGTCTTTCTCATTTTGAGGAATACCCAGTATGGCCACTTCCGATGTGTAAATCACACAATAGTCTCTCAGAACGCTCTTCTATCATATTCATCTTATCTTTAGTCAGAGAGCACATCTTAATTTCCCTTGAGCAATGTTGGGAAAGTGAGATGAGAAAGGGTGTCATGCGTGCAAGTGACGCCCGGGGTATTCACTCCCAAAACTCATTAACCACAAAACTGTATGAGAGAAATGAGCCAGCTAGGGAGCTAAAGAACTAAATGGACCCTTCATGGGTCCATTTGGTTCCATTCGTACACTCTCAGAGTTTCACATCCGTAAGGGGTCATTTTGAACCCCCGTAAGGAACCATGAGGGTCCCTTGACCCCACCCGTGAGCCAACAAGCACAATGTCAGCACTCTGACTATATTTTTATATCCTGGCTTAAGGCCTGGCTTGTAAATGTTTTGAGGGCAAAAGGCCAAATGCCAGAACAGCAAGGCAAAATAAAACAATGATATAAAGTCGACTGAAATAATTAATTGAATTTAGGGTTTAAGAATGAATTTGTATTAAATGCGTAGTATAAATAGCAGAGAAATAGTATTATTGATTGGTATTTACAAATTCCCAATATTTGTGCAAACTCCTGGAAAGGAGTTCAAAAGTTCATACTTTGTTTGAAGATGGGCATGGGGACTCAGGAGGAGTTAATTCAGAATCTCAACAAAAGACACTGATGTCTAGTAAAAAACACATTGACAGTGAAATAGATTTAACCGTAATTGTGTAACTGTTGGCCCAACAGTGTGTGTATGATTAGTGCATTTGAGTGTATGTTCTGTTTGTCACGTACGCGGTGTCTCACAAGTCAAATCTGTCTGAGTTGCCTTCGCACCTGGCAGATGACCTTGGATTGAACTATTTTTGCCTCCCTTTTTGTCAACCTTTTTGTCAATCTACGCTCTTGTTCAGTTGTATTTGTCCTTCTGTATTTGACCACAAACGGTTCACGTCCTGTTCTACAGAAGCAGGATGTAATCTGTGAAGACTACAGGAAAGAGACGGAGGAGAAAACGGTCAAATCAGCTAGGGCAGCATGGACGGGGCATCAAGGCCATTGTGGCCTCAGGGCATATCATTTTTTGAAGGGCTAATTCCTGCCCTGATGTACAGGCATTAATATAATATAATATACAGTATATATATATATATATATATATATATATATATATATATATATATATATATATATATATATATATATATACATTGATCACAGTCAAATATAGCCTTCTGCTAATGCAATTCAATACTTTCTTAGGATTAGTCCATGAGGCATCCATCCATGAGACTGGACTTTGTAGGCCTATACGCTTGAGTTTAGGCAAAAACAGTTCAATACAAATACAAATACACAACAGCCTAGAAACCGCCAGTTTAATAAATATTTTAAATATGGTAGAAAAATATTTTATCATTCCTTTTCTGAAAGGAATCAGAGTTTGAGGGCCATACGTACATGGCAAGTCTTACACAATTTGAAAGTTTTGGTGGTACATTTTGAACTGTGGAAGTGCACTCTTTCATCAGCTTGATAGGCTACTGTAACAATGAACTATACCCATCATCTTCACTCAAAGTTGGTACGACACTTAACCCATAAGAGCTCCCACTGTATTAGTAGGCCCAGTGACCACTACTGATCCTAAAAATTAGGATGAGTATGCAGAGGACATTTTTACAAAATGTGCAAATGTACAGTGACAAATAACACAACAACAACACTTTCCAATGTTGTCTGCTGTCAGTGAAAAAAAAAGCGCCAAACTACAGTATATTATAGATCCAATGCTGACGATGATATATTGAGCATCAGTTATCCTACTGCGCAGGTGACAGGACCTGAAGTAATTTCACACCGCGGATGAGTCATACAAGTCATGCTTCAAGCCACGATTCAATTTCACGATGAATTGCATACGATAACGGATCCAAAAATAGGGTTTCAAATTCCATGATGTCTGCTGTCTAGTTTGTCTGGGCCACTCAAACATCAGGTGGCCTGTTCATGCAGGGGCAGATTCACGGCAGGGATTGGTCGGGGCAGATTTAAGAGGCGAGACTGGGACCGTGGATGTGAGTGACAGCAGGCGCCTATGGGTGAGATGCTGTGAAATGCTCTACGGGAATACAGGCTCTCCCTGGGGTTTGAGGGGCATGCCATGTTGTTTGCAATAATGTCAAACTGCATCTCTCTCCCTCCCTCCCTCTCCCTCTCTCTCTGTGCATGAGTTATGCTGTGATGTTTAGTATGTTGGTGTTCATAAGATGTGGGTTTTAAGTGAACGCCGTTGAATGCACATGTGTGAGTGTCATAGGTTAATGTTAATTGTTTTGTTTCTTTGCTTAGTTTTTAGCCTTTAACGAAAGTTGCTTATTTTATTTGTTTTGTTGTCAAGCGACTCTGAGTACCAGAAAAGTGCTTAAATTGTATATATTATTGTTATTATTATTATAGGTGTGTGTGTGTGTGTGTGTGTGTGTGTGTGTGTGTGTGTGTGTGTGTGTGTGTGTGTGTGTGTGTGTGTGTGTGTGTGTGTGTGTGTGTGTGTGTGCGTGTGCGTATGTGTGTGTCTCTCTGTCTGGTGCGTGAGCAGGAGCTGCGTGGAAGAGAGAGAACGTAGCAATTGTTTTGAGCTTGACTAATAACACTAACAGTATTAGCTGGAACAGATATTCTTGCCATGCATGGAGTACTTTGATGTGTTGCAATTTCAGTGTGGAACCAGCGTGTTGTTGTCGGACGGACTGGAGTGCCAGACGGACAGCTTGCACCCGCCTGGCCCGTTGCACTCCATGGCCTTGTGGACACATACTGTACTGTATCCCATAGCCTGGAGCAAGGTTATCATAGTTTAGCATTTTTCATTAGCTTTTATTTTTATTTGGCTTTGACTTTGTTTGACTTTGTTTTCAATTTCTGTTTAGTTTGGATTAGTTTTTAAAGTGAGTTTTTCTTCTTTTTTTCTCTTATTCTATTTCACTGCCAGACTTATTTCTGGCTGCGTTTGCCCACTGCCAGCGATTTTACGATTTTCTAACCTTTTTGAAGTAGTCACAGAATATTTATCTCCAGTATGATCGATCCCCTGATGGTTGCTAATCACAGAGGGTTTCACTGTGCTTCCGCGAAAAATGTCATCGCGACCATGAGCATGTCTCAGCTAAAAATATATAGTAAAAAGGATTTTTAAGTAATAAGTTAACCAAGAAGTGAATGGAGCAGAAAATCTTTGGATCACGATATCTTGGGTTCTGTGTTTTTTATTTTCTTTAGTTTTTTAAGTCATTGGCAGTATTGGTAATCGGAAACAATTACGTTTTTTACGTCAGTGGCAGTGAATGAGTTAAGGCATGGTTTAGTTTAGTTTTTATTCGTTTTAGTTTTTTATTCTATTAGTCAGGGGCAACATTGACCATTGTTAAAAATAAAAAGGCAAAAATAGCAGATCTACAAGCTCTCAATGCATCACATCGTGACATGCTTTGAGCTTGTAGATCTACTATAGTTGAGTTACCAAACCTCCTTAAATGCACAGTTATCTATCAATCATGGTTCTGGAACTCATTGCTATCTCACATAACTCTTACTAAAAGCTGTCCTTAAAACAACCCAAAAAACAGCATAAAAACACACTTGATGCTGCAGACAATATAAGTGGACACAATATATTATTTGTCACATTTGTGGTATTTTGATATATATATTTTTTGCACTATATTCAGATCCTGGAAAACTATGAAAACTATTGTAGTTATTTTGTCAAGTAGCCTAATGTACTTTACTGTGTTTTTAAATTGCATGTTGTAAGTTTTCTATGGACCCCCCAGGAAGATTAGTGTCAGCCGAGGATCCATCCAATAAACAATAAACAACGAGAAGAGGGGAAAAGGTTTGGGAACCAGTGAACCAGTGAATAAAGCCAACACTTCCAGTGCTGCCTCATTGCTGCAGCAGATCAAACATAAACTTTACTTCACTCCAGCCGATGGGGAATCGCCAGAATTGATGGCAGTTCAAACACAGTACGTCAATTACACCCTAATTCAAACGGGAGTGATGGAAATGCAGTACAGATATCCTGCTGTGTTCTGCACCACTTTGTTGTTTGAAAAATGGCTTTTCTTCAGATGCACAGTAATTCTTTCATCCTTTTTTTGCTGCTTTTGTCTGCTATGCTGTAACTAAGACTGTGTTTGTATTTCAACTGACAATGATCACTTGTCCTGGGCCTTTGTGAATTTAGCTTGCCGGGGGAAATGACCTTGTGATCTTGCAGTGTTTCCCATTAATTAACTAGACTGTGGCGGTCCGCCACAGTCTAATTTGTCCAGTCACAGTCTTCTAATGAACTGATTATTTATTAATATCATTCTCTTAATTGTATTTATTCATCTATTTATTTAATTTTCACGCTTCCAATTATACGTCAATTAGCGTAATGTTATGGCGATACAGGCCGTTACATGTAGCCATTCCCAGCATGGAGTCCAGCCCTGCTCTGTGGCCGTAGTACGATTATTTAAAATGACTACAGAGAAAGGTGTCAGGGCAAGAGTGAGAGACTGGGTGGACTGGTGCAGTGGTATTGTACCTTCAATAATCGACCATAGTGGCGTTTTAACTCCGCATGAAAGTCTGCAGGTATGAGTTTCCTGTGTTTACCTTTGTGGGGTGTTCACTCACATGAGATCATCACACATCATTTTACCGTCATTCTCCAGAGACACATCACACACCTATCAACTAAACCGGTGGTGAGTACAAACGGGCTGCAGGGAGGACGTTTTCGTTTGTGCAATTAACCCAAATTGTTTTGTTTTGATCTGTTCAGTTCACAGGTAGCCTAGAGCCTTATGTAGCATTGAGCTACACCGTTAGGCGACATTGTTTTACCCAGGTTGGTTGGGGAGGACTCGGCTTGTGATATGGCTGAGACGGAGGGGAGGGAGTGTGGTAATCGTTCTTCTCATGATAAACGATTCCGTCCACCGCGGCTTCGGTCCGACAGTGCGCTCGGTGACACATGCAGCCATCAGCTGCTCGCCGCGACCACTCGCTCGCCTAGTGATTCCCTTGGGAACGCGTCGTGAGCCTCAAGCCGCCGCTGTTGGCGCGCCTGCCTTATTGCCGTAACAAAAACAAGCGCTTGAGCATGAAATATGGACTTTTCAAGATGTTAAATGATGTCCTGAAATCCTGAGATGTTATAAATAGGTATATCCTCTTCGTTGTACTGTCAAAGTGCACCAGAGTGATGCATTAACCAACAGGGAGGATACTCGGGCCATGGACCACAAGGTTGCGATGCATTGTGAGCTTGGAGATCGACCATTTCCGGCAAAGAGACAAGGGTGTAGAGGTAAAAAAGGAGGGAGCCCTGAAGTTTGAAGTACAGTACTTCAATGAACTATATAATGTAGGGTTGCAGTGGTTAATGTGGCAGGGGAACGTTGACTGAGCATCGTGTTGTTGTTTTTCATTTTTCATTAACGCTCTTCATCACCCAACAAACTGGCACACACATTAACGAGGTGCTACCCAGTATAAACTCAACCCTCCACTGTTAGGACAATTAACCCTGGCACCTTTAGATTTAAGCACCCTGCTAAAGGGCAATCTCAACAGTAGCCGTTTAAGGCAGTGCAGAGGACGTCTCGTTCACTTCCCAAGCCCCAGATCGTGCCAGCTGCTCAGGGATTTGCAACTTGGCCCCTGCAGGCACGGGGCCTGTGCTGGGCCTCACTCTGATAAAGCGTGGGCGGATAACTCACTGACCGCACAATTCAAGTGCTCAACATAATCTGGATCAGTTTGAACATGATTTGTGTTGAACGAGGCAACCTCCCGACTCTTGTCGACTGAAAGGGCTTGTGTGTTACTGCAACCTGACTACAGCACCACTCTCAGGAATAGGACTCATGCTGCGCTGTTCACGCTCACTGTAAGTTGTTGTGGAGAGGAAGAGGTGAAGGGGGACACGTAAAGAGTAAATGCCATTAAAACACCGCTACAGCAGCCCGTATCACACCCCATCATCCTTATTATTATTATTATTATTACTTAAACCCCTTTAGAGGGATAGACAAAAAAGAAACTCCCCTTTTTGTATTTTTATATCAAAAACCTTCCTGTACACCAAAATATGGCGCTTACTTACATCAGCAGTATTAACTAATTTTAACCAATATAATCATGGCATGCAGCTGTCAACAAACATGGCGGAGCGTTACGATCGATCTCATTTCATAGATAAGCTGTACACATGGCTTTTTCATGTGAAGGACCCCCCCACATTTATATTTATTTTGCCGCGGGCGCCCCCATCTGAACCGCTTTCGTGCTAGGAACCCCCATACCAGATGTGTTGCTAAAACGTTTAAAAAATATTCCAAAATGCTTCTATTTGCTTCAAAGCTTGCGATGCGTCGTGAGGGCTGTGGACACTTCAGAAACCCGCCTACCAGTGACATCATTCAGAAATAGACGGCCTGCAGTTTCTATTAGCTCCATATTCGCCATCGATGTCACTGGTAGGCAGGTTTCTGAACTGTCCACAACCTTCCTATGAGACACAGACATAATAGGCACAAATGGTACCATTGAATAATGAGCATTAGTGAGGAGAGAGCGAGAGAGAGAGAGAGAATACTTTTAAGAAAGTTATTTCAAAAATAATTGCGTCTTGTACAGTTATCGCTTGCATGTTTTGTGATCAGACAGACATCAGAGATGCGGAGTCTCTCGTCAAATAAAGCTAACATGAAAGACAAAAAGCAATAAAAACATTATATACAAAAATTATACTTCAAAATGTACTGGAATAAAAGCAATAAAAAGTACATTGCATGTCTGTATATTGCGTCTGCATGTCGCAACCTTCTGAAATCCTGTAGTGTGTGATCTGCCGTCGCTGATCATAAACCACAATGACTTGAACTGCATAGGGATCTTATGACTAACTAACGACTTTGAAAGTTGTGCAGTGTGTGGCCTTTACATGCCAAACATGAGCACTTCTAAGCGTATAAAATAGGTGCAGATAGTGGGTGATTAGCTCTGGAAGTTGCAAAGCCCCCATGTGTTTCAACCCGGTCCGCCTCCCCTGTAATTGGCAGGACAAGCACGCATCATTCTCTGCTCAATGTTATGTCCTAACAGCTACAACATGACTATCAAGAAGGAAACACAGTGAGGCAAGACTGGAGATCGATCTCTCTCTCTCTCTCTCTCTCTCTCTCTCTCTCTCTCTCTCTCTCTCTCTCTCTCTCTCTCTCTCTCTCTCTCTCTCTCTCTCTCTCTCTCTCTCTCTCTCTCTCTCTCTCTCTCTCTCTCTCTCTCTCTCTCTCTCTCTCTCTCTCTCTCTCTCTCTCTCTCTCTCTCTCTCTCTCTCTCTCTCTCTCTCTCTCTCTCTCTCTCTCTCCTGTTTTCTTCCTGTTTGGATTTGTATGCTCTATATTTGATGATTTTGAGTTTTAAACTTGATGTTTTGTGTGTTATAATGTTCATGCTGTGCAGCACCTTGGCCGTACTTCAGTACACCTGAGCCCACCTGGAGTCACACGCCATGTAAAGAGGTAAACTGCCCTTAAAGGGATAGTTCACCCCCGAAGTGACTTTTTTTCAATCGATTAGTCACCCCATGGAGACTTGAATTCATGGATATTTTCTAGTTTTTGTCGCATTCCTTAGTCAATAATTTGATGACCGGCAGAGGTTCCGGTAGGAGACACAAAGAGTCTCCAACACAAAGAGTCTCCTTTGTGTCTCCTACCGGAACCGCTGCCTACCGGTCCGCTGGTCCGCTGGCGACAAAAACGAAAAAATATCCATGAATTCAAGTCTCCACGGGGTGACTAATCGATTGAAAAATAACAATGTTTTGTGTGAACTATCCCTTTAAGCATAATGTTTTAGAACATTTCTGGAAAATGTCAAACTTTTTTAACCGCAATGCATTGATGTTAAAAAGAAAATTTACTTGTAATTTGTAGTTTTGAATACTATTTTAAAAGCAAGTACTCCAGTAACTCAAGTACAAATTTGACTGAGAAACTTTCACTTGTAGTGGAGTAATATTTGACCAGTCCGGGAGTATCTATACTATGATTCAAGTACTGTTGTTGAGTACTTGGTCCACCACTGCTGTTCAGTAGGCTACTTTGTATTAGCTATGCTGCTAAATAGCTGACAACAATAGTCCTTCCTTTATCCATAAACTTGCCCTTTTTCTGTGAAGTGATCTTTTGCAGCTGCAGTTAGTACAATGGCAGACTTAACAGTGACAGATTTTATCGGACACACAAAATCTATTCCAAGCGACAAAACAGCTGAGTTGGCATTTTCACCCCAGCGCTCTGTGGTCTGAAAAAGGTTGCCAGTGCAGTACCCAACTAATCAGAGAGTTACAGTCTGAGCATACACAAACGACACTCATTATTTGTTATGGAGTAGGGAAGGGTATATTATGAAAAGGTGACTAAGGTATTTGCTACAGAGTTGGGTGCAATTTTTTCATTGGTCAGTCCGTTTTTTAATACATCCGAAAAAGAATGTGAGGAATCAAACTGGGTTTGACTGAAAAATAATGATGCACTGCCGGACAGAAAGTTCTGAGTATGTGTACCACAATAGATATTGAAGCGTATTCAAATCCCACTGTCCATTCTATTAACCCTTTTAACCTGTCATTTTACATTTTAGCTATATATACTGTAGTGTAGGCCTATAGCAACACACTTTTTTCAAAAAACTCTTAGGGTTTAGATCAGCCAAATACATTTCATTTTGGGGGTTCTTGGCACAAAAAAGTTTGAGAGCTACTGATTTAGAAGGCATTTGTAGAATCGGCCTCAGGTCTGTAAATTGAAAACCACAACCCCCCTCCCCATTTGAGCATGATTTGAAAGATATGAAGCTTGGCCTTCAATAGATATTGTACCAGTTATTCAATTCCACAACAGTATAGAGTACCATTTAGAAATATTACCACTACAACTTCATGATGACTTTCCCTGCCTCAAAAAGGGTGTATGAGATGGTCAGCTACAGCTCAGAAAGAGGCCATACCGCTGAGATCAATTACCGAAACATCGCCCGCAGTTACACAACAGCATTCTACGGTGAAATGAAATGAACCTCAATGAAACTGAAAGGTGAAAAGGTTAAATCACTGCACATTCAATCGATTTGGACGACCCACGACCTGCATTGCCATTATCTCATACCGGGGGTTTTAAAAGTCAAGATGGTGGAGATAGATGTGCAGTAAATCCAAGAGTTTAAATCCAACAGTTAATTTAACCCATTCAATCCGGGAACGTATCTTGTGTCATTTTAAGATGTCGTTGGCTATTCAAAGATTCAGAAAAACAAGCTCATAGCTCGGCACTCAATGCCATGCTACGAGCTTGTGGATCTGCTATTTTTGAAAAATCGTGAAAAAGCTGGAACAACATATTTTGAGATGGGGGGATCCGTGGCCAAATACATATCATTTTGGAGGTCCTTGACCTGGAAAAGTTGGAGCACCACTGATATAGCAACATATACCATTAGGATTGAGAAAACATTTTTAGATATGTATTTTGCGGCGGTGGCGGACCCCCCCCCCCCCCCCATCTCAAAATGTTTCATGGGCAAAGATTTGAGTTACAAATATTCGCTTTCAAAAATAGCAGATCTACAAGCTCAAAGTGCTGCACTATGAGCATGTGTAGATCTGCTATTTTGTAATAGCCAAAGAAATCTTAAAATGACAAAGATGCGTTTCCGGATTGAATGGGTTAAGAGTACCGTGAATAGAAATGAAGTAATTAAGTTCAGCTTTCATCTTGCCTGGAGTGTATAGGGTTTTTTTTAGAGGGGGAGCGACACAACGCCCCCGCGGGGTCACAATGCAATCCTCGTGTGAATAGGCAGTAGGCACATTTTAACGAGTTGCGTAGAAATAAGCTCAACACATTTCAAATCTGGTTGCGGGTGGGCGAGTGCGTGAGTCTGAGACAAGCACGGACGTGACTTTTTTATATATACTTTTTTTATAATAGCAGTTTATACAGTTTATCGCTGTCGGGCAGACACCTCTTATCTCCATATTTTAACTGTTTGTGTTTTTTTCGTAAATTAACGCCCTCCTTGATCATACTACAGCGTCACACAAAAGCATCAAATGTAGCAAATCCGCAAGCTCAAAACGCAGTGCGAAGCGACACGTTTTGAGCTTGTAGATCTGCTACTTTTGATACTTTTGAATTTTAATCCTGAAAAGTAACTCTTTTGGACATAATACAAAGTGCTTTACAGAGCTTTGCTTTATTGTTTATTTAACAAGAAAGCAAAAAAGAAAATCAAAAGCATAAAACAACATTAAAAAAAAAAAATATATATATATATATATATATATATATATATATAGCAAAAAAGGCATTGAATCAGGCAAAACAGTGAGGACATGAAAACTATCCACAGAGGCTGCCTGTCTTAGGTGTAATGGGAGTTTATTCCAAGCCGTCGGCCCGTAGAAGCAAAATGCTGCTTCACCGTGTTTTTTAAATGTCATTGTAGGCACTTCGAGCAGGTCAGCACTAGAAGACCTCAGGGGGCGGTTTGGAACATATCTAGGCAGGCAGTCATAGAGGTAGGAAGGTGCCAGACCATTGAGAGCTTTATCAACAAGTACAATAATTTAAAAATCAATCCTAAAACAACCGGGAGCCAATGTAGTGAAGCTAAAACTGGAGTAATGATGTTTCCACCCGACAGAGACAATGTACAGGATATACATTACTTCGGGGGAAAAAAGGCGATATAAACATCTTACATTAGCCCACCCCCTCTCCCTCCCACCCAACTCACCCCCATTCTCCCACCCCGTCCCTTACCCAGCACTGACACATAGTAATCATAACATATAATAATAGTACATGAGTCCACTTGTGACCGTTTCACGGGAGAGCGGCCACTTGTCGCTCCGCCTGTCAGATTGCCCATGCCTTCCTACCTGCCCACGGTTCGCCTCTCATTGACAATTAATTACATGGCACGCCAATCCCCGCGTGAGAAGCCCTTAGGACAGCAATACAATGTTCATATAACTTATTTTAACTTATCGTTTTTCACTGCATTCCATTTCCATTGATGTAATGTATTTTATATATTCATCATGCTTCTTACATACTGTATTGACAATCTGTATGAATGTATTGCAACTGGAGCTGTTGAACAGAAAGTATCTATCTATCTATCTATCTATCTATCTATCCGTGATAAAAACACAGGATATTAACCATTTTCAAACTGGCCTCCCTATGTTCGGCATGCTGTTTTCAAATACATTACCTCAAATTCCCAAAATGCCAATGATAAGCTCACAAGTCACAACGCACAGGTGCCATTTTCACTGTTTGTTGTGGAGTATATGTAGGGCTTAAATAGAGTGGCCAGGAACAACAGTGGTGAAACATTCAACATGCAGTGTCACTACGAGTGACGTTATCGTGAAATAACGATCGTGTAACTTTTTTTGTGCGAATGCAGAAATGTTGCGTAACAATAACACCGCTACATCCTAGTGAGTGTGACCAACTCTGGGGGTACTGTTGCTCATTAGTTAGTCTATGCAGATTAATTAAATGGATGGATGGTCTGCCAAGAGAGCAAATGGCTTTCAAATTGTCTTCAATTAATATTATATAAATTAAACAAGATCCTAATGAAATACTGCTGATTTCACAAGTTTTGTACAAAGTTATAAAACCATGAAAAGTAGGATACTTTCAAAGTGGAACAAATCTGGATATTTTGTCAAGGACTTTGTCAAGGAAAATTGTATCGACAACCTCAACATAATAAGCACCACGCTTTGACAACATTTTACAGGCACTCAGCTCTTCTGGTAAGATATTATTATTTATATGCTTTCTGTCTCTAACCAAATGAAGTGTTCCTGTGAGCTGTGAGTGGATTACGTGTTGTGTAAGCAACCCTAATCGACATTTAAAAGACAACTGTATCCCTGCAGCTATCCAGCTGTGTGGGTGAGTAGGTGTTAGACCCCGAGGGAAGACAGTGGCTAATGAAACCGCAGGAAAAAAAGGTCAATTAGGTAGGTTGAATAAATGCAGTCATGCATTTAAAACACCTGACTGGAGTATTTGTTGTCATTTCCAACTTTTACTGATAGTAATACTCACTGAAACAATGGCAGCCAGTGTCTCTATGCCGCCTGTGCTCAGGGTGATGTAAGGAATAACAGCATCAGCAAAGCCTGCATCTCGTAGGATCCCATTGGTGTAATACCAGATCTGTGAAACAAATGACAATATAATGACTTAGTCCAACAGACAGCTTTAAGATAAAGCAAATGATCATAACATATGGACTTTGTCTCAGAAACATTTGATTCACTTTATAAGACTTTTGAATGTGACTTTCAGATTTAGTCCAAGCTGATTCCCTGCTGCATTTATGTTTAATCCATACCATAATACTAGTGTAGAATCTAAGCCTAAATGCTGACAGTGCAGTAGGTGGAATACAGTAGATATTTGCCAATTGTGTTATAAAGTTTGCGAGCCCATTTCACTGTAAACCGTCTTGTAACTGAATGATGTATTGTGTTATAAAGTTTGCGAGCCCATTTCACTGTAAATTAACTTGAATGATTGCTTGTGCAACGTCTTGATATTGCAAATGGAATAATGTCAAAACATTATCAATAATTAAAAAGGGGAATATCTTGGACAACATAATGTATGCACACTAACGAGTCAACTTCAGATAGCTGTGCGTGTGGTGGCATCGCCCCTTCACTAGTTGACCCAGTTGAAAAGTTTGAAACTACGTTTTATACCCATAACAAGCCTCTTTCAACAATCCCACTGGGATTCAAATGCCCCCGTCCTCAATTGCATGACGATCTCTGCTGTATTTGCAACTGTATTTGTTTATATGTTTTTTTAATGTGGAGCCCAGGAAGACTAAATGGCTGCCTATGGCACCAGCTAATGGGGATCCTTAGTCAAATCAAAATCAAAATGCTCAAAGACAGGCCATTTTATGTAAATTTTGTGCAACGGTCAATTAACAGTACAGTATAATGGATCTGCCCAAGCCTTTGGTCTAGGGCCGATCTTGGCAAAGCTTTCTTCCAAATAAGGCCTAATTCTAAGTAGTAGTCTGCAATTCCACCCGCAGATCCCATGGGCTCCCATCAAGCATCAAACTCACCCACAATAAATGCATTATAGATGCATATAATGCATTCAGATCAGATGGACATGACATCTCTGGAATTGGATTTCAACATAACAAAAGAGAAATGTAGATTTGTTTTGGGAGTGCTGACTGCTGAATTAAAATGACTTAATTTCAATTGAAATCTGCCTTGTTCATGAAGTGAAGGTCGACAGAAAAGTGGTACTGTAAGTGAATAAGGATACAGATTTCAGTGATGAAATCTTTGACTACTACAATATTAAAAATGTAATGTTCTGTTCTTTAGACAGATGTTAGGTTCATTGTTAACCTGGTATCCTAGATTCTTCAGACACTACACTGTTCTCTTGGCATTGCATTTATGTGATTATTTATCTAGCTTAGTGTAAATCGCTCTGGATAAGTGCGTCTCACAAGCACAACAGGAAAGGGCCCTGGATGGAGTCTACACAAGAACGCTGCGAACGGCACTAGGTGTCACATGGATGGACCACATCAGAAATGTGGTCCTCTATGGGGGCCTACTACCGCGGATCACAGCTTAGCTAACAACACTGTAGAGCTCAAGACCCTGATGTTAAATTGGAGAGTGTGGAGGGCAGCGATCCAGGAGTCCCGAGTTGGTGTTGGATAGACAGCCCTCTCGCATCGCATTACATTGCAAGAACGTCTGCTAAATTGTAAATTGTGCTTCAATTATGATCCTATGTCTGACCTAACTCTTTGAAGAGTAGATACAGTAGGTAATTGATTGTTCATACAGGATATTAATGCAATTTTGGGATGTTATTATAAATAAACACACACACACACACACACACACACACACACACACACACACACACACACACACACACACACACACACACACACACACACACACACACACACACACACACACACACACACACACACACACACACACACACACACACACACACACACACAAATCTAACAATATTTCATCATTTTCAAAAATAGTTAAATTAGACTTTCTACCAGTGCTGTGAGCTTGTAGATCTGCTTTATTTTTTTATTATTCACTGTACGACAAAATATACAGGGCTTCTGAGTGGTTAAAGTTGAGTGGAAAAGAACAACAGTGGAGGAGTGAAACTTTTAACATTCAGTGTCTACGATACGAGTGCCGTTATCAGGAAATAACGATTGACCGTCCTTTTTGTGCAACATGCGGAGTAAACATTAACATGGGAGTTTGAAATAGAATTCATTTGAACACACCCCCTCGTGCTGTTATTGGCTGGAAGGGAAACTTTTGTGAGGGAAACTTTTACAGAAAATTGCAGATCTACCAGCTAACAATATGTCGCGTTGCGGCGGCTATTTTCAGCGGAGATATTTAATGCACAGCGGAAACAGAAAAGGCACTAGCTACGTACAGTATAGAGCCCTGGGGGACTCCGGTCAACCAACTATGGGGTTGCAGTGGTTAGAACACACCGCTCCACAAGACCAGTGGTACAAGTATGAGTCATCTCCATTATGTAAAGAAAAAGAAAAAGAAAAAATTGAATAAGGATAATTTTCAACGATTTCAGCTATGAAATCATCAACTGCGTCAGTTATGACCTAATGACTTTGAAGAGCTATTATGTCAGTGATGGTTCATAAAGAAATCCATTCAAAGAAAAAATAACGCACATCCTCCGTCTCTTGGTGCGGAGCCAAACTCCAAGAACAGAATCATGAAAACACAGCGGGGGCTCGCAACTCACTTTTGAATGCTCCAAGTTTTTTATTTGCGACGACAGCAGATACGACGTTTCGACCTTTTCTGTCTTTTTCAAGTATAAAAAAATACTTGAAAAAAGACCAAAAGGGTTGAAACGTCGTAATGTGGATTCCATAAAGAAATCCATACTGTTTGAAGTCGCTTTCTCTCTCATGATCTCAAAAAAGACATGATCAGAGTATGCACCATGCAGGGAATAAATGTTTCAGAGTTGAGTGAATGAGGACAACTTGAGCAGAGTAGATGCAACAGAATGCCAGACTCCCCGGCCAGCAAAATGTCAGGATCATTATCCAAAGATGAATACAAAATTTGGAAAATAAACGCGATTACAGAATTGTCGGGATTTACAGAATTCTCCCGCTCTCTCTCTCATGATCTCAAAACACATATGATTAGAGTATGCAGGGAATAAATGTTTCACAGTTGAGTTTGTATAATAACAACTTGAGCATAGAAGATGCAACAGAACGCCAGACTCCCCGGCCAGCAAAACGTCAGCATTATTATCCAAAGATGAATAATAGAAATGCAATATAAACGGGATTACAGAATTTCCCCCATTTCTCGTTCAGGCTGTGAGATTGGAGTATAATGATCAGCCAACATGCGGCATTCGCTAATCATGAAGCTACGGCTGCTTTCAAGTCTCACGCTGTCTCAACCTTTCACAAACCCTCGAATGTATCTGGAGAGGAAACACTTTCCATTTCTATCCCCTTTTCAAAATGTAAATTTCTGCTACGTGCTACAGATGAAGCTTTAAATTCTAATGGCTTTGCCGCCTCTGGATTTTCATTTAAATCCATTCTCATTTCTGCACATTCGCTCAGCAGATCATGACTCAGCAGACCTATTAAACATACTATACCAAAAATAACTATTAACCACTTCAAATCATTAGTTAATTACTTCATTATGAATCCCGTACTTTGTTGCACGGTGGTCTCACTCAACAATAGCGGAAGTAACCGATCTACAATTTCACAAAACGTCGACGCGTTGTGAGGCATATCCAGGTATGTTTCTGAGCTGTCCACAGCCCTCCTCTGGCACAAAGAGTGGGTAGACAGAAAATGGTGCCATATCTATAATTAGCATTTAGTGAGGACCAATTATACGAAGATGGGTTGAAAATGGGTGAAGTGGCCCTTCAAGCACTTAAACCCTCTCTAGTAGTAGAACCGTGATTGAGTTACAATTGTACTTTAACTGCTTTTCCCCCAGTCTACACCAAATCTCTTCAGCAAAAATTGACACGTGGTGTTGTGAGCTTGTAGATCGCTATTTTAAGTGAATATTCCACCCCAAAAAAGGCATGCTGGGGTTCAAGTGATCAAACCTTAAAGGAGAAGTTCACCCAAGAATTCTATCGTTTACCTACCCGGTGTCTTTGACGTTTTCGAAATATCACTGAAGAATAAAATGAACTTTAAAACACTTCCGGGCTAAACCGGCTCATGCACAAGTGAAGAACGCGCATGGGCGGGCCCGTAGGGTTCAACCGGTGCTTATTCACATGCACGCAAGTGCCCATGTACGTTCTTCGCTCATGCATGAGCCGGTTTAACCTGAAAGTGTTTTAAAGTACATTTTCTTCTTCATTATTGATATTTCGGCAACGTTTCTCAGCAGACTTCGGTAGAAGACAATCTAAATGATAATATGAGAGGTGTTTTGGACTTTATGGACGGATCTTTGATATTATATAGTTTTGCTGTTGTTAATTCGGGTCTCGGATATTTTTTCTTTGTATTCTGGATTCACCGTTGTTTTACAAATAAAACTCTCCGTGAGTCAAATGATTAAGTAATTTCTTGGGTAAACTACTCCTTTAAGAGATTCATGTTATTCAAAGGTGGGTGAATTTTGTTTGTGAGGTGGTCATTCATGGACGCCTCATCATGACGCAGTGTGGTGATCCAGTGATGCACTGTGTGGCGTTCTTACAGCGTTGAGGCCGCAGAGCTGGTAACAGGCCATGGTGACGATGATGGTGATGACCTGCCACCGGACGGCTGGGTTCCTCAGCAGCTGTGGCACAGAGACGGCGTGCAGGTTGCTCTGAGCCCGGCTCTCTGCGTGCACCTCCTCCAACTCTGTGGACACGTCCTTCTTCCCTAGGAATCTCTGGAAGGCTGAGACACGCGCACACACACACACACACAAAAAAAAACATTTTAAGAAAGTGCAAAAATCACAACAAGTTGTCTCAAGACACTTAGAGCAGACACTTGACATTGTCCCACCCTGAGCAAGCAATCTTTGCGACAGTGGCAACGAAAACCTCCCCCTTAACTGGAAGAAACGTCAGCCAGACCCAGGCTCTAGGGTGGGCGGCCATCTGCCTCGACCGTGTCAGGGGGAGAGAGAGAGACACACACACACACAGAGAGAAGGAGAGACAGAGAGGGAGATGCAAAAGCAAGAATAGCAGCATAGCAACAGTGAAAATGGCTAAAAGTATCACAACAACATGATGATTCATGGTCCAAAGTATTTAATTAAGTTAAAATAAATCAAATTAGATTGTATCAAATTAAATTACATTTAGTGTTTTTTATGACAGTTATTAGCACATTGAGTGCCAAAAACGGTCCAGACCGTTTTTCATAATCCAAACGAGGAGTGCCAAAAACGTTTATTTTTTATTTTTTGGTAGACCCCCCTAAAAAAACCCTGGCACTCAATGTGTTAGTAACTTTGTATGACAATTGGGGTGGTTGTATTTTGTGTCCCTGCTCATTTATTGAGACATTTAGATCCTGTGTCTAGGTGAGACACGATCCCGTTTCTGGTTTGACAAAAATCTTCACCTGAAGGTCAAGATACAATTTAACCCCTGAGCAAGCAAGCAGGCTCTATTAGCTCAATGGTAAAAATGTCAGCACTTGCGCAGGACTCAGGAGACCTGGATTCAAATTCGAGGTAGAAGAGGAAAGTTATAGTGCAGCTTTAAATGAACACTCAGGAGGAAGGAAGAAATTGTAAAATATCAGTGTTTGTCTCAACTGTGTGCACTGAAAAGAAAAAGAAAAATAGGCAATCTACAATATGATGTGTCTGCATGGGTCTGCATCTATAATAATCAATGGTGAAACAGGCATGCTAATTAATAGTATAATAAATAATGAATTTGGATGGAAAGAATGACCATTTTGGAAGTGGGTTGTACATTCGACCACATCCAGCTAGAGGCATTCCTTACCAAGGTGCCAAAGTACCAATGTCTTCAGAGGCCTGCAGATTGCAGGAATGCCAAAGCCGAGAGCTAAGGCATTGGCTCTGTGATAATTGGCAGTCGCCACATATGAAGGAGACAATGCTTCCTGTATCCGTGATCTGTATCCTGAAACACTTATTGTTGAGTGAGTGAGAAAGAGAGCACAGACCAAGACCTGTGTGCGTGCGCATGTGCGTGTGTGTGGTGAAAGTGGTGCATTTGTTTCCCCCTCTGGTTAATAGCTAGTGGCTTTAGTTAAACAAACACAGCTGTGTCTCATTGTGCTGCTAAGCATTATATTATTATATTACTGTGTCTGGGATTTGATAGCAGGGAGCAGATGACGTGCAGGCTTTTACATCCAAGTTCATTTAATTCCGGTGGTTTACAGTACAGAGGTTGTCAGTCACCACACAAAAATATTACATGTTTAATTCCTTTTATTTGATTGGTTTATAGATTAGTGTTATTCTATTGAGAAAAGCCTCGTTGTGGACAGGTGTTGAAAATTAGCACTCAAACAATGCATCTGGTTTGTATAATGTAATTTGTGATATCCATGTCAAATAAAAACATCTTGCCCAAATAGTCAGCAAATGCTTTGAGAGGCTGGTGAGAGATTACATCTATTCCACACTACCTGCTTTGATGGACTTGTGGCAATTTGCATACCGTCAAAACAAATCCACCCACAACTCAATTGCCACGGCTCTTCACATCCTCTCTCAAATAGATGACAAGAAGCTGAAGGACAAATATGCTGTTTATTTTTTTGATTGATTGTATACTTCATTAGCCAGAAATGTAAACAGCACGTGGTACAGTAAGACATTAACTATTTGATTTCCATGGACGAGTAAACGCTGCCATGAACGCGTTAGACGTGTTGAGGCTTTTCAGTGGTTTTCCACCAGATGGCGATGTTGGCTACCTTATGAATGATGCTTTCACTGCCAGATGACGTCAGACCAGGAAGTAAAATAAATCGGCTTGTTTACTTCCTGTTTATTTCCTGAGGGAAAATCCCTATATCTCCGTTCCTCTTGCTTTAAGGTAAAAACAGCATTTTCAACAGGCCACAGCTTTGCAATGGATTATCGCGAGCGGCTACTTATTTTTTTCTGTGACTCCTGAGATCCGCATGCGTGTAAAGAGGTGATCTCCGTGCGGACAGCAATCACGGAAAATATTCCATTATTTTTCAAAGGTAGCTAAAAACACTTGTTTTTGCTGGCACTGGGGTGACACTATTACACTTTAAATCTGGCAGTTAAATAGTTAAGGCTAAAAGTACAGTATAAGACAAAAAGTCCTGGGGACTTGTTTCCATTGTGGTCGTATGTAGTCAATTCATCAACATAGCATAAACTCAGCTCAGCTTTTAACACTATACGTCCTAGCAAGGCTTGACTCAAAGCTTATAGAAACCTTGAGAGCACGTGTGACTGGATACAAGACTTCCTGATGAACTGCCGCCAGGTGGTGAGAATGGGCAAAAATCACATCTGCCCCCTGAACCTCAACCCAGGAGCCCTTCAGGGATGCGTACTGAGCCCTCTCCTCTGCGCCCAAAGCGACGCAGAGCTCCAATGTCAAGTATGCTGATGACACGATAGTGCTGGGCCTGATTGTCAACAATGACAAGTCTGCCTATAAGGGATGAGGTCAGATCATTGGCACTCTGGTGTCAGGAGAACAAACTAGCCCTCAAGGTCAACAATGCCAAGGAGCTGTTTGTGGATTTCAGGAGACCGAGCATCTTCATTGATGGTGTTGCAGTGGAAAGGGTCATGAGTTTAAGTTCCTCAGCATAGGCCTGCCCTACACGCATCAATGAGGACCTCAAGTGGGGCACACACACCATGCATGTGAGGAAAAATAGATCTGTTCCCTGTGATGTTCAAGTAAGAGCATGACAAAAACGATCCCTTGAGTGTGTGTGTGTGTGTGTGTGTGTGTGTGTGTGTGTGTGTGTGTGTGTGTGTGTGTGTGTGTGTGTGTGTGTGTGTGTGTGTGTGTGTGTGTGTGTGTGGAGGCTGAATTAGCCTGTGTGCATCGATTCACTCAATGCAAAACCCAGACACACTCAGAGTGAGTGTTAAGAGAGAGTTAATGGACCATTTGTTTCACAGCAATTTCTGGAAGTTAGCGACTATAATCTATGGCTATAAAGGCTGTAACATGAACAAAAAGTACAACTGCATTTAAAACTGAACAAAAGGGGAAAATGGTCAGTAAATTAGATTAATGTTCACAATGGAGACCGGATGGTACACACAGAAATCATACATACTCATACATGAGTGGGACCACATCCAACACAATTGCAACAGTTTACTTGGTCCAATAATTCCTAATGTAGGCCCTACAGGGTAGGATAAGGTCTGTGTTGAAAAAGTAGTACACAATGTACCAAAGAGTTTCACAATATGTTCAGTGTAGTGTGTCAACTCTTACGGGAACAGGTCAGCACAGAGACTTTAATAAACCACCATAAATCTGCTGATACAGTCAGTATCAAAGTGCATATAAGAAACTATAAATAAACGATGCATTGTTCTAAACATACTTAGAACTTTTGTTTCACTGTCAGGTTATTAGTCATCACCAGCACAGCACTAATGGTAACCATAAGGTGCAGGGAAGCAACATACAATGTAATAGAAAACAAGCAGAAGAGTAAGGCACAGGACTGTTTTTGTTTAATAGTCAAAATAATGTATCACTTCAAAATAAGAAATATTACTATAATTATTAAGAGTTCATAGGGGGTTATAATTATATCTGGTGGGAATAGCATCTACTCTCAGCTTGGTCTTGACAAACTGATCTGCCTCAAGCCTGCAGAGAGTGAGTTTAATTCCCATGCACGGCAACCCACATACAGTATATTGGGTGACTACACAGTAGTAGGTAATACTTTTCTTACTAGATGTGTACACGCTCATTACATTGTCCAAAAGACAGCCAAGAACATGAGACAATAATGTACATAGAATCTGACACAAATTTTGACCTGATGGTCAAGATTCAACATATCCCCTGAGCAAGCAGGCAGGCTCTATTAGCTCAATGGCACACCGGGTTGGTTGAAGAGGAAAGTTACATAGTGCAGCATTAAGTTGGGGAACAATGATCGCCCCTCATCTCCAAAAGTAATTTCCCATCCAAGTGTATCATCTAACACCTAACTCCTGTGGTTTTCTCACTCCCAAACTCTCTCTTTCAGCACAAAAAACACAGCGGGGATTCAATGGAGCCTGAGGACTCCCTGCATTGAAAAGGGAGACAGCCATTTACATCCCAAATAAAAACCCAAAATTGGGGCAGGTGCAGAGCGACAATCAGTGAAGGAAAATAGAAAAACAAAATATTGAAAAGATATTAATAAACGCTCGCACACTGGTAGGGCTACAATAATACAGATGCCTTATTGCATTGGTTCTAAAAGTGTGGTCTGGGGACCCCGAGGGGTCCTTGGGGGGGTTCCAGGGGATCCCCAGCAAAAGTAGTTAATACAGCATCACAATCATTTTAACCATTTTATCCATTTATACATTGGCTATTAAAAAATAGCAGATGTACAAGCTTGCAGCGCAGCTATTTTTGATATCTTTTTAATCGAATATCGAATAATTTTGATTTTAGTTTTCTACATAAATCTCCTCTTCCCTGGCACAAAATATTTTCAGATGGGGGTCCGCAGCTAAATAGTACATACTGTACATTTGGGGGTCCTTGACATAAAAAGTTTGAGAACTACTGCTTTATTGCACCAAAAGTTGCTGTGACGTTGGGAGCTAAAGCAAAGCAAAGTTTGTTGTTTACCCAGGGTGTCGGACTAAGTACGAAACTTGTTTCCAGCCGGACCCTGCATGGAAGCCTTGCTCAAGGGCTATTCAGCGGTGATTCATGATTGATGTGATGAATTGGGGAATCGAACTAGGGACCTTCCGGTATCAAGGCCGCCCCTCTAACCACTAGGCCACCGCTGCCACAGCTAAACACTCATCAGACTCCCTGCAATGAAACAGCACCCTCACCCTGCACCCTGCAATGAAACAGCACCCTCACCCTCACCCTGCACCCTGCAATGAGACAGCACCCTCACCCTGCAGTGTCAGCAGCACCTGTTCCTTATTTTTAATAAACCAAACATTAAGCTTTCCAAAGGTGCAGTCTTGTGTTATGTTTTTTTGCAAATGCAGCACTTGAATGTGTTTACACACAGTATTTGATAGTTAAGACCCATTAAGACCGGGAACACATCTGTGTAATTTTCAGACTCCTTTGGCTATTAAAAAAATAGCAGATACACAAGCTCATAGCACCGAGTGCCACGCTATGAGCTTGTAGATCTGCAATTTTTGAAAGATTTGAAAAAAAATCTTTGAATATTGCTTGAAGATTGCTTCTGGGGATTCTACAAATGTCTTCTAAATGCAAACAGTTTTTTGAAAAAACGTATGTTTCTTTAATATCAGTGGTTCCAAAATGTTTTCATGTCAAGAACCCCCCAAAAGATTTGTATTTGGCCGCGGACCCCCTATCATATCGTTGCTGTCGGGCAGAAACCGCTCATCTCCATATTCTAACTTTTTGTGTTTTTTTGTGAATTAACGCCCCACTTCATCATATTACAGCGTCACACAAAATGTGGGCTGCGTTTCGAGCTTGTGGATCTGCTACTTTTGCAGTTTTTGAATTTGAATCCTGAAAAGTAATAGTTTTGGACATATGAGGTTTCCACCCGACATAGACTATATGTATTTGAGGACCCCCAAGGTGCCTGTCTCCCTTTTCATTACAGGGAGTCCTCAGGCACCATTGAATCCCCCCTGTGCTTGTTGTGCTGAAAGAGCGTTTGGGAGTGAGAAAACCACAGGAGTACCTGTGTTACTTGGATGGGAAATTACTTTTGGAGATGAGGGGCGATCATTGTTCCCCAACTTAATGCTGCACTATGTAACTTTCCTCTTCAACCGCGGATTTGAACCTGGTTTCCTATGCAAGTGCTGACATTTGTACCATTGAGCTAATAGAACCTGCCTGCTTGCTCAGGGGATAAATTGAATCTTGATCAAATTGTGTCAGATCCTGTGTCTAGGAGGTGAGACATGACCTTTGACACACTCTATATGAGAAGAGCAGGGAGACTAATTACAACCACCCCAATTGTATAAGTTATATTGTATTATTACACAGCTTGGTGGAATGCTTGATTCTGATTGGTCAATCATTGAATTCAGTGGTGTGTTATTTCTGTACTAGACCATACCCGGTGAACGGCGCAGGCGAAAGTAGTTGCAAACTTGAGGTTATTGCACGTCCTGTCACGCGGTTTCTCCTCCCCGTGCGTCCCGTCGTGGCGCCTCCCCCCGCGGTCGCCCCTCCCCACGGGCAACCCCCCCCCCCCCCCCGCCGCAGAACCCCCGGGTCCCGTCGCGCGCACACACACACACACACACACACACACACACACACACACACACACACACACACACACACACACACACACACACACACACACACACACACACACACACACACACACACACACACACACACACACACACACACACACACACACACACACACACACACACACACACACTCTCTCTCCAGGCTATCAAATGTCAAACCAATCATTACATAAAAGTATGCTTCAAATTGGAAGTAGAAAGACTGCAGAGTGCATACATCTGCCAACATATGCAATTGTCAAAATATGCCTCAGAACACACACACACACACACACACACACACACACACACACACGTCGATATTGGTGGTAGTGTGTTTTGGCGTTGGTTGTGAAAGTGCAGGTGGGTGTGGGGACGCGTTGTGAGCTTGTAGATCGGCTCTTTTCCAAGAGGCAAGGTATATCTGTGAAGGCGCTTCGTTTGGCCTTCTTTTCATAGACCTTGTTGCTTGTAGGGCTCGCTTCGTTTGGCCTTGTTTTCATAGACCTTGCTGCTTGTTTCTCGCGCGAAACCTGGCAACCCTGCGCAGCGTGATCTCCCATTGTTTGACACTCAAACGCTAATAATAAGCTGAGATTTGATGAAATTGAAAAACGGGCTTTGCAGTTAAGTTCAGATGGTAATGGTCAATGGCTGTGTGCAAAATCAGAGCAATTGCTCCTGCCACTGAGGAGAATTACCGATGAGCTCAATAACAGACCGCTGTCTAATCAAAGGCTCAGAGCACCTGCTGCGCTGCTTGATTTTATGCTGTATCCAACACGGCAGCCATGTAAACAAACGCACACGGTCATTTACACCGAAACATTGCTCTCAAGAATGTTTTTGAAAACATTTGAAGCGAGAAATAGACAATAAAGTAACCGAAAATGCATTCTATTTGATCAACAGCGACCGTGTTGCGCTGGACGGGCGGCCACACCTGACATAAATGTATGTACTTTTGGGTCAATTTACGAATTCATTTATTAAGTAGCCACGTAATAAGCGGGATAATTGACCGTGCGCCCGTCATCGTTTAGAAATAAGTAACAGTTTTGGACATGAGGTTTCCACCCGACAGAGACGATATGTATTTGAGGACTCCACGGTCCAACACAGCAGGCGACACAGTGTTGGCACCGAAGTTGTGGAACAAGCTCCCCTTGAGCATCAGGTCTGCCTCCACATTAGGGACTTAGATTATAGAGGACTTCTATAGGTTTTTTTTGTTGTTTGTGTTGTTGTTGCATGAGTAGTATAATTGTGTTTATTTAGTCCTAATCCCCCTCTTGCTGCGACAGATTGATTTGTGTATGTTGACCTAGTTGCTGTAGTTTGTTTTCATTGCGACTCTTTTTTTCTTTCCTCGGGCTGTGCCCCCGGCCAGAATAATAGCTGGATGGGGACACATTAGGAATACAGAAGCTATGAACCTATGCAGCACAAACCATGGTGGAGACTATATTCACAGACAACAGAGAATTTTATTTCTGTTTTGACCATGCAACTTATATCGAACATTATCTATTTGACACTGTGCCTTCTTTATCCGTCTTTGCCTTGCCTTGTTTCCTCTATGCTTTACTTTTCTTGAAAATGGCAAAACGTGCCAAAAAAACGTTAAGTGGAGGTTGGAATGAGTTATCTCAACCCATAAAGGGTTCTGCTGTACAGTATATGCCGAGGGGGCTCTCACTAGGGTATTATGAAAACAAAACCTTTCTGAATCATTTTAGTGTGGCAGGTGTTGCGGAAAAAAGTTATTATTTGAAGCATGGCAAAGAGGGATTGATGCTAGCGGGGTTTATATAGGAAGGAGATGGTGCTCAGATTCAATTCAGTCTGTCAGTCAGTCTTGTTTGTTCATTGACTTCCTGCACAATAATTCTGTCAAGAAAAAGTCTCACTGCACACGGTGCAGGGCAGGAAATTGGCAAAAGTATTCCCTGGCAAGTGCAATAGACAGGACAAGTTGAATGAAAGTTCAGAAAATAAACTTTTCGTAAAGGGTCTGTTAAAATTGGGAATCGGGACAACACCTGCTATCTAAAGTAGTGTTTCTCAAAGTGGGGTCCCCTAGGGGTCCTTGGGGGGTTTCCAGGGGTTCATTATTTTTTTTAAATGTGTATTGATTTCTTCTTTTTCTTGTATCGTTGTCTGCCGCACTGTTGTTTTGTCCAGTTGTTTGAGCGTTGAATGTTTCATGGACCACTATGGAAACACGCCTTTGTCTTTTTTTGAGTCTCATTAATTTGTCGTATTTTTGACTCCTTGTACTGCTGTACAACGAGCCTGAAGAAGTTAAAGCGACCGGAAGCTTGCAATAAACCTTTGAGATACTTGTACAGAGTAAGTGAGCCCCCCCCCACCCCCACGAACCTGGACAAATTAGGCAGCAAATTGTGAGTTTGTCAGTGAATGAGTGAGTCACAAGCCAGGTTCATGAGGTGCTTCGGATTAACCACTTAAACCACATTATCTGTTATGTGGGGAAAGCTTTTGCTTAAAATAGCCGATCGACAAGCTCACAACGGAGCCTATTTAATTGAAAGCTTTCCCCACAATAACAGAAAAGGCACTAGTATAGTGCCACTTAAACCTTGTGGGGTTAAAGTGGTGAAACATTTTTTTGTAACAACTCAGGCTCAAAATGACATTCCTTTGCACTTAAACCGTCTATACCAGTGGTTCTCAAGGTGGGGTCTGGGAACCCCCAGGGGTCCTTGAGGGGGTTACAGGGGGGTCCCCAGCAAAATGGATAATATAGCATCACTATCAAGGGCCCAGCTTGAAAGTTTTACATTGAGGCTAATATGGAAGAGACAGTTCATATGAATGGCCTGTAGTTTTGCTGTTTTACCCCTGCTGGTGTCAGAAGGAATTTATCTTAACACAAGCGGATGGGTTTTTGACAAACTTTAGACTAGATGTTCATACCTTAATACAAATGGTCATAAATACTATATGCTTCCAGTCGCTAGTTTAAAGTCTCCTTTCAATCATCATGATATGCGTTTTGGTAAACTATGGTCCCATTTATTTTAAAATTGACGAGCTACACAACAATTAGCCTTCATTCCCCGCCCCCGCTCTTGATTGACAAGCACGATATGACGCGATATTGAAAGATGGGGGCTTTGAAATGGCTGAACAATCGGCTTCATTTATGGTCTGTAGAAACCAATGGCGTCACGTTGTCCATTCTTTTTATACAGTCTATGATCACCATCTGTTTAACCACTTTAACCCTACTACTCTCACTATTTGAAAATAGCCGATCTACAAGCTCACAACGCGTCACTTTGCGATGCGTATTAAGCTTGTACGGCTATTTTTTTGGTGGATTTTTTTTATATTTTAGATACATTTTAACAACACAAATCTTGTATGGCCCCCCCCCTTACATCAAATTTCTTCGCCTAAAATAGCCAATCTAAGCTCAAATCGCGTTATGAGTTTGTAGATCAGCAATTTGGCCAATGGTCCCCCCCAGAACATGGATGTAAGGGTACAAGTGGTTAATGGACATAACAAGGCACTAAACGGGGTGTGAGAGAGCATTCTGTTCCAGTGTAATGAGTAATGACACCCAGCATGGCTTTGTGTGTGACAATGATAATTCTACTGACCTTGGCTCTGTTACACACATCCACACACACCATGGATTTATTTACTAGTGGGAGTGATGGCAGCTGATGTCTGTCTGGCAAGTGAATTGGAAGGTGTGAAGACAGATATTTCACAAAGCCCTTCATCTCTTCTTCAGGGAATACAGTGCAATTACAAATCACAGGAGGTGAAAACAGCTATCTTGTTGGCAGCATCACTGGAGGTGAAAATAGCAGATCTACGCTCGCAGGCAGCGTATTGTGACCTTGTAATATTAGTCATTTTTGCAAATAAATTTGTAATAGGCGGAGTTTGGGGGGGGGGGCTCATATAACGTTCTGGGGTACTCCAGTCAACAGAGTGTATAGGGCTGACGTGGTTAAAGGAAGCGATCAATGAGATTGGTTAACAATGTATTAAAACAGACATGGTGGTTCGTATATATTTTAACCATAAACAAACCCGATACACCCATATATAGGTAGGACCATGGCCACGTCACTGTGATTCAGACATAACCATAAACAAACCCAATACGCCCACATACTGTAGGCATGTCACTATATGGAGATAACCATAAACAAACCCGATATGCCCATATAGGCATGTGCATAGGACCAACCAACTTCAAACTCGGTGCACACATTGGCAAGGACTCGAGGGAGTGCGGTGCTCGCTGCCGAGTCGTTTGGATACACGGTTGTCCACAACTGTTAATCTTACCGATATGTCCATATATATGGGCATGGTGTATATAGATATGCAATTGTCCAGAACCACCGATCCAACCAATATGCCATATATGGGCATATGACATCAGAGATGTCCACCATTCCCTTTAGACAACATAATGGCATAGCCTATACTGTAGCGGACAGACCACCATGGGTTTTTTTTTGGCTTTTATGGCCTTATTGATAGGAAAGACCACTATGTTTGCTAGCAAATCTATCATCTCTGACTTTTGAGACAGAAAAGAAAAGTTGAATTCATTCCAATGTTCCGAGTGGTCTCAAGGGTGAAATGATTAATTTGGTGTGAAAAGCAGTAAACAATGACAAATGAGGGTAAAAAGTAAGTGAGCTAAAAATACAAATGAATACAAGCGGTGTCCTTGAATTCCATAAAAGCCTCATAGACCGATCACAATACTAGTTTACAAGAGTGCCAGAAGACCTCAGTGTCCTTGACCTTTGAACACCATCTCAGTGGACTTTAGGCTGTCTTTTGTGCCACTAGCAATGGAGATGTACAATGAAGCACGCCATGGGGTCTGCTTCTTCAATAGACCAATTCGCTCGGAAGTAGCAACTGTCACTACAGAAAGGACACTATGTGACATGGTTACTGTTTGCAGTGATGGAAGAAGTACTCACATGTTTTACTTACGAATCGATACTACAATGTGGAAATACTCTCTAACAAGTAAAATTCCGGTATTCAAAACGTACTTGAATAAAAGTACAAAAGTGTCATCAAAAATATACTTGAAGTACATAAAATAAAATTTCTCAGTTCAAAATGTACTCACAATCTGTCGCATCGCGAGGCATTGTGAGCTTTACAAATGACCGAAATATATATATAGGGCTGAAGTGGGTAATGTAGGTTTTGTAATAATAATAAATATCTACAAAATATCTAGTAACTAAAGTTTTCATATAATTGTAGTGGAGTAAAAGTACAATATTTTCCTCTGAGATGGAGTAGCAGTAAAAATATTGAACATTGCAAAAACTGAAGAAAGTAAAAATACCACAAAATTGTAATTAACACATCGGGTGCCGATCACGGTCTGGACCGTGTTTTCACATAGTAGCGCTCTGGTGCCGTTCACGGTCTGAACCGTGTTTTCAGTCTTTTTGTTTTTTTCGTTTTTCTCCACACGGGCGGGGCTAGAGCAGCTCTGGGAGTACCCATTGTGATCCTGAGAAGGAAAGGCCAGATAGATCACCGGAAACAAAAACATGGCTTCCATCCGCTTCCTGTCTATTTCCTTCTTTAAAACGCCTATATCTCCGAATCGGTTTCCGGTGTGGAAAACCGGTCATGCGCGGTGCGCGATCCGTCCCCGTTGTAACTTGTGAGTGAAATGTTATCGATCCAGGCTGTAGCCAGGGTCATCGCGCAACATGAATGGATGCTTTTTTTTACGTGGATTTGCTCGTCGCGGAGTCTAAAGCTTTAAACAGCAAAGTGCAGTCAATGTGGAGAATGCTGGCACCCAACGTAAGTTGTTATGAAAAAATGCTGGCACCCGATGTGTTAAGTACAGTACTTGAGTACATGTACTTCGTTACTTTCCACCACTGATAATGAAGCACGCCATGGGGTCTGCTAGTTCAATAGACCAATTAGCTCGGAAGTAACTGTTCACTTCAGCAAGGACACTATCTGACATGGTTACCATTTGTACTCTTATTATCTATTTTTGTCCTGCATTATGCATGCACTGTTGGTGGTGTATAGCAGGCATGGAATTTCATCATTTTAGGGGCAAGGGCCACTTGGCCTTTGTAAGAAAAAAAGATTTAGGGCACAAAGGCCAAATGCTACGGCAGCAAAGCGATCAAATATTTTTTTATTTTTTTTAATGAATTGAATTTAACCACTTAAAGCCCAGCATCCTTATTGTGGGGAAGACTTTCGCCAAAAATAGCCGATCGACAAGCTTACAACGCTATTTTCAGCGAAAGCTTTCCCCACAATAAGAGAAAACAGAAAAGACACTAGAGCAGTGGCTCCAAAACATTTTAGCTCGGGACCCAAAATATTGAAAATGACAGATCTACAAACGCATTACGACGCATTGTGAGCTTTTAGACCGTTTTTTAGACCTATTTTCACTAATTTTGTATTTTAAATACACAGTATAACTGTCAGTTAAATAAAAAATATATAAAATAAATTAATAAATACAGCTTGAAGCAGCAACAAGACACTGGTTTCTATAAAAAAACATATTGACAGAAAAGAAGAGAAGGAGGAAACAGTGTGATCAGCTGGCACATTGGGGCAGTGTGGACAGGACATCAATCATTTTTTGAAAGTCACTAAAGGCCAAAAACTAGGGGCAACGTGGCCATGACCTTCATGGCCTCCATACAATTCCTGCCCTGGTGTATGTTTTGTTCAATATTGACGTCTTTCCTTCAACCACTTAAAACCCCATATGGTTGACCCTCAGGGAACTATTCTAGGGTCATTTCTGTTTTCTGTTATTGTGTGGGGAAAGCTTTCGCTGAAAATAGCCGATAGAAAATGTTCTGCTGTTTTCTGCGAAAGCTTTCCCCACAATACAGATGCTGGGGTTTAAGTGTGATGTCTTTACCTGCTGTATCTACAGTACTTTTCTTGCCCTGTAACTGTATTTAAGCTGCTGTGCTGCCTTTGGCGATTTCCGCAGCAGGATAAATAAAGGTCTTATCTGATCTTGAAGTGGTTATGTCTGTTTGTGGATTTTATAAACATCTAAGCAATGAAAAGTCTCAAAAAGAGCTTGTGACTAAATAATAACTACATTTGACCCACTGGAACACAGGTTATTTTTTCCATTTCCTGAAAAGTAATTGTTTTGGACATGCTGTACAAGGTTACCATCCGACAGTGATGTTATATCTATCTATCAATTCCACAATTGGCACATTTTGACTTCATGCCAAATCTCTAAGCACTCGATATAAAAAGGCGTACATTGGAAATTGGCATCACCTGTTTACCATCACGGTCTGGAAATAGGATGGCAGTCAGCACTGCACACATTCAGCAATGTCAGCTTTTATCAGTGCTCTGATAACGTATGTGCTCTCTGCAAAAAGCGTATTATTTTTCTCCTTATATCCCTCCTAAGGCTCATATGCGATGGAATTTTAAAAAATGACAATATTGACACAGACTGAAATGTGTGGGCTGTCGCTCCGTAGCAGCTTTAAGAGGCCCATGGTAATGTGGGGCGAAGAGAGTTACTGTGAACAGCTGCAGTACAGTACTCTCTGGCCCCGTTGAACCGGTTGGCATGAAACTTAATTGCACAAAAAATCGACCAAATTGGCCTCATGGTGACACTGTAACAGACCTAATCATGTTTCGGCCTGTAACTCTTGAACCGTAGGTCGTACAGTAAAAAGAGAAAAAGAAAGAAAAATCCCAGGATTCCTTGGATCATGTCTCAACTCCTCATATCGGCCAAGGCCATTTCCACCTGACAAGATTTTAGCAATTTTAGCAAAACACAAATACTATATATTTTGTCCAAAACTCTTACTCGCACATTATCTCTGTAGTCGTGTGATCAAAACAAATCCGTCAGATTTTTCAGATTCCTTTGCCGATCTGCTACGATTGGCTTCCAAAATGTACTGCCGCTGGGTAGCAGACCTGGCCTGGCGGAGATCTGTGCTCCGAGGAGTTGCTTGCTGCTGTGACCTTATGGTTACAGCCACACCCACAAACAAATAAGAGTAACAATGCAAACCGCTGTGATGCAAGCCAACAACTTGTAAAGACAAAGAATTCCTTTGAACTATGTCGTTGAACATAGTGACAGTATCATGGTGTCCAGGCCCTGGAGAGCATGATACTCCAGGGTATCGCCTCTCCAATACATATTCCCTTTAACTCTTCCAAAGCCGACAGCAGCTCCCAGGAAACACGGATACACAATGTTCCAATCCACTGTGACAACAATACAAAAACAACATCATCCCCTAGCCAGGGGACCCATGTATAATGTATGGCCATATACTTCAAACAAACCCCCCCCCCGCCCGACATTCCACTGATCAAACCCCATCTTAAGACTATCTGACATACCTCTGCTGTAGGCTAGCTGGAAACCATGTATGTCCATGTATGTTTACATTTCAGGAAATGGAAAAAAGAACCACTGCTGTCGGACCATATTTTAACCACTGAAACCACTTTCACTTTAAACAAAATAAAAAATAGCACGTTATGAGTTTGTACTGTGGTGGCGGAAATGCATAGATTGCCAAATATGTATTGTGTACTTGCTATGCTTCCATTCAATCTCATTGAATGTCTAGTCAGCAAGCTTTCACATCAATGTTCTAATTCTAACTCAACTACAGCTGTCATATCTTACTGTTGAGCTGACTCCCCCATGCTTATACTCTCACTCTGTCAGGGAATCTTTACTTGTGTAACTATTTGTGTGGCGCCCTTATCTTTAGTGCACATCCTTATATGAACATTAATAATAGCATCTCTGTTAAAGTGGACTATAAGAACTGTCTTGGATTGGGGCTGAGGGAGGCTTGTGCCCTGAGGGGCTGCTCCTTATGATCTGTATATGCTGTTACTCTGCCTGAATCTTCCTATAAATAAATTGTCACCGCCGTGACCCTGACTGGATATTAATATTTTCCATTATAGTACATCTGCTATTTTTGCAACTTTTGTTTGACATAAAAGGACATCAACACAAATATACAAACTATTTTTCAAAAGCCTGTATGAACAAGTGTCTCTTAAGAGCGGACTTGAAAGAGTCCAATGTTGGCGCCTGCCAGACAAATCCCCATGAGGAGAGAGTTCCAGAGGGTTGGGGGGCAGACACGCTGAAAGCTCTATCCCCCCAAGGTACGCCTATTAGTATGATGAATTTACGGGGGAAAAAAACATAAAAAGTTGAAGTATCGAGATGAAAGGTTTCTGCCCAACAGCAACGATATCAAAGCACCTCTTCCATCCCTGAAGCAATTGCAGTGTGCACTGACCCTGCTGAACGCCGAGCTGTTTTCACACTATAACACAAACACAACCAGTGGCGGAAGAAATACTCAGAAGTACATCTGCTATTCAAACATAGCAGATGTACAACAAGCTCGCAGCATGGTACAAAGTGACGCACTGTAAGTTTGTAGATCTGAGGTTTTGATAGAAATACTCTGTCACATAGAAAAGGCCTGTATTCACATTTCCCAGTACTGAACACAACACACAGGATCCAAAAGCTGCAGGCATTACTTTGATCAGCAACAGAAGCCAGGCCCATTTTGTATTCAAACAAATCTGTTTACAGTGTACAGGGCAGCTCAGGGTAGAAGACGGGGTTAAGCAAATGTCAATGGGATTGGTATTTAAGATAGTCAAAGGGACAGTGCCCTCAATACCCTCATACTGTACCTGTCGAACTACTTCTCCAAAGTGAGTGACACTCAGAGCCACAACACTACAGGGAACGACCATGATCTGGTACCACCCAGATATAGAACCTTTTTTTTCTCATTCTACTACTCTGCCACCAAAATGTGGAATGCCTGACACTATCCTTAAATCACTGTTTTATTTCAAAAGTGGCCTGAAAATGTCTTAATGTCAATCAATCAATCAAAAAATGCAGTATTATGCTTGCAGGCAGTTGTGGAAAGTAACTAAGTACATGTACTCAAGTACTGTGCTTAAGTAAACTGTTTAGGTATTTTGTTTTTTGTTTTACTTTACTAGAGTATTTCCAATTTTCAATACTCTTACTTCTACTCCACAACACCTCAGAGGCAAATATTATACTTTTACTCCACTAAAAGTATCGGGTGGAAAAACTGTTACTTTTCAGGATTAAAATTCAAAAATGGCAAAAGTATCAAATCGACAAGCTTGAAACGGGGTGCATTTCGAGCTTGCAGATCTGCTACACTTCTTTCATTTCTTTTACTCTTTATTTTGAATTTTTCAATTTTTTTCAAGATATGATACAATAAATAAAAAGGAGAAGAAATGAAAACTGAAACAAAGAACAACAAAAGAACAACAAAAGAGGTCATGGGACATTCAATATCAATAACAGAAACAAATGTTTACAGGATTTTAGATACATCCCCATCTTTTTTCGCCCAACTCTTTTTGGAGTGGAGAATTGGCCTGGACGGTTGGCGTAACTGTCTCGACTCCCGATCCCGATGTCCTTTGCTGCATGCCCCCCCCCCCCCCCGCCATCTCTCTACCCGTTTCCTGTAAGTCTGCTTTCCTATCAAATAAAGGCAGATAAGCCCAAAAAATATATTCAGGTCATATTTGACAAACAGGTCTATAGTAGGGCAGTTTTTCTGCAACCCACTTCTCTGTAGTAGCTTTTTTGTTTGCTGCAAGTAGGATCTTAAGCATATAGGAATCATCCTGGCTTTGTCCATCTGGGATTGTCCAAGATACAAGGGTGCAAATGTAGTACTGTCACACTGATACCGAAACCCAGCACTTTTTAACCCATTCAAACCGTGAATTTTAGATTTCTTTGTCTATTCAAAAATAGCAGATATACAAGCTCATAGCGAGCTTTACCTTGCTGGTTAGCAGAAATGGAAATTAAAAAATAAAATGTTGTAGTTCCAGACTCAATATAGCATTCGGAGATTGTGGAATAGTTGTCTGGCTACGCAAGACTAGCTGTCCAGTAATGCTGGCATGAAGTCTGGACCATACGCTGGCCAGCTTAAAAGCTTAGCCTCCCTCTGGAGTTGAAAACGTTTAACCACTTCTAACCATATTTTAAATGTCAAATTGACCCATCGGCTCGCTGTCTGAAACATTCCTTTCTCTCTATCAATGCAACCTAGTAATGACTGTATTGGTTTATCCATTAAGGATAGCTCTATGCTTTTCCAATTAGCAATACATGATGGGTTACACCAATATACCAGGGGTCTCAGCTGTGCTGATGAATAATAATCCCTTAAAGACGGGAGGGACATACCTCCCTCCCTCCCTCCCTCTCCCTCTCCCTCTCTCTCTCTCTCTCTCTGCAAGGTTGAAAATGTCACCCTTGGGTCTCTTCCTGTCCCAAATGAAACGTGACATGTGTTTATTCCATTCTCTGAATTGTTTCAAAGGTATTTCCACTGACAATGACAAAAAAAAAGTATAGCAACCTGGGTAAGATTACCATTTTGACTGCTCTTACCATGCCGCAAAAGTCGAGAGCCCCATTTAATGAGATCATCATACATTTTTCTAGTTGTGCCTTTGTAATTAACCTCAAATAGTCAAATAGGTCCTTGTGAGGTGAATATGGATTAAAATTGTACTTTGTAATGTTTTCTTGTCTGAGTGTTATGTACATTGAGAACATGCCCTGAATAAAACCCACATGTTTCCAACATTTCCAACAGTATAGGCAGCACCAATCCTGGGTCCATGATTGTGACCCGCACATCGTCCGTATGCAGATATATCTTATACTCCTCTCCTCTCCCCCTATGAGTGTCCCCTTTAATCACATCTCCTGTCTTATTGCTTGAGCCAGGGGCTCGATTTAAAAAAGTCGAAGAGTCTTTTACACCGATATGCTAGTATTTCCTCCATCACTGTTTGAAAGTAAAGTCACTGTTGCTGATCGTATAGGGGAAAGTGACATTGTAGTTGACTGCATTCAGTAATAGCTTTCTTTTGACAGAGCACCGTAGCAATGCAGTCGACAAAGTTCATGATTGCTGCAAGCTTCATGCAACCTACAGTACCGCATTGTGAATGGAAATGGACGACCCGCTGCCACTCAAGCCTTCACTCATGATGTTACTTTTCTATGTGTGGCAAAATAAAAATTCCCCACCCACTACCACAGCCTATTCTGTATTATTCTTTTGGAGGGAACAATTGTTCCCTCTGTTTTTCTGGTTCATCGTGCACCACCGGCATCCCGGCACCCACAAACTCCCTTGAACATCTTGCGCCCTAGGATGAGGGTCTTTGTATAGCGTTATTGTTATGCGTACATCATCCCCTCGCTGTCTCCGTTCACCATATTGATGTTTTTGGGCAGAAAGCTTCACATTTTTCCCTTTTGTGTTTTTTCGCAAATTAATGCCCTACTTGATCATACTAAAGTGTCACAAAACCGCATCAAAAGTCATAGATCTCTTCTCCCATGTGTGGGAAGTGCTCCATTGAACAAGGAACTCTGTCTCACCAATTCATTACATGCCATAAATTGCAAAATTTCTGGAGTCAGCTGTTCGACTTTCTTTCCAAAGCTTATAAAAGGGAACTTCCCCCTGCCCCTTTGACAGCTCTTTTTGGAATTGTGGAACCAGGAATGGCCCTCAGTAAATATGTAAACCAGGCTATCTCACTATCTACCTTGTTAGCCAGGAAGTTAATTCTACAGGCCTGGAAATCAGAGAAACCCCCGACAATCAATATGTGGCTAAGGGAGCTGGGAGGAGTGTTGCACCTGGAGAGGATAAGGTTCACTCTTTCTGATAGGGAGCCCCTATTTCAGAAAATCTGGGCACCTATCATTGGGTTGCTAGATGAGATGACCTGAGTGAATATAGTGTCGTGTTGCCCCCGGAGTGGTACCTGTTGTATGCCTTTATATTTTACTAGATCTTGATGCTGTTCGTTTTGCCCTTTGGATGTGTACTGTCATCAGCCTCATGTTGTTTGTATGTCATTCAGTTTAGTTAAGTTGTGTATGATGTTGTTGTGTTTTGTATGTCTCTGTTTTGTTTCATGTTGTTTTTTTGTATTTTCTTTATCTGTGCAAATCCTGTTGTCGATTTTTTTTTTTGAAAAATTCTTATGTGAAACAGATGTTAAAAAATAAAAAGTCATAGATCTACAAGCTCGAAACATGGCGTGAAGCATCGCGTTTCGAGCTTGTAGATCTGCTACTTTTGCTATTTTGGAATTTGAATCCTGAAAAGTAACAGTTGAGGACATATGAGGTTTCCAACGGAGACAATATTGTTTCTTGTTTTCTTTGAAAAATAGCAGATGTACAAGCTTGTCGATCTGCTATTTTTGAATAGCCAACATTTAAATGGATAAAATGATTGTGTTACTATTTTCCTGGGGACTCCCTGGAACCCCCCCAAGGACCCCTGGGGGTCCCCGGACACCACTTTGAGAACCACTGGAATCTATGTGACCCCAATCTAAGAACCTATTTATTGTTAGACACGATCTGGTCCGACATGGTCATTTGGTCCACAATTCCTTGTATTTATTACTTGACACGATTTCTTGTTTTCAGTTGTCTGAGAAAAAGTAATGCAAAAAAAATACATAGGCATTCTTGTGATGGAAGAAGTACTCAGATTTTGCTTAAGTAAGAGTATCAATACCCTATTGTAGAAGTAGTCTGTTACAAGTACAAGTTTGGTATTCAAATTTTACTTGAGTAAAAGTACAAAAGTATTGGCATCAAAATATACTTAACGCACCAAAAGTAAAATTACTCATTATGCAGAAGGTCCAATTTCACAAGTTTTCCATGTATACAAATCCTTTGAAAGTAGCAGGTCTACAAGCTCACAACGCTCACTTGTAGATCTGCTATTTTCAAATTGCCAAAGTATATACTGTATATACTAGTAACGAAACTTTTCAATAGGAGTAAGGAGTAAAAGTACAACCATAAACAAACCCATCTATAGGCAAGACCACAGCCACGTCACTCTGACTCAGACATAACCATAAACAAACCCGATACGCCCATCTATAGGCAGGACCACAGCCACGTCACTCTGACTGAAACATAACCATAAACAAACCCGATACGCCATATAGGCAGGACCACGGCCACGTCACTCTGACTCAGACATAACCATAAACAATCCCGATACGCCATATAGGCAGGACCACGGCCACGTCACTCTGACTCAGACATAACCATAAACAAACCCAACCGATATGTCCATATAATATATGGGCATGGCAATATATGGGCATATACTGATGACATAAGGGATCTCCATATATGGGCATTAAAGGGACACAGGTACTCTGACAACTACCCAACACTATGACTCAGACATATCGGTTAGATCGGCGGGGGCAACATAGGTGTGAGGGCCACATATCGGCCTGAACTCTAGTATTTGAAACAGGGCTTAAGTGGTTAATTCATAATGCACTTTTTGTCCCTTCCTAGAAATGTAGTGGAGTCAAAAGTACAATATTTTGTAATGTAGTGGGAGTGAAAGTCCTAAGCATCCCAAAAATACAAACACTCAAGTCAAGTACAGATACTCAAAACATTTACTCAAGTACAGAAACCCAAGTAAATGTACTTTGTCACTGTCAACCACTGCATGTCTGTGAGCATCCCGTGTCCAGCTGTGGCCTGATCCCACATGATGTAACAGGATAATCTGTAAAAAACACACAGCCAAAATCCTGTAATAGTTTGTGCGCTGGTTTTTGCAAACCAGGCCTTCTGTAATTCTCCCCTGCCCTGGCAGTGTGGATTTGATGGATTTAAGGAACGGAAATGTTCTGAAAAACATTCAAGTGCAAGAGTGCAAGAGATCAGAGTGAGGATATAGACGTCTATCCCAGACACTTGTGCACGCGGGCCGCGCGTGTACTGTATGTGTGTGTGCATGCGTGCGTGTATTACTACAAACTTGTGAGGGCTAAATGTCCCCATAAGTATAGTAGTTTTTTTTTGTTGCGAGTTTGACTTACAATTACAAAAAGATTTAGAGGTTAGGTTTAAGGGTTACAGTTTTTTCCCCCTTATTCTATATTTGTGCGTTTCTGTCTGTCTGTCTGCGTGCGTGCGTGCGTGGATGTTTACCTCTCTCTGCTCCAGCCTCGTCTCTCCTCTCTATCAGCAGGTATCGTGGACTCTCAGGAAGGAAAGGCAGCACACACATCTGCAGCAAGGCTGGCAGCGCCAGGAAGGCAAACAAGAAGTTCCACCTGGGCTCCTGCAGTTACAATAAATACAGAACACAAGGCACACTTCAAAACCTCTGGCACATGATGGGGAAGCCATGGCTGAGTGCGTAAAGAGGCTGTCTGGTAATCAGCAGGTCACCGGCAGGCCACGGCTCCTATTAGTAAACATCAAATCAAGGGTCGCACTCAGACATAACATTTTGTCCTTTTATTGCTCTGTACGCCTCAGTCAATGACAAACGTTTCGGCTATCCAGCCTTCATCAGTGTCCATTAGTGATAAAAGCAGAGGACAAATTTCGCATGTACAGCGCACCCCGAAGAATAACAACTACACTACTGAATTATTATTACTTGTTATTATTATGAGGGAGACACATGGCATTCAAATAGCCTGAGATAGGAAATCCAACACACTAAATATCACTGTGGGGTTATTTCATGTCAGAGTTATGCAACTGTTACATTTTTTGGGATTGATTTGAAAGAGTCTAGCCAAAAATAATCCCTGGATTGAAAAGTGATTTACAAATTAAATACAAATATCCATGACTTAATAACCCTGCTATGATATTTAGCCACGGCCGTTTGAATGACTTTGGAGACAATGTTAATACATGCAAAAACTAAAAACACATGCTATTGATACTGGGATTTTAACTCATTCATATGCAGCACAGCCAGTTGCTGTGCATGGATGATATGCCCTCAAGGCCTAAACCCATGGAAAGTCTAGACTTTAGAGATGCTGTGGTCCATTCAATTAAGCAAATTTATGCTTTGGATCTAACAAACTATCTAAATAGTGTATACCTTCCTTACACAGTGTATTTTAACTCAAATGGACCTCTAGGGCTCCATTTTGTGTACGCCTTTGAGTTAAATTAACATGAAGGATATTACAATGTAGATATAGGAGGTAGAATGAATACTCTTTGAAATACCGAATGGTTCTCATTTCTCATTAGTTGAGCTGCAAAGCAAAACAAAAACACTATAATGAGGTACTGTAATTGTTTTTGTTTGCCTGCCTGCATATCTCTCTGTCCTAAATGTGTCCTCCAGAGGGTGCAGAAGGGACTCAACTATGCACACCTCTATGTAACCCTGTTTTTATTATGCGTTAGATGCTCTTAGATCGTACAAAAGTACCCGTCTATAAAGCATTGTACAGGGGAGACGGCGTGTCTAACTACTGGCCCAGTTTCCCCAGGACATAAATTTATCTTGTCCCATAAGTGCCACGGATAATTGGGAGGGCCCTGCTTGGTGTTTATAGCCTGGGACAATCCAAAAAGATTTAGTTGGTCACCGTCACCAACACGTGCAGTGGTGTGTGAAGCAGTGAGACCTTGCATTCCGGCGAGGCAGCACATATAAACAGCGTATCGTCTCTGTCGGGTGGAAACCTCATATGTACAAAACTGTATACTTTTCAGGATTCTAATTATAAAAGCGCAGCATTTTGTCGTTCTGCTACTTTTGCTGCTTTTGTGTGACGCTGTAGTATGATTAAGTAGGGCGTTAATTTAAGGAAAAACACAAAAAGAACATGGAGATAGGAGATAGGAGGTTTCTGCGCGACAGCGACGGTTTTCATCAGGTTTCCTGGGCAGATGATTTAGCCCCGCGGGCTAGAGAGCTGTGTGACAGCCCGACTGTCTGGGCGAAGGATGAGGTCAATGACCCGCCTTTACACTGTCACCATTAAGGGTGCATCCGGCACATCCCAACCGATCGCTGAGTCACAGGGAGTGACAGCGCGGGCGCGTGCGTGCCCACTTGCACAAATGCAAATCTCCACGCTCATGCTGCGCACGTATCTCCTTGAGGGGGCTGACAGGCCACGCGACCCCATCTGTTTCGGCAGAGTGGACCATAAGTAGTAAAATATAGGGACTGTGGCAAGAGACGCCCCGTATAGTGAGAGAAATGTCGTCTCCCCCAGATACTCAGAGGAAGCCTGCAGGCGGAAATCTTGTATCTCAATTTTTCAACTTTTTACAGGTTTTTTTCCCCGTAGATTAATGGCCTATTATTTCATCATACTACAGTGTCACACAAAAGTAGAAAAAGTAGCCAATCTACAAGCTCACAATGTGTCGCATCGTGCTTGTAGATCGTCAGTCTTTGCAATTAAAAATATATTGGTTTTTTTAAACACAAATCCTCTCTTCTGGGGGTCCCTGGCACAAAACATTTCAGATGGGGGTCCGCAGCCAAATACATTGGCCCTTGGGGTCCTTCAGATGAAAAAGTTTGAGAAACACTGCAATAGGGGGTCCCTTAGCATCCCCCACATTCAATTAAAATGTAGGCTACATTTAGCCTTAAAATAGGACAGGGATAGCATTGTATCATTGTGTACGTGTTACAAATAACCACTGCTATTATATTATATTACTTAAATTGGAAGTTAAACTGTAATGTGGTCAAGTCATTGATCACAAGCTGTGATAATTTGGTGCAGGCACAAAACAAGAATTATTGTTATTAATGGTTCCAACATAAAATACAGAAGAGCATTATGGGCTGTGCTCAAGTGAGTGAGTGAATCTAGCCAGCCGCAATGGATTCCTCTTTAGGGCACCCTATACTGTTCTCACATAATAACATATTAATACACAAAGAGAATATGTAACATATCAATAATTTGTGCTGTACCATTTTAATACATTGCGAGTTCAAATCACCCCAGGGGTCTCATGCAATTTAGTCTTTTACAAACACAGACCCTGCTGAATCCATTGCATTTGCAAGTTGTCAAACTGGTGTGGATAATGGAGAGTAAGCTATGGATGAGCAACCTTGTGGCTGCTGAGGAACAAACAAAACAACAAAGACAAAGGTTTTGTTTCCATAATGTTGGTTTCACATGTTACAAAAATTATATATATATATATATATATATATATATATATATATATATATATATATATATATATATATATATATATATATATATATATATATATATATATATAATTTTTGTAACATGTGAAACATTTTGAATAGGGTAAAATGTAGGTTTTTCTAGTTTTGTTGAGTGTCTTGTATTTTAGGTCAAAACTAGGCCTTTTACTGTTGTTTGTACCCTTTCAGTAATGTTTATGTGCTCTTTATTGTAATGTTGCTTGTTTTCTGTATGGGGACTACGGATGGAAATTAGCATCCTTGCTAAATCCGGTGTATTTACATGGCATTGTATATGTGGTGTTCATTAATATGCACTAGCTGTCCCGTCCAAATAAACGTATAAATAGTAAGCTCTGAGGACGACTCGTTTAGAAGAAAATGTGTCTCGTTGTCTACATTAGGCCTATATTATGGTAGGGAAGATCTTTAGTTTATGTTTTACATAAGTGCATCAAAGGGAGACCGCATGTCAAGCAATTCATTGTATCTGTCATGTTCTGTGGAATGAAATAAAAAAAGGTTGCATTTGATCCTCGCATCTCCCTCAGGCTGTGCCTGTGTTATATTTAAGTGGGAGTAGCTACAGTATGTGTGTGTCTACTAGACGCCTCCGCCCCTCACCTTATCAAACGGGCTATTTACCTTCATGTGTGAACGCATCAGACATTCTCCTGTTACATGTTACATGCTATGTGAAAGGCCAACACCGGACAATGTGGACATTTTTCAGTGTTCAATTGAGAAAGGGGCTTTTGTCATTTTGGCCCAGACACTCAACTGTAAACATGCCTGGTCATTTCAAACAAGATTACAGCCTTTTTTCCTTTAGAACAATGGCTTCTGTTTTAGCATGCTAACTTTCCAGGCAGAGAATGGCTGTACTTTCAAATGTATTAGCTTGGAATCCCTATCGATGATGTCATTGGTAGGCAGGTCTCTGAACTGTCCACAGCCCACCAATGAGAAGTAGTTGGAAATTGTGCCATCTTATCAGCATTAGTGAGAATCAATTACATGAAGATAATGTTGAAAATGGGTGAAATGCTCCTTTAAATGGCACTGGTAAATGGGAATTTTGATAGTTCCGAGCTGAAACAGATATGCTAATCACAAGCTAGCACCATTAGTGGTACAGCCAACAGTTCTCTCTCTCTCTCTCCCCCCCCCCCTCTCTCTCTCTCCCTCTCAAATTACATTGACACTATAGGACACCAGGTAGACAATGAACCTAGCAACTATCAACTAACATGTACAATTTAGGCATTGACATCAACTGTTGCCAAACAACGTTAATTGGCGTATAATGTGAGGCATGTCCATATTTGGGCAACTGGGCATAACCACTATACCTAACAACGCCAATTTGCACTAACGTTGGGCATGTCCTGTCCACATATGGGCGTATTTGCACCATTACAGGCCAACTTAAGATCCCCTCTCAGACTTGTCAAAAATGCAAATAAACAGCTTAAATTAGGGGAAATTTGTCAGTCCCTAATGCTCGGTGTGCAAATTCTGATTTTGATTATTGGCCGACCCATTGAGGTGGAAAATTGATGCAGACAGAGTTTTCTCAATTTTATAGCAGGGATTATGGTTGGTTACGCGGAACGAGGTTAATCCACAATACATAACGTCTAGAAATGAACAGTGAGACCTGCAAGCTACTGATTCCATGCTTGCAGCAGGGTCCCAGATGAGATCCCCTTTATTTGTTTTGACACAACTCCAACTTTGTATAATCCTTTGTTTTCAATGCAATCTGGTGTGAAATGGGCTGTGCACCCAGCCATGTTGACTTTACAAAACTAGCAAACTCCATCCATTGTATTCATCACAGCCTTTTGTGAGGCTGTGCAGTTAGCTGCAGCCAGAAATTATATATTTCTAACGGCTTAATTTCCTAGTCATTGTATGCTATAAGTCAAGTTTAAGTTCAAGTTGTTTATCGTTTCTGACTCTTAATTTCAACTTCATCATCAACTGAGAGTTTATGAGTTTTTCCACAATATGTTGTCTGCTTATCGTAATACACTGAATCATAACCCCAATACACTGACTAAATCATAACCCCAATACATTAATATATTGAATCACAACCCCTGTATCCAGTAGGTGATGTGTTTATTTTTAATGGGGCGGTGAAACATATACATCTGCCACTGCTCTCTGTTACTAGGGAATGGAGACGGGGGGGTGGCAGGTTAACAAGGGAGATACATGTTGGTCATGTTGCTCACAAGGGGCATGGCATCCCCCTTGTTCTTGCCAGTGGACACTCCCAGGCAGGCCTGTAGCCTGTATCGATGTCAAAACAGGTAGAAATTCTTGTAAAACAGGGCGGTTTTGTGAGTAGCTGAACTGGAGCGGAGTGAGAACTTTCACATTTTCAGTGTTTAATCAACTCCTTTGAGAGTTGATTAAACACTGCGTGTTGAGTGCTGGGGGAAATACATTTTGACTGTATGGGACATTTAAGGTTAAATAACAAAGTACCATGCATGATCATGGGTCTCACAGTAGAGGGAATAGTGAAACTGACTAAGGCCGGGAACCCTCAGAATGCCTAGATATTAAGAATCTAATATCAGCAGAATATAGGTTGATAGACTGAATGTAAAAAGAAAGAAAAAGAAAATTGGAGGCCCAACTTGAGTCCCGTACACAGCTCCACCTACTGATACGTCTATGGAAATCCAAATTCAATGAGCGTGAACAGCAGAGAGAACCGGCGCTAACAAACCTATGGCCACTGCTTTGAAAACCAATCCTGAACTCAATATGACGTTTTTACATTTCCGAAAGCAGTGAAGAAAGCCTACATTCTTTCTTGCATAGTAGACTTATTATTTGTGAAGATTGTCATGTGTGTACAAGTGATCAAAAGGGAGGGCTCAGAAATGTAGTGCTACACCCCTACAATGTGCCTTTAAAACAGCAAACTTTAGGGGTCATCTCTTGGGAGTGTGAAGGTAGGTGCAGTGGTGCACAGCTAATTCCATGGAAAATACATTACATTGGAACTTTCCATGAACGGAAAAAAGGCATAATAGGATCTGTGATGACGTGCATGCAATACCCTGATGTACGTATGCTGTTGCAGTGAAGCCTTCTCCAATGTAATGTCATTTTCCTCTGGCTGTTATTTCACACACACACACACACACACACACACACACACACACACACACACACACACACACACACACACACACACACACACACACACACACACACACACACACACACACACACACACACACACACACACACACACACACACACACACACACACACACACACACACACACACACACTTCAACTCCGGGCTATCTAATGTCAAACCAATCATTAGATAAAAGTATGCTTCAAATTGGAAGTAGAAAGACTGCAGAGTGCATACATCTGCCAACATATGCAATTGTCAAAATATGCCTCAGGAGTAATTATGAGTATTATAATTAAAGCTGTTAATCAGGTCTTCAGGGCAGCCGACTGATCATTCACGGCAATTTGTTTTAACGAAAATCTGACAATTCGTTCCCCAATCGTTTTGTCAAAAGAGAGAGACAGACAGGCAGACACACACATGGAATGAGGCAAAAACGCTTCCCCGTCCAAATCTGTTGGCAGGGGTAAACATTTTATAATCCTTCTCTAGGTCGATTTAGCTTCACTAGTCATAATATCCTTTGGATATAAACGTCACAGACAGGGATCTTGGAGGTGGGGCCTCAGCTGCCAAGTCAAGTCAAATGTATTTGTATAGCCCTTAATCCCTGTTGTACAGGGCTTTACAGGCCCACGTTTGACAGAGGGAACAAAACAATACCCGGCATCCTTAGACCCCCAACTAATCGGCTTGCAAGTTTTACAGCTCAAATAAAATTGTTATTGCTGTATTTTTATTGTTACATACTTTATTATCTTCTTGGGGAAATGTGTCTCTGTATTTGACCTATCTTAACTATAGAGCAGCCACAGTGCAGTGCCTGGCGAACAACTCCAGTGATATCAGTACTGTCTGCACCAAGGTCAAGGTCAATGGCAGGATTAAGTAAGTGTCTTTTGCAAGGTGGGTGTAATGAGTCTGGGTGAATGTACTGTAGGAATAGACGTGCACAAAGCAGTGGTTCTCAAAGTTTTTCATGTCAAGGACCCCAAAATGTATATTTATTTGGCAACGTCCTTGCAAATGCAATGGATTCAGCAGGGTCTGTGTTTATAAAAGATTAAATTGCATAAGATCCTTGGGGTAATTAGCTCGCATGGTATTAAAATGGTACAGTAAAAATTATTGATATGCAACGTATAAAAGAAAAATGCCAGGGATAATTTACAGGGGTCTTCACAATAAAACTTGCAGACCCAGTCGAGTGTTTTATTTACCCATAACTGGCTGAAGGACGTTGGATGTTGGTCTTTGTATATTAATATGTTATACGTGAGAACAGCATAAAGTGCAGCATTAACAGCATTGTGGCTGAATAGATGTGGACTAACAAACCACAGCTCATGACCGAAAAAATAAGATTGCGGATACAAGCGGCTGAAATGAGTTCTCTCAGACGGGTGGCCGGCCTCTCCCTTGGAGATAGGGTGAGAAGTTCAGTCGTCCGCGAGAGACTCGGAGTAGAACCGCTACTCCATCGCTTGGAAAGGAGCCATTTTAGGTGGTTCAGGGCTTCGGGCATCTAGTACGGATGCCTTCCGAGCGTCTCCCTAGGGAGGTCCGGATAAGTGGTTGAAGATGGATGGGTGGACCCCCATCTGAAAATATTTTGTGCCAGGGACTCCCATAAGTGCAGCAGTGCACTGTTTTTACCCCCGTCTTAGTAAGCCTTGCTTACTAAATTGCCTGATTTTCTTAAGAGCTTACTTAATATGTTAATATTTATAATTTGTAATCACCATATCCCTTCACAAGATTACTTGGTTTTAAACATTCCTACTGTTAAATCTCATCTGGGTAAGACCGCCTTTCATTACTATGCACCACACGGGTGGAACTGTTTACAGTATGTTTTGAAATTTAATTTAACTTAATTGCATTAAACAGCTTGTGAAGAATTGTTTGAAGTTTGTTATCTTTTCTAGTTTGTATCCGTTTAATGTTGTGTATGCTGTAATTAAGAAGTCATTGGAAAAGAAAGCTTGCTCTCAATTAGCCTTCCCTGAATAAAAAATGAAATGAAAGATGTGTGTTGTTAAGAAAATAGTAAATCTACAGGCTTGCAATGCGTTGCATACTAGCTTTTAGACCTGCCATTTCAATTCAAATATAAAATGGTGTTTAAGTGATTAAATCGATTTTGATGCTATTTTGAGTCATTTTGATAGGGATCCCCTGGAACCCCCTCAAGGACCCACTTTGACAACCGCTGGCACATACAATTAAATACAGATACAGGCGTGCACACAATCTCAGCATTCTCTCCTGATAAGCTGGGTTTAACTGGGGCCGTGCATTCCTCTTGGGCCTTGATCTCATCATTCCGGCGCTAATACACACCTCAGCTCAGAAATTTGAGTCATGACCCGGGTCATTAATCATTTCACCAAACAAAAACACCCAAATGGGAATCGCTTTTCCCTCCACCACAATGCAATATGCTGTCCTGCAAGTTCCCTGCACCTTTTTCTTTCATTGATTATCTCCTGTGAGAACGCAGAGGATCGTAAACTTTCATTATCAGGAAGATGCAAGTAGTAGCCCTTGAGAGTCTGATGTTATTTTTGTAAATGGCCATTCAGTTTTTCAAGTATCTTTTATATTTTCTGAAATATTTAACATTCATTTTTTTCATTAAAATGGCAATCAACCATGCCCAAATTTGGAGTCATACGTCATACACATGTCATAGATGAATGATGTCACTGACCGACCACATGAAGTCCCAGATCCATATCGGAGCTAAGCCGTTATTAATCACACCCAGCATCCATATTCTAGGGGGAACATTAGCCAAAAATAGCAGATCTACAACTATTTTGGGCAATAAAGACCAGAGCCAAATCAGTTCCGTTTGATTAAACTAGACTAGAGGTTCCGCTGATCCGACCGATATGTCCGAGTCACAGTGTCAGGGGCTTTGTCAGAGTACCCATTGTATCTGTCTGTATGTCTCCCTTTTGTGCCTATATATGGAGATCTCTGTATCTGTCAGTCCATGTCCCTTTCATACCCTTATATAGAGATGTCTGTATCTGTCAGTCCTTGCCACTTTTATGCCCATCTGGAGATCCCTGATGTCATCAGTATATGGCCATATATTAGCATGCCCATATATGAGCATATCGGTTGGATCTGCAATTCTATATTATAGCCTGCCTATATATGGGCGTATCGGGTTAGTTTATGGTTACGTCTGAGTAATAGTAACATGTGCATGCTTATATATTGGTGTATCGGGTTTATTTATGGTTATGTCTGAGTCATAGTGATATGCCTATATATGGCCGTATCGGATTTGTTTATGGGTATGTCTGAGTCATAATGACGTGGCCGTGGTCCACCACCCGGCCCTCCCATTAAACAATTTTAATATAAGGAAGTATTTAAGACGAGACTAAACTCTCGAATAGTATGTTAAAATGTATCCTTCTGAGCTAGTAGGCCCAACCAAACTCCTTGTACACAGTACATGTATAGTACCGCACTTGTATATGCAAGCCTGTTTGGCCAATATGGTGATTCCAATAGTAAATCTGACCTTTACAGAAAAGCTGTTTCAGCATCTAAGGAGATACAACTGCAGGCTTGAAAGTTCAGCCCGAGTTCATTATACTGTATGTGTTTCATGTAAATAACTACACAGAACATTATAGTAAAACCTCAGCAGTATTGAACCTTTTAAGATAAGTACATGCCTCATTAATTTGTTTTCCCTTGCATTAATTACTAGCAGATAAAGCACATAGCCAGGGCGGGCGCCTGCATGGTGAAAATCATTCCAGCTATAATGGCAACAAGCGTTTTAAGCTTCCTCTTGATTTCCCCTCACCCGTTTAATTGTGAATGTTTTATGGCCACCCTGCTATGCTCTTCAGCAGATACAAAGTTAACTGCTCCCTCGATAGCATCTCTCTCCCGCAGTAATCCGGCTAAATAATTAAAACACACAATTAAAACATACCAAACAAAGCTACAATTAAATTAGCGGTTATGCTTCCCTGTGGTGTCTGTGTGTGTGTGTGTGTGTGTGTGTGTGTGTGTGTGTGTGTGTGTGTGTGTGTGTGTGTGTGTGTGTATGTGTGTGTGTATGTGTGTGTGTGTGTGTGTGTGTGTGTGTGTGTGTGTGTGTGTGTGTGTGTGTGTGTGTGTGTGTGTGTGTACAGTATATGTGTGTATATGTGTGTGTGTGTGTGTGTGTGTGTGTGTGTGTGTGTGTGTGTGTGTGTGTGTGTGTGTGTGTGTGTGTGTGTGTGTGTGTGTGTGTGTGTGTGTGTGTGTGTGTGTGTGTGTCATAGTGAGGGAGTGACAGAGAGAGTGCCATAGAGAGATAGAAAGAGAGTGCATAATATATTCCCTAATAAAGCATTGGAATGATCATGGGACTCATGGTCTTGTAGTTTGGAAATGCGCTGATAGATTAATACTTAATGAACCTGTCATGTTTAGGTATTTGTTATGTGTGACGTTTGGAACCATAGTAATGTCGTCTCTGTCGGATCAACAAGCTCCAAGCGGATCTACTACTTTTGATGCTTTTGTGTGACACTGTAGTATGATCAAGTAGGGCGCTAATTTACGAAAAAACACAAAAGGTTCTCTTAGGTCACCAGTGAGTTCTAGCCACCTCAGTGCAGGTAACCTGTAAGTACAGGTGATTACCATCATCTGTATTAAAGAGGTATAAAATGTACAGTAAATTGGTGAAAACGGGTGCTTCCGAACGGTTGTGCATTCTTAGGTGATTAACCCATTCAATCCAGGAACGCCTCTCTGTCATTTTAGATTTCTTTGGCTATTCAAAAATAACAGATATATAAGCTCATAGTTATGAGCTTGCATATCTGCTATTTTTGAAAAATTGTGAAAATTTGTGCAAATCTTTGAATATATATTTTTTTAAAGTGAACATTTGTCAAATATTTTGTTCCAGGGACCTCCAGAAGCAAAGATTTGAGTAACATATAGTATATAAATATTCAAAAATGTGCAAAATGTTCATGATTTAAAAAAAATAGCAGATCTACAAGCTCATAGTGCGGCACTTGGTGCCGCGCTAATCTACTATTTTTGAATAGCCAAAGAAATGTAAAATGACAGATGCGTTCCCTGATTGAATGGATTGAGGAATTAACATTCCATCATGCTAAGGTACAGTAAACTGTATAATGAAAATGCTGGCCAGATCAAGTTACCCATTATTTTGGCTACCATGACAACCCAGGCAATTTGAGAAAGAACTGATTAGATTTGAGACAAATTGAAGTGACAAGGACCAGTCAACATTCTCCTGATGTTATCTTGTACCAGTGACAAGGCTTGGCATGGAAGTGTAAGAGACAGGTCAGCGTGGAAGAGCTACTCAGAATATATATATTTTTTTTTACTTAAGTAAAAGTAACAATATCACAGTGTAAAAATACTTTGTTCAAGTAAAGGTTCTGCAGTCAAAATCTTACTTGAGTCAAAGTACAAAAGTATTAGCATCACAATGTAGTTAAAGTAGCAAAAGTAAAGGCACCCATTATGCAGAATGTCCATTGCGGAATCATGTGTATCATGTTTATGGACAATAATTACTGATCATTAACTCATTCAGTGCCAAACTTATTTCTGGCTTTATCACCCCTGTACCAAGGCCAAAAATACATTGTACAAGTGCTTAGGAGCCGAGATACAGCCTTTTTCAGCAAGAAGTTAAACAAGAAGTGAATGGAGCAGCAAATCTTCAAATCATGATATCTTGGGTTCTGAACATATATATTTTTTTTAATTTATTTTATTCTTTTTTTATGACGTCGGCGACGTCATTGGCACTCTGGGCTTATGAAAAACGCAAGCTCGAAACGTGGTGCGAAGCGACACGTTTCGAGCTTGCGGATCTGCTGCTTTTGTCATTTAAAAAAAAAAAAAATCTGAAAAGGAACACTTTTGGACGTTTCCACCCGTTTTGTTTTTTTTAGACCGTTAGCCTTTTAAAAAAAAATGTTTGGCACTATCCTTGCTGTATCTTACAGTACTTCTCTCTGTATCTGTATTCTGTACTTACTGTTTTACCGCCTCTGGCGATTGAATAATCCCCCTGCAGGATCAATAACGGTCTATCTAATCCAATATAATCCAATCTAAAGAAGACTGGCACATAACATGCGCTTCTTTGCCACAGAGAAGGGATTGGTCGGGCTATATTATAGCCCGGGGGCGTATCTGGCCGCTGTGGGCTTAGGGTCCGCTGGAGCAAGGCAAATTGCAATACATCCAAGGTCAGTCAGAATGATCATGCTCATCCTAAATAAATAAATAAGCAAACAAACACACGCTAAATCCAGATACCATGGATTCTCTCCCCGCAGAGCAGATCACATCTGTCCTTCAGGGATCGTCACCAGATGTCACGCTGACAACCCATCAATTTTCCATCTGTTTACACTCTACACGCTATACGGGAAGCCATAGTGGGCATGTGGCAGGGACTGTATGTGGATAAGAATCACATTAAAGCAACTTGTTGGTAGATTTGTCATTGTGGAGTCATGCTTGAGGCATGCTGATGAGGGGTCATGCCTCCCGGGAAAAGTTCCCAAACAGAGGCTGGTTGACATCTTGTTCATGCAGTGAAGCCACAATAAACATGTGTGCGCGCTACTGCTGGGTTGGAGGTCAGGGGATGCAGCCATATATGGATGTTAAGAGCGGTTGTCATTAACCCATTCAATCCGGGAACATATCTACAAATGTCTTCTAAATACCCATTCAATCCGGGAACATACAGTAATACAAATGTCTTCTAAAAAACAGTTTTCTGAAAAAAACGTATGTAGCTATATCAGTGGTTCTCAAACTTTTTCATGTCAAGGACCCACAAAATTATATGCATTTGGCCAAAGACCCCCATCTGAAAATATTTTGTTCCAGGGACCTCCAGAAGCAAAGATTATCCCTTTAAAATATATACCGTAATTTTCGCACTATAAGCCGCACCTGAATATAAGCCGCACCTGAATATAAGCCGCAGCAGCTAAATTGAATGATTTGTACATATATAAGCCGCACTGGACTATAAGCCGCGGGTGTAAAATCCCTAGATTTAGGAGGTCCCCTAGTGGCCGTTAGCTATAAAAATCCATAGATAAGCCGCACCGTTATATAAGCCGCAGGGTCGAAAAATGGGAAAAAAAGTCGCGGCTTATAGTCCGAAATTTACGGTATTCATAGATTTGCACAAATGTTCAAGATTTTTCAAAAATAGCAGATCTACAAGCTCATAGTGCGGCACTCGTGCCACGCTATGAGCTTGTATATCTGCTTCTTTTTAATAGCCAAAGTATAAAAGACTGACACAGATGCGTTCCCGGATTGAATGGGTTAAAAGATAACAAATTGACCAATTGTGTCAAAAGCTTATTGTCATTCCGCACCTGATACCGACTGACATTTGTCGATCAGTTGCCATCGCCAGAAGCCTCGAAGGACATGAAACCCTTATGAATCTCATCTCGCGACGTTAAGGTCAGCAAACGACAAATGGTCAGATATGTCACGCACCATGTCCGCACTCCTCCATCTCCATCTCAAAAATGGCTAACAAATAGGCCGGGCCTATAAAGGACAAACAAACAGGACATGTGAACGCGTAGCCACTGCATGAAGCGCATGCCGTTCCATCGGATATTTATGAAGCTGGTCTAAAGGGTGATATGATGGATGGATGTATGAATGAAAAATGATTAGGTGCATTCCAAAGGCCCTTTTCCGCCACGCCTGTATAAATGTCAGTGCGGAGCGGAGGATAGAAAAGAAACAAGTAAAAAAACAGATACGTGTCCACTCAGCGTTGTCCTAAATCCTCTGAAAATATCACAGAGGAATTACAGTGAAGGCCAAGGGATTTGGAGTTCAAAGGGCCAATTGATCCCCCCCCAACCAAAATATATATATATATATACGCATATTGATTTCTGCTTTCACTGCCCCAAGTACACATTGATCTAGGGACTGATGATTCTGGATTTAAAGAAGCTTGGCTTTCTGATAAATTACAAAATTAATGAATAGTGAATTATATCATGCTGCGTTCACACTGGCGGATACAAAGCTACACAGCTACACAGCATATTTGTAGCTTTGTGTCTTTGTAGCTGAAGTTGAAAGCAGCTTAACTTTTTTTGTGGCATTGTAGTCGTAGCGTTTGTAGCAGCTACAAGCGTTGGCTGTATCTTCGTAACTCCATGTCTTCTGCTCCTATTGAAAAAGAATGGCAGCCTGTATCTTTGTAGCTGCTGACGTGAACTCAGCATTAAATAGGTTGCATTTTAATTTCTTATTAGCAGTGGTGGAAAAGTACTCACACTTTCTACACTCCAGTAAAGTAAAAGTACCTAAAAATTGTACTTAAGTACAGTACTTGAGTAAATGTACTTAGCTACTTTACACCACTGCGTGTTAGTTACCGCATCTTAGTCCAAGCAACAGTCCAAGCAGTATGTCCTCATCGTGCTGCTTATTGAAATATCTATAAGCTAATGGTTTTCATAAGCACTGGGGTCAGGTGGCAATATTGTCATTCTTTAGTTTACAACCGAGAGAAATACTGATACAATGGCGCTCGGGTGGTGCAGTGGTAAAGTGCCTGCACCACCAGCACCACAGAGGCCGGGGGTTTGAATCCACCGGTCCGTGGTGCATCCGGCTATACGAACACAACTGGACCGTGTTCGGGGGGGAGGGAGGGAAGCCGGGCGGGGAGGGTGATATATGTCACTGCACGTACTCCTACAGGCTGCAGCGGTACATGTCAGCAGGGAGTGTTGGGCGGGAGGAGTAGAACAAAGGATCTATGTCCTCCCTGTGGGGGCTCCTCACTGGCAGGTGAGTCAGTAGGATACAACAGCAGTGACAACACACACATGTGTGTGGGGAGGAATCAATTAATAATGACTGCGATTGGGGAGAAAAGGGGAGGGGGGAAAAAAGAAAAGAAATAGACACGTCAACCCACACGTTGAAATGACATCGGATACATTTCCCCTTTGACGTAACAAGATGAACTGTACCAAGAATAGAACTAGTTCCACGATATCCATCAAATGGATGTAGTGCCACATGGGGACATAACCTTCAATGCCAATCCAATAAAGTGAGAAGAGAGAGCACAGAAGGAGAGGCCATTCTTCTCGTTTCTGCTCTCACTTAATGAAGGGGAAAGGACATTTTATTATTGGTCCACTTTCAGGTTGAATTTGACACTGGGGATTTATACTGCAGACAAGCTTGATGTATAAGCACATTTAAGTACACCCTTGACACAGGGTCAAGGGTGTGCTTAAATTTAATGAATGCAATTAATAATAATGAACCTTTATTTGTGAGAAATTACGTCTCTGCATTTGACCCAAAAGTAGGAATACCACAATATAGAAATACCAACAAAAAAAGTCCTGTATTAAAAATTGGACTTAAAGTACAAGTTTTGGCATGACAATATATTTAAAATACCAGCCTAAAAGTACTAATCTGCAAAAATGCTCAAATTTGTCGTTGAAGATAGCTGATCTACACGCTCACGATGCGTTGTGAGCGTGTATTGTTGACCAGACAAAGTATAAAATAGGGCTTTTAAACTGGTCAATGCATGTTTTGTATTAATTATTAGTAACTGATCTATCCGAGGACCCCCTCGAAACGCGGCGCTTTTTGTAGATCTGCTACTTAAAAAAACAATAATCCTGAACAGTAACGCTTTTGGACATGAGTCCAAAACGTGAGTTTTCCACCTGACAGAGACGATATACTATTGTTCATTGTTCCCAGACGGCCGATCTACCTCCTGAGCCACTCGTAAACAGGCATTTGTTACATTCGCTTTCTCGAAATGTATGGCTTAGTAATAGATCAATGTGGCCTAGCTAGCACCCACTATAAATGGTGACAGCAACACAGGGCTGTGTTAAGGTCATGACTCACATTTGGAGCACAATGTTCTCACACTTTCTGAACACGCAACACATAACTGGCAAGAGAAGGCAGGGGGATTACATGATGGCCTGAACTGGGGAAAGCAATTTAGGCAAGTGAATTCAGCTTCTTTTTTTTTTACGGCGTGGCTCCTATGGGGGGAAGTTTGTCCATAGACATGTTGGCTAAAGCATTTCCCCTACCATGTTTTGTGTGTGTGCAGCTAATCCCATAATAACCCACTGCACCAATCAGTGCCAAATTTTATTGTGCACACGTACTGCCAGTAGGCCACGAAACTCAATCCTTTAATGATTTTTTCCCCATTATTTTCTCCACATTGTGTGTGTGTGTGTGTGTGTGTGTGTGTGTGTGTGTGTGTGTGTGTGTGTGTGTGTGTGTGTGTGTGTGTGTGTGTGTGTGTGTGTGTGTGTGTGCACGCGCATGCGCGTGTGTGCCTGTGTGTGTGTGATTTTTTTTCTTCACATTGTGAATTCATAATCTTATATCACTGGTTCTCAACCTGTGGCCGGGACAGAATAAGCTGTTGGGCATTGGCAGGGAGGGAACAACCCATATACTATGTGCTGCTCATCCCAAAAACGCATGTGCCCCACAAACGGGGCCCTATTTAACTATCATTAAGACCTGAGGCCGATTCTACAAATGCCTTCTAAATCAGTGGTTCTCAAACTTTTTCGTGCCAAGGAACCTCACAATATATATTTGGCCGCGGACCTGCATGTGTGCCAGGGACCCCCCCATGTGTTATTTTTCCCCCAAAAAATAGCAAATGTACAAGCTGTGAGCTGGTAGATACAGTAGGGGAGAATGTGGCAAATGTGGCATGGTGAGCAATTGTGGAGCGGGATGGAGAGAAATGGCATGACAGCAGTAGACCAGGGCCACCCATGTTCATTGGACATGCAGCCAGGGAAAGAAAGTGTATTAAAAGAGAAATAAACAGGCTTTCCAACGTTATAAAAGTTATTGCCAAGAAGCATAGACCAATTATTTGTTTACCAATATTGAGACTGGATGCACAGGTGATTGTTGCATGCAATCAATTCTCAACCTGTTGTTTCGGGGTGCGCTGGTTTCAGCACACCCCAACCCCCTCTTGTGTGTTGGCTGGTGAGGCGCATCCTAGCGAGACCTGACAGAATGGGTTTCATTGCACGCATACTGGTTCTTATCAGTGTGACGTCGTCTGTTAAGGGGTCTATTGTTACAACAGACACATAATCTACCAAACACAAATGTCCAAAATTGTTGTGCTATGTTTCTTTTTTGCAAGCACATGAATTTCACTGCGCTACATTTCAAATATAAAAATGGTACTGTTGACTCCAGCACATTTCTATAGGAAGGGACTCTTGGGATCAGGAAAATAATTGTGAAAATAGCTGATGTACAAGTTCACAGTGCGTCACAGTTATTCTTTTTTAATATGTTTTTTGGAAATGTTCTAAATTCCAATACAGCAATGCATCCTACTATAATTCTAGTAACCTCTGTCTGTAGTGGTGAAGCTGCTACCCGGTTCTCCTCAGAGGCTGGAGCAATTGCTCTGATTTTGCACACAGCCATTGACCATTACCATCTGAACTTAACTGTGAAGCCCGTTTTTCAATTTCATCAAATCTCAGCTTCTTATTAGCGTTTATGTGTCAAACAATGGTGGACTCTTGATCAAACTGCGCATGCGTCGCGTCGCGCCTATGTGTGTCTACAGCGTGGACTTTTTACCCCCGGTCTCAGTAGCGGGGGGCGGGGCGGGTGCGGGGAGAGACAGGCGAGTTGAGTGAAACGAGTTGGGGAAGCACACTGCTCACGCGACAGGACATGCAATAACCCCACGATTGCAACTACTTTCGCCTGCACACTTCACCGGGTATGGTCTAGTTGATATTAACTCATTCACTGCCAAGGACGACTTTTTTTCCCAAAGGCCCAGACTGCCAAAGACGACTTCTACGACTTTTTTGTTTTCAGCGGTTTTCCACCAGATGGCGCTGTTCTCTAACACACAAGTGACCATTTTCATCCTCAAGTCACACAGATCCATGAGATCACATGATCGAAAGATCTCCACCACCATTAACTTTCTGCTTAGCGTATTTGGGGAAACGGCTGTATCTTTTTTTCTCCCTGCATTTTTTGACGAGACATGCTATATTCAATGGCCTGTAACAAACAAACAGGGGGTCGCGATGAATAATATTGGAACAAAATATTTTGAGATGAGGGTCCGCGACCAAATACATTGTTCAAGCTCATAGCACTGCACTCGGTGCCACGCTATGAGCTTGTAGATCTGCTATTTTTGAATAGCCAAAGTATAAAATAATGGTTTAAATGGTTCCAAAGATGCGTTCCTGGTTTTAATGGGCTAAGCCAATAATCTGTGCCTGGAGGGAGCTACTGTCTGTTTAGAGCCCTAACTGATAAATAGGGGAAAATGTGGCATGGTGAGTAATTGTGGAGAGAGGTGGGGAGAAATGGCTCCCCTGTGGGGATTAGCATGACAGCCGTAGACCAGGGCCACCCATGTTCATTGGACATGCAGCCAGGGAAGAAAGTGTATTAAACCATTAAGACCTGAGGCCGATTCTACAAATGCCTTCTAAATCAAGTAGTTCTCATACTTTCGAGATTTGTCAAAATAGCAGATCTACAAGCTCGCAGCGCGGCACGAAGTGATGCGCTGTGAGATTGTATGTCTGCTATTTTTGAATAACCAACGCAAAAATCTAAAATTACACAGATTCTTTCCCGGTTTTAGTGGGTTAACCTTTCCCAGAGGGTAAACGCGATTTAAACTAATTTAAACTTGATGGCTGCTTGAAACATGGGAACGATTGGACCCATCACGTCGTACATTGGGTGGGAACGTGAGGTTATTACTCAAGTGGAAGGTGATGACGAAGAGGTTGGTGATGATGGGGAAAGAGCCAGTGGGCGTTACGTGAGATCAGTGAGTCAAAGCACCAATCAGGGCTCTTCCTTTCTTCTCGGCTATAAAGATAAAATCTTTATGTAACTCTATACTGTATAAAAGGTAAGTATTAAGTGTCAAATTAAGTGTCTGCATGTTCTCCCCGTGTCCCTAGGGTAGGTACCCTCACAAAAATGCAGTAATCCTGGTCACTATACTGCCCTGGAGCCGGGGCGCCTGATGGAGGGGAAAGGAACTGGTTGGAATAACGTGTTCCTTCCATGCGCTACGTCCAACCGGGGAAACTCCCCCATGTCAGGTGATAAGAAGCGGCCTGCTCACTCCTCATGCATTTGAAGGAAGCATGAGCTCAGTTCGGGGCTCTCCCCAGGCTAGCAGAGGGAGAGTAGCGCCCAAGATTACTTACTGTAGGCAATTGGCACGGGGTGAAAAAATGTGTTACAAAAAAATGTGTCACCCAATAGCAGATCTGCTACTTTTGGTGCTTTTGTGTGACGCTGTAGTATGATTCATAATGAATTTACGAAAAAACTCAAAAAGTTAAAATATGGAGATAAGAGGTTTCTGCCCGACAGCAACGATACACAGTACAGTATAGCAACAGCTAACATGACACAGAGGTGTTACCGGCTTGAAAGGTATAACAACATATAGTCTTTCCAGGTCTAAATGGGATATATATTAGGCCTACCCACCCTAAAAAAAAAGTGTGTGTTTTGTTTTCTTCTGAAATGATGCCTCTATATCAACCTGATTCATGTGTTCTGAAGTAAAGATCACCATTTACATCAGTAAAAAAGTGGAATAAAACGCGTAAGAAGACCGACCTGTCCAAACAGCTCCGGCAGTCCCAGCACCTGTCCAGTGAACACCCCTAAGCAGATGAGGATGGAGTTGAACTGGCCAATGGAGCCTCTGACGTGACGGGGGGAGATCTCTCCCAGGTACATGGGCAGGGCGCTGAGAGCTATACCTGCCAGGAAAAACACATCAACACAAACTAAATGTTAACTGATTGTACTTACTGTAGGGCTGCAATATAGACGAATCCACAGACGCGCTTGCCTGTAGGCGGCCATTGCTGCGGTGTCGCGGTGCGGAGCGTTGACACCGCAGCTATGGCTGCCTACAGGCAGCGCGTCTGTGGATTCGTCTATAGGCTCTATGCATATTGGAAAGAAATTGGTCCTCTCCCTTACTTCCTTCACAGGTGTTACCAATGATAGCACAGTGGGTCTCAAACCTTTTAATTTCAAGGACCCCCACATTTGAGTCCATTTGAGTGTACAAATGGAACGAGTTACACACCTTTAAGGGGACATTTAGACCCCCCCCCCCCCCCCCCCCCGCCAAGGAACCATGAGGGTACCTGGACCACACTTTGAGACCCACTGGTATAGCAGAGTGTTTCCAGTGAGCCAACATGCACAATATCAGCACCCTGACTATGTATGACCAGAATCTTCAATTAGTATCATTGGTAACACCTGTGAAGGAAGTAAGGAAGAGGCCCAATTTCTCTCCAAAATGGCTGCTGTGCATAGAGCCTGTGACAAATGCACATTATATTTAATAATTGTTGTTACAAGCCTATATACCGGAAAAGATGTCACCGCCAAAGCCATAGCCCCTTTTTGGGGGCATCCATTCCTCCCCTTTACAAACCTATTGAATGTGACCTAAACTTATTTTTATATCAAAAGTCCCTAAAAAGCCAATTTTAATTACCTCCTGTAAACGAAAACGCGCTGCGTTATTACATAGATCAACTTTCATGAATATAAATGAATCTTGATTACATCCACCTGTTTGATTCCCATAGCTGCACGTTCTTCAAACACAGCTGATTTTAATTACAGAGCTACTCTGTTTTGAATCTCATTCAAGATGACATCCAGACGGTGTATTACTCATTTTAAACTTAATCTGCACATCAAAATATGTATCTGAAAACATTATAGGTTAGAAATAAGCCACGTAGTAGCATACGTGCTTAACTGGCCGCCTCACTCTCACATGTAAACAAACACTAGCCCATTGAGATTCCAACGTCCCATAGCCTGAAGGGATGGGACCTTCGGATTGGTTGAGACAGCGTTTCAGACTGAACTTCAAAATAAAATGACAAAAATGTCATTGCACTGGATCTTTAAAGGTCATTTTATTTTGAAGTTTCAGTCTGAAACGGCCTCACAACCAATCAGAAAGTTCCATCCCTTCAGGCTATGGCATGGTAGAATCTCACTCACTGCACCCCTCTATGCTGCACCCGTGTGTGTGGACCAGAGGCAACTGTTTGTAGCCTGCAAATGCACACTGCTCAAGGGAGAGAGAGACCAATGTGCGCAGCATGTTTGTTACCAAGTTGCTTATTTCTAATCTATCATGTTTTCATATACATATTTTAGTGTACTGATTAAAGTAATACTAGGTAACTTTTTCAATAAAACTAAAGTTAAATTGTATATCTTTTGTGAGTGGCAAATGTTTCACAACACCCACTGCATGAATTTCACCCACGAAAGCCTTTTATTTATATATTTTCTATTGAACGGTGTCGGGGGGACTTTCCCGCGAAAATGACGTCATCTGGCCGGAAAACGGAAGCGGAAATGCACCGGTTTCCTGTTTGGCCAGGAACAACCGCACCGGTTTCCTGTTTGGCCAGGAACTACCGCGCTAATAACAAAAAGGAAACTCACACTGATTTTAAGAGATTGTATGATTTGAAGATCGAAAAACAACAGAAAAAGAAAACACAGCTCACGGTAACTAAAGCTCCACTGGCTAAGAGAAACGATCCACAGATCGTATAAAACTACTAAAAGAACGCTTTTTGAAACGCTTCCGTCTTCGGGTGAAAACAAATGGAATTCTGGGTAACAGAGGAATAAACGAACGGCCTGCAGTGACGGTAATGACCAGCAGAGGCTGCTAAAAATCGTTATTTGTGGACCTGCATTGTATAACTTTAAGTTTAAAATGAGTAATGCACCATCTTGATTTGGATAAATAACGTAGCAGCCCAAGAGCGTCTCCCTAATTAAAATCTTATGTGGAATGTGAGCTATGGGAATCAAACAGGTGAATGGAATCAATATGTATTTATATTCATAATAGTCAGTCATCACGCAGAACTTTTGCATTTACAGGAAGTAATTAAAATTCCAATTTTAATCAGTGTCGGATTTAGTGATTTGGAGGCCTAGGCGAACCCTAGTGTAAGGCCCCCGGCTGTGGCTTGGGCAATGTATCAAATAATTTGGACACATGCAGTAGTGCAAATATGACCTCCTACAGTAAATGCCTCTTACACAAATTATAGGAGGTCAATAGCGCTGGCCTTCCCGTCCTTTCTATGGTGGCCATCAAGTGACAAGCGGATAAAAGGCAGATCAATAATGCTCCATTACCATTACAGACATAATGGTGCGGATGAGCAAATTACAGGTGAAGAGTGACTGATTTTCTCTTTAGTACAGTTAGCTCTGGTGCATTCTGCTGGTCCATTACAGAGAGGAGAAACTCCTTCTGCCCCCCTTCACATCACTTCTACTCAGTGCAGATTAGTCCTATAGTATGCACTTTATGCCTCTCCTCTCTCTTTTATTATAGACAGGTTTCCGCGCGATGTCATCACAGAGCAGAATGCGCAATCTGCGCATGCCCGGGGTAGAACGAACTCTGTTGTTGTGTTTGGGAGTTAGATAGGCATAATGCTGCTATTATAGGCTTAAAAGGCATAATGCTGCTATTGTATACAAATAAAAGACGAACAGATCCAACTTCCGACAAATAAAATTTATTGAGTAAACAAGATATTACAAACTGCATAATTTAATCTTTCATTAAACCCGGTGAAGACCATTTATTTTATGAATGTAGATTTGACCAGAGCTGCTGCGGGTAATAGCGCCCTCTATAGGCTCACCCCTCCACTGCGCACGCATATCCTCTCATGTTTACAAACAGGAAACCCGTCTATATGACTATCGTTTATCTGCAATGATGAGCCCTCACAACTAAGAATTCCACCCACTTTACTTATGTGATGTGACAATAAAGATTGATTTTGATTCCGGGATGGAATATACTGCAATACTGCAATGTAGAAATACTCTGTTACAAGTAAAAAGTGCGGAATTCTAAATTTACTTGAGTAAATGTACTTAAGTTACTTTATACAACTGCTTCTACTAGTAGCAAATAAATAATTTCTTTGTCAAAATGGTGACACGTTTATTTTTCACTGTCCTGCTTTGACTAATTAAAATGAATCACTGCTCTCATATGCTATCACAGTGTGTTTCACTTGTTAGTGAAACTGCGTCAGCTTCAGTATACAGTACCAAACATTGTCTGTATGAGAAAGGTTTCTGGCCCCAGACGACTTATGGCACACAGTCTAAAATGCAGGGCTCAAATTGCATCCGGGGTTGTGTCTAAGACAATTTTTGTCATTAGATGGCACGCTATCTGGGTGCAAAGCCAGGTGCACAGCGCTAAAAGGGGTTGTACTAAGCCTCTGAATTAGTCATGGGTGTGTTTTGGGGTGTTACGTTCATTAAACCAGTATCTTCTCCCATTCCCTTTAAAAGAAGCTGCGCTTTATGCACAGCTTTATGGTCTTTCAATGACGGATTGGAGTCGCAAACCATTTTCTACAGTGGAAAAGTGAATGTTTAGGACCATCTAGCAGTATCCACATATGTGATATCTTGAAATATCGACTTAATAGTCACTCACTCATTCTCATTTATGTTCTTAAAACACCAATTAAAGCATGACAGACGCTGCTGTCTGTGCTTCCCGTGCGTCCTTGTGTCAGAGCTCTATGGATATTAATGGCTGTTGTGTTGTTGTCCATTGAGCAGAGACAGATAAAGAAAGCCAGGACACAATGGGTTCACAACATTCTTACAGGATGAGAGGTATTTTAAGATATTCTATCGGTAATAAAGTGCTAGGCTACTACTAATTGAAACGCATGCATCTATTTTTCTCTCCCTCCCGCTCTCCTCACCGCTCATCTCTGTGCAAAGAAGACGGACTCACCCAATGCAATATATTGATAACCTGGCCCACATCATTAACCACTTAACCCTGTACTTGGTTGACCGGAGTCCCTCAGGGGTCTATGCTAGTGTATTTTCTGTTTTTGCTCTACATAAAAAAAAATTGCTGAAAATAGCTGATCTACAAGCTCACAACACATTGCAACACAAAGTGTTGAGAGCTTGTAGATCTGCTATTTTCTGCAAGAGTTTTGCCCAGAATTCAGATGCTGGGGTTTAATAGTGGTTAATTATTTAACCACTTTATTTATTTTACACACCATCTAGTTTAATATGTTGGATCCAAGTATTTTCAGACATTTAACCACTTAAACCTTCAATACTTAGTAAACTTGACCATTGGCTCTGTACTCTGTACTCTGTACCAAAAATAGCCTATCTACAAAGCCTGTAGATCTCTGCTGAGAGCTGTTTCGTTGTTGGTGGAAAACAGGACTAGGGTTCATTATTCTGACCTTGCACTTTGTAAGTCACTCAGGGAAAGACATGTTTCCAGAAAGAAGATTACATTTTTGAAATATATTTTTGTTCCCCCAGTCGAGTGTCTTGTCCAGGTCTGCACTGTACTGTATATCATGCATTCATTAGTGGGTATGTGTCGATAGTCATCTCGTTTACGAATCACTATGAGCCAGTGGGAGGATTGATTATCAGGAGGACCAGAAAAAAATAAACAAGAGCACAAAAGAGTGGGAGCAAATACACACAGTTATGTTGGTTTTAATCAATGTCAGTATAGAAAGGTACACACGCCGGCAGGATTAATGGTATTTTGATTACACGTGAAAAAATGGTCTGCGCTCTATTAGGGACACACTGGTTCAATCTTACCCTCCTTATACGCTCAACACCATAACACGGACAACAAGTCTCATTATCTCCTGATGAGGAAGCACTTACCGGAGTCCACTCCCATAATGAGACGGCCAGCAATGAGCATTTCGAAAGAGCCTGCCGTCTCCCCCAGGCCCAGCAGCAGGGCCGCTATCAGCGCAAAGCCATTGTTCAGCAGCAAGGTGCCCTTTCTACAGCCAGAAAAGGAGGGAGAAAACAGTTTGAGGGGACAAAAGGGAAAAAACAAGGGAGGTGAGGAACAGAATGTTAACAATGGCCTGCAGGTAGAAATGCTCAAAGCCTTTTATAACAGTGTTTGGCTATTAGGGTACAGTAAGTGTTGCATGCTTTGGGGTTACATAAGCAAACCAGTGGCGCAGCCCGAACGCTAGGCTGGGCCTAGACGGGAGCGGGTGGGCACGCATGCACGGATTGTACACACATGCATGCGTCCCCAGTCCGTGCGCGCGCGAACATTTTTTCGGGCGGATTTTGTTACTTTATTTCGGTTTTAGGGTTATGGTATTTAATTTTTGCCTGATTTTACCGATTTATTTTCAAAAAATTCAATTTTAAAAAAAAATCCCAAAAATGTTTTTTTGCTAATTCGATTGGGTGGGCCAGCTTTCAGTGTGGATGGGCCACGGCCCACCCAAGCCCACCCATAGCTGCGCCCCTGAAGTAAACAACATAGTCTTGCATTGCAGATGTAAGAAGGTCTCGTACCAAATCTATAAATTCAAGGTAGGGCCTAGAACTGGGTGGAAATAATTCAGAGTTGGAAAATAAATCACAGCATTGCAGAAAGAAAGAAAGAAAGAAAGAAAGAAAGAAAGAAAGAAAGAAAGAAAGAAAGAAAGAAAGAGACACCAATATGGAGGTAATATTAAGTCTCATTACATGTGAACATTTTGAACATTTCCTGTAGTCTATAACCAATGGTTTCCAAAGCAGTGGGAGCGGACGTTTTCTCAGCTGTTCTAGCCACTACTTAGATCAGTGGCTAGAACAACAAAATGTTGTGCCAGGGACCCCCAGAAGAAAAGATTTGTGTAAAAAAAAGAAAAATCTAAATTATTCAGAATTTTCCTATACTTCACGATGTTTAAAACATGCAGTTATACTGTACAAGCTCACAGTGCGTCACTTCGTGCCACGCTGCGAGCTTGTACATCTGCTATTTTTGAATTGCCAACGTATAAATGGATAAAGTGGTTAAAATGATTGTTGATGCTATATTAACACATTTAGCTGGGGACGCCCTGGAACTTCCCCCCCAAGGACCCCTGGGGGTCCCCAGACCTCACTTTGAGAATCAATGACTTAGATGACACCAGACTCATTGGTAGGAGGGGTTCTCTGACAAAAGTACAACGTACATGTTTTTGTTTTTATTTGTTTGTTTGTTGTTTTTCCTTTTTAACCAGCTTGGTGAGACTATACAATAACATGAATGTAGTTTTTGACCATTACTGCAGAAATACAGGTCTTGTGTGCTGTGATCAGATGGTAACAGTCTTCCATGCCGACATCTCGCCACTCCGACTAGTGGCTTCCGCGTGCGGTTAGGGTTAGGGTGAGGGTTAGGTATAGGGTTCGTTAACGTCGGAAAGGCGACATGTCGGAAAGCCGCCATGTAACGTATCAGATAGCTCGATGATCAATGCTTTATAAAGCCAGGTGTATGCAGTGCATTTCCATCCAACCGTCATGATGAAAGACCACACAGCCCCCGCCAAGTGACCGTGGAAGATTAACATTTTTGAGCATTATCATGATTACTGGGCCAAATGCCAACTCATTTATTCTATTGACTTCTTGGCAAGATAACGCAAGCTATTCCTCTTCACAGAGTAAATACCAGAGGGCTACCACACCAAATAAATTTGACACACCAATTAGCTTTGGCATAATTGTGTGTATGCAAGCAACCAGCAGATGAGCATTGATGGTTTGCATGTGTCATGTGTCAAGGCTGCCCATGATAGCATTTGCCTCGTCAAAAGAAAACAATAAAAAAAAACAATAGGAGCTGGCAGACATGACGACTGCCCTCCATGTGGGGAATGAACGAAAACTGATTATGTTGGTCATTGCACTTGGGAACGGTGTTCTTGTTTTGTTTTGCTTCCCCTGTATTTTCCAAGGTGGGTGGCCTAGTTGTGTACCAATCAGTATGGTAGAGTACAGCATGTTCATACAATATAACCAGCATATCTTCTCTGTCGTATGGAAACCTCAGCATGTCCAAAACTGTAACTTTTCAGGAATAAAATTCAAAGATGGCAAAAGTAGCAGATTGACAAGCTCGAAATGAGTCGCTTGGCGTCACGTTTCGAGCTTACGGAACTGTTACTTTTGCTATGCTTTTGTGTGATGCCGAAGTATGATCAAGTAGGGTGTTCATTTACAACAACAAAAAACAACCCGACAGCGACGGTATCTGTTGTGGCTGGAGGTGGTCTCCCTACTCTTCCATCGAGAAATGTAGACCCTGGTGTCGGTATAGGACTACCGTTTGACAATATCAATCAAGTTATTTGAAGCAGACAGGGGGGCTCATGGTGGACACTACATAGATGTGTGGTCATCTTTATTGTAGTTATGACATTGTTGCAATTACCTCTCTCCACCAGGAGAGGGAGACAGATAAGGTAGATAAACCATAATGGATGGTTCAAGATATACAGGCCGAGGCCGTCCATGTCAGTAGGAAGCTGAGCGCTCTAATGAGTCGACCTTCGACCTCTAGCTGTAAACTCACTGCTGAATTATTTCACTTCAAGTGTCTAGAAGGCTTCTCGCCACACTGCTGAATCATTTAACCTGTTAAAACCGGGAAAGCATCATTTTGGATTTTAGCGTTGTGTAAGCTGTGTAAGCTGTGTAAGCTCAGCGCGTTACTTTGTGCCGTGCTGCGAGCTTGTGCTATTTTTATCAGTTTGCAGAGCTGATCAGTAAAGAGACGCTGCAACAAGTCGTCACTTTCTCATCGCCTTCTCGTCACTTTTTCCTCATTGGCTGGCCTTGGTAGAGATACCGTAGAGATCTATGGTATCTCTACCATAGAGGCGCTGTTCCTCACTCGGCCAGCCAATCAAAGGGCTAGCTCAGTTTTACAGAAGCAGCCATCTTGTTTACCATGACAGGATAACAGACAAGGCAAGGTGCAACTTGTAGTTGTTTATAATGGCATAAGGTTATATATCACGATTCACAAGACATAGTATGTGTAGATAATAGAAATCAATTGAAAGCTGAAAATGCTCTAACAAGTCTTAACTTTGCACTGTTTCAGCTGGAAGTGAGATTCCCCATTCTAGTGAATGAGGCAGCCTAGAGGGCAGAGCCAAAAGTACATTGTCCGTATGTCACTGATCACATGACCCCAGCAACCAATTCTCCAGTTCTAGGCAACACAGAAGGGGAGGGACTTTGTTCTTATTTCCACACAACAGCTCTAAGGTGTATTAATGACATAGTTCAATGTTGAAAATGAGTGGTATTCCTCTTTAAGTATTTCCGTGTTGGAGTATTTCACAAAGTGTAGGCTATAGTTGAAGGCTGGAGTGAGAATGTCATGAGGGGAAAAAGCAACCTGTGAACGCCTGACCTTGGCTATACCGGCTTGCTGCGAAGAAAGGTGTGAACAGGAGAGGGTTCACAGGAATGTCACATTTCCACAAACAAAGGGAAAAGGATGTGTGTATGTCACTCTACAGAAACAGGAAAACAGGAATACCTGAAGGCATGGTTCCAAGAAAAATGTGTGGGAACAGAGTATACGGTAATTGTATTTCTCTTTGTCATGGTGAATTTTGTTTCAAGTGCTCATGCGGTACAAAGGAAACAGCAACGGTAGAGAAAGCATTTCAATCCATAAAGATTCCAATGTGGATTTTTGTGTCAAGAAAATATATCTTGGAGCTTGGTTGGAGATAAAGGCTGCCAATAGCATCCAGCAATCATCATTATAATTGTGTCACTGGTGCCTTTGCGATTGGAAAACCTGGCTGAGTCATTATGACTGGGTTTATGCATGAAATAACTACTTGGCCCATGATTTTTCATACCCTTTCTCAGCTGAGAATTCCTTTCATCCACAAAAAGGCAATCACCGTTAACTAACCGATCCCCAAAGAAAAGCCTTCGGAGACAACGACTGATCGGACAGTGAAGTGTTTCATAACGGATAAAAATTGATGGATGCATAATCAAATCAAAAAGACGGCCTGCAGTTGTAAAAATATGCAAACTTGTATCGGTCCTCTAGGAACACCTGGCCTTGGCTATACCGGCTTGCTGCGAAATTATGCAATGTTTATGCAAGAGAGGCTGTTAAGGAAAATGTTTTTTTTTATAGGTAGGACTGCTGAGAATTCCACCTCTGTGCATTTCGTCGCTGTCGGGCGGAAACCTCTTATCTCCATATTTGAACTTTTTGTGTTTTGTTTTGTCTTGTAAATTAACGCCCTACTTGATCATACTACAGCATCACACAAAAGCATCAAAAGTAGCATATCCGCAAGCTGGAAACGCAGAGCAAAGCGACGCGCTTTGAGCTTGCCGATCTGCTACTTTTGCTATTTTTGAATTTGAATCCTGAAAAGTAACAGTTTTGGACATATGAGGTTTCCACCCGACATTCGATTTCATGCTGCTGGCAGGCAGTGTTTAGATGTTCATCAACAGATAATCTTCTTATGCCCTACAGGAACCCAGGAGAGAAATCAGGAAAATGTAGCCCAGTGTTAAGGCCACCTGAGCCCCCCCCCCCCCAGCCCGTGGGCGTTTTCATGCCTGCAACTTGGAAATAAAGAAACAACATTCAGTAACATTGTCGCAAGAGATTAATGTCACTTGTTTATCTGTGACTGAACAAGTGAGGAGTTAGTATTGCAAAACATTGTGTATCACTCCCTTCTCCGCCTCCTGATGATTCAGTGTCATGAAGCTCCTTACGAACACTATAGTCACAACTTATAACAGTGACAAAGGATCTTTCTCAAGGTGATGTGGACCTAATATTCACACATGAATTGGAGCCGACACAGCCAAGAACAATTCGTAATAGTAGCTTCTTATAATTGAATTAATTTGTTCTAAAAAGACATAAAAGAAAAAATTGAAATCTCATAAAGGAGTAATCACTATGTTGTCTAACCACTCAACCCATTTAAAAAGTAATGAAAACAGGCACACAAGTAGCCCTATGGATATGAAACTAGAGGACAATATCTGACTCCAAGTCGCAGGAATTAATTTGCAGCAAGACACATTTAAAGGCCGCCCAGATCAGTTCAGCTAACCGGGCGGGGATAGGACCGATCTATGGCTGTGTATTTGGAATACATGAAATGTATGTAAGATCACAGACATTCTAGGGCTAGCATATAACCTGATGATGCGTTACACACTGTAACATTTTCTGTACGTAAAAAAAAAAAAAATGAAAATGTTTTGATGACTTATAATGGCATGCCCAAGATAGGGACACCAGGTTGAAAGTGGCTAATGGTTGAACATCTTTCCACTTCGAAGGCAAAATGTGTTTTTCCAGAAATTACAACATAATCACAATTCACTGACATACGTACAGTAGATGTATTTTATGTGTAGCTTTTCACCCGATCTACTATGAATCACCCCATTCAATGGAAAGGAATTACATCCAAATGTCCTCATTCCATGGAATGAGGACATTTGGATGTAATTCCTTTCCATTGAATGGGGTTTCTGTCGGTCCATATTCTAAGCCCTAGTACTGAGGGTTGAGTACTTTGACCACCATTGCATACAAATGTTGAGAAAACAAATTATGATTCCTGAATGAGAATCATACCAGGAATGTCATTGTATTCACCTCACTCTCCTGAATTTCAATCTTTCTTAAGACAGCGTGCCAAGTTGCTGCCAACCTGCCAGCTGTTCCCAGTCTTCTGGGATCAGAAACGAACAATGATTCGTTTCAGTCTAATCTCCCCATGATGTTCCATCCTCGGAGAGATCCACCATAAACAAATATTCAGGTCCATATTCCTTGACTAGAGTGAAGGAATATGAAAACCAGATGAAATATGAAATGTATATTTTGGAATAATGAGATGATACTGTCAGTGATGGAATATAGTTGTGCGTATCTGTGGGGGTTTGTGAGAGAGAGACAGAGAGACAGAGAGAGAGAGAGAGAGAGAGACAGAGAGAAAGAGAGAGAGACAGAGAGAGAGAGATGCAGAAATGGGTGGGTTCATTGAACACAATTAAGCCTAATTTATACACCGTTGCACGACAGTGTTGCATGCCGAAAATAGCAGACATACAAGCTCAACAACGAGCTTGTAGATCTGTTATTTTCAACACCACGCGACACCGTTGTGCGACAAAGTATGAATCGGGCTTCGACTTCATTTGAAATTCATCCAACGCCACACGTTCCCTGACAGTGGATCTCAGAAAGCAGGACCTGCACCACTACTTAGATGCCCACCCCCCCCCACACACACACACACAGATGGAAGAAATACTTGCATGTTTTACTTAACTAAAAGTATCAATAATGCAATGTAAGTATACTCTTGTTACATGTAGAAGTCCCGTATTAAAAATGTACTTGAGTAAAAGTACAAAAGTATTGGCAGCAAAATATACTTGTAATACCAAAAGTATTTGTTGTGCAGAATGTCCCATTTCACAAGTTGGTATATTTTAAATAGCCAATCTACAAGCTCACACATGATTGTGATGTTGTAGATCTGCTATTTTCAAATGGACGAAATATATAAACAATTGTAATAATAATCCAAATCTAAAAAGTAACTAGTAACTAAAGTTTCAATATAATTGTAGTGGAGTAAAAGTACAGTATTTTCCTCTGAGATGTAGGTAAATGTATTGAAAATTGTAAATACTGAAGGTAAAAAGTACAGTAGTAAAGTAGTACAGTACTTTAGTATATGTACTTAGTTACTTTACACCACTGTGCACGCAAGTTAATCTCCTCTGTCCTTGAGAAATGAAGTTCAGATGACTCAGATCCTTGCCGTAATGGAATTAGTTACCGTATTATCTAGCCATCTTTGGGTCGTTTTGGGATTTAATTACCCTGTTGCTTTTCAGCTCCTTGGATAGCCCTGAGGTTTTATCTATAAAAAACCTAAAACCTAGCTTGGTTACTCTCATTTTGGGGACATGCAGTAATAATACTAATACTAATACTACTAATAATAATAATGCACTTTTATGTATAAAGCACTTTACATTCTTGCGAATCTCAGAGTGCTACAGGGTTTAAAAGCATGGCATAAAAACAGCATAGGCAACCAAACAATTACATGGTTCCCAACTAGGCCATAATAACGGTAAATTAAAACTAGGGATAAAAACAGGGCAAAGAAAAAAAAAGAAAACGCTTTGTTTAAAAGGTCCATTTTAAAAGCCTCAGAGGACTGTGGCGCTCACATAGCCTCGTACATAGCCCCGGGAGGTTTACGAGGCTAGTGCCCTCATGGGGCTGTATAGCAGAAGGCCCGGTTGCCCATGGTGCGGAGCTTGGTGTTGGGGACAAGGAGAAGGTTGGTGTTGGAAGAGCGGAGGTTTCGAGTGACGGGTTTTGGGGCGAGGAGTTCTTTGAGGTGGGGGGTGAGGGGGCATTCCCCCCCTGATGTGTGAGAATCTTGAGATACAGTTGAGTGTCATCAGCATTACAGTGAACTGAGATTCCATACTGGCTGATGACGTGAAACTTATCAGTTGATGTTGCTGCAAAGATAGTCCTGAAATTTTGCAGCCACTACTTTTTCCAGAACTTTGGAGTTCGGGAGGTTTGAAATGGACCTGTAGTTGGCAAGGTTATCTGGAATGTGGGTTTTTTGAGGGGTGTAATGATGGCAGTCTTTAGTACAAAGGGAACGAGGCCAGACTGGAGTGAGAGGTTTATGGCTTTGGTAATCAGGGGACTCATGGCACAGACAGATGTTTAGTTTTATTAGGGCTGTGGGGAGGGGGTCCAGGGCACAGGTGGAGGGTTTCATCTTTTTGATGATGTCCTCAACCTCTCGCTGTGTGACGGAGGAGAAACAGCGGAGAGGCTGAGAAATCCCTGGCGGGGGGGCAGGGGAAGCTGGTGATGTGGAGGGGCTGGAGAGCTGGGAGTGGATGGTGTCTATTTTCGTGCTGAAGAAGGTGATGATGTTATTGCACTGTTCCTCTAAGCAGACTCTGAAATCCTAATTTGGAGAACCTGGAGAACAGATCTTAACACATCCACTGCCAGGCCCGTAGTCCTACGGGCCGTTAAATCCAACCGTTAACTGCCGTTCCCGTAGCCCGTAGTCCCTACGGGGCGGGTGTTTTCCCATGTTAAATCGTGCAGGTGCAGATTCCGGATTTTTTTTGCACTTCCGGTCTCGAAGGGGGCGGGCCGGAAACGAAATAATACTGTTTCCGGTTTTTCTCCCGCCTCCGTTTCCTGTCTAGCGGTCAACTTTGGACGCCATTATCTCTGGCTTGTTGTTTTTCTCACCACATCCACCATTTTAGCGTTTTCCTCTCGTTCTCCAGAATGCAGTGTCGGATCGCCGCACGGTTTTCAGCGTTTTGTTCGGTCGGGTCCCGTGTTTGTGTCGAACCAAATGAACGCGGATTTTAAACGGATTTAGCGGGGCCTATGACGGAATCAAAAAAACAAAAAAGGTAAGAAATAGCGTGGCACTACGATGGACGTTCTGAGATTAGCCGATGGCAGTCAATGTGTTAATGTGCCACATTGTTTTCTCACAAAACAGTAAACAAACCAATACAGTATACAGTAAGTGTATACAGGGTATCTGCACATTTCTGAAGTTGAAATTTAATGACTTTTAAGATCTATTTAATTCTAAATTGGCCAAATCGTCAAATATCACATAAGAAAGAGGCAAACATTGTGATAATTGCCGATCTACGGTCTAAGCTGCCGATCTACGGTCTAAGCTCACAAGGCCTCGAAGTGTGAGGCGTTGTGAGGCGTTCCAAGTGCTTGTCAGGGTGGGGGGTCCCCAGTTCAATGATTATTTTGGGGGGTCGCAGCACTGAAAAGTTTGGGAACCCTTGTTTTAAAGGACGGACTATTGGTTGCGGATCATCAACTCTTTAAGTAATTTATTCTCTGCACAGAAAATATAGTCTGCATACAATGTCTCAGAATCCGTAGTGGAATCACGTCTCTGCTCCGTGCAATTAATATGCACCAATTATTTTAGAACAATCTTTGTTGAAAAAGTAATTTTCCACCCCGCCAAGTGTTTTGCATATGCTTTATCAAATACAACAACCCGCTTTTGTTGCCATTACATTAGCCACAGACTTTTGAGCCTTGGACAAAAGTATTTCACTTGGTGTGAAAAAGAAGTAGGCTTACCGTATGTTTCCGACCTTATTTAATCTCTCCGGTGAGTGCGTGCGAGAGAGAGCGAGAGCGAGAGAGCGAGAGCGAGAAAGAGAGAGAGAGAGAGAGGCAATAGATCAACATCATTTTCAACTAGACGCGTCGCAATTCAGCACAATTGCAGAGTGTGGTTGCGCCGACGCGAGTCGCGGGTCGCTGCCGCCGGGACTCGAGAAATACGCTGGGAGGAATACCGTTGGAGGCTGCACCAATTAAATTGTCACACAACTCCTGAGATCACTTGCGTTTCATTTTGAGAGGATTGATCCCCCCAACATAAGGTTTTTGCATCAAACTGTTACATTTTGAGCATTTGTGGCGCCCTCTATGGATCAAAGTGGAAATGCTTATGGGGATTTGTTGAGTAAACCACCCTTGACATGTGATTCAAATTTGGGATTGACTGGACGTTTCGTTCGTGATTTGTGGCCTTTTTTGTAAAACTTCTGCTAACTTTGGAAGCCATTTACGGACGAACGGTATGGACTATGAAAAAAATCCGCTTGGATATCTTTATCGCATGGGTCCAGAGATCATGTGTACCGATTTTTGTGAAATTTGGACAAAATATGTGGGAGGAGGAGCTAAAAGTGTGTTTTGAAGATAATTCAAAATGGCGGAAAATCTATCCTGGCGCAAATGGGCGTGGCCTATATGAGGAGTTGCGTCTTGACCCAAGGCATCTAGGGGAAAAAAAGATTTTTATTTTACGTAAGAGTTTGTATGTAAGAGTTTTTATAATAACAAGAGTTATAGGCCAAAACGTAAAGTGGACAGTTATAGCACCACCACAAGGCCGAATGGTGTGATTATTTGTTTTAATAATTTCGGACTAAATTATGAACCTCTGGTAACTCTAGCTCTTACGGTTTCTGAGAAAAAAATACTTGAATTTTAGTTTTTTCACTTTTCCATTAAAGTGGATGGGGAAATGTAATGCACTAATAAATCAATATCAATTAAACTATGCAACCAATCTCTTAGCAAAATACAAGCGCACGATTCCCGGTGAAGCCGGTCATTTTGACATATGGCACGAAATTGGGGAAAAAAACTGTGGGAGGAGTAGCGTGCCAAAATAAAGTTTACAGTATCTAGAACATGAAATAAAGTGGGAAGAGTACTATAGTCTCTAAGTAAGGTTTTTTTTTTTTTTTGTAATGTAGGCCTATACAACAGCTGCCGTCCTATACATATAACCTTTATTTGACTAGAAAGTCACATAGAGATTCAGACACGGCCAAGACAGGTCGGTATAAAACAACATCGCACTGATAGCTGAACACATATCCACTGCTCAAGAGCTTTTAACATCACTAGAAGTATCAGCAGCCAAAGTGGGCCTTTTGCTGAACGCCAAAAAGACAGAATGCCTGTTTCTGAATGAAGACTCTGATCATCCAACTGTGGAGACTACCCAGCCCATCAAGAGGAACCAGACCACTCACATTTCCAGATGTTCTGAGTAGGGATACAGGACTGACTGTGAATGAACTTGGGGTGGCAATGAGCAACAGAGACCAGTGGAAGCAGCTTGTGTCGCAGATCTCGAGGGAACTCGAATGATGATGATGATGATGATGATGATGATGAAAACAACATACAAAGCCACAGCAATAACAACAGAAGTACACAACAACACACACCAACATGTTAAAAATACTAAAATGAAGCGGTGTTAAGTACTACATGGTTTTGAAACAAGAACAGGTCGTATCTTGCCATCTACTTTGCCAAAAAAGTTTATGTCCAAACTTTTTGGGGACTTTTCCACCACCCTGAAAAACATTTAAACACACAATGTGTCGATGTAGATCGCTATTCGAACTAGCCCAATACGTTATTCTAGCTTATGTTGCTTGGAAAAAAGGTGCTCAAGTTTGCATGTAGCCTGCAACTCATTCAATGTCCATCGGCCTTGAAAGAACAAGCGCAAGCTCAACCTTTGAAAACTATCCTTTAGCAAGGATAGTTGTAGTAGTGGCTATTGAATCACTTGGATTGCTCTGAAAGCAAGAATGAGATCGGATAACAAGCTGACAAAAGGATAGTGACACTTCATGTTCTGAAGAAGCACATACTGTGTAAGAGGAATATAGCCTATATACAAATACAGAGAGGATACATACAATACACTTGGCTGGAAGATAATAAGTCATGAACATGTCATTATGTTTGTTTCTCAATGCTTATTTTTTGTTGTGGGAAGTGAATAAAAGCCCCACGTACGCATGCCTTCAGTCAGAAGGAGGTACTGGGGAATAGGACAAATGAAGAAAGATTGCTCTAGTGGGGGTGCTGACATTCAAACGTGTTTTGAGCTTGTAGATTTCCACAATTCCTGTTTTGTATAAAGTTATTTGTCATATCTGCCCTGTGCACCTTTTGTTTATCAAGCCTAAAAGATTTTTTTTAATACAGGCCCTTTACTTGTAACAGAGTATGTTGTGATATTGCTACTTCTCCAAAGTACTTCCACCTACGAGTGTGAGTTTTCATCACACAGTTTTCCTTTGTACCTACAACAATGCCTTGTAACTACATTTAGGACACTACAACTAGTACTACTACTACTACTAGTAGTAGTAGGCTTGGGTGTTATCAAAGGATGTATACGGTCCTGTATTTATAGCACGGTATTTAGAAATCCCAAAGGTATGATTTATTTCAATACCGTCCAAAAATACAGACCCTCATGAATATGGAATCATGAAAATATTGCCAGGTATAACTTTATCTTGAGATGACTTCCTCCAACTACAAAAGCAGTGTATTAGTCATCTGCTTTCATTCGACAGCCAGCCAGCCTGCCTGCCAGGCAGCACCCACACACACACACACACACACACACACACACACACACACACATCAACTCCATCCATTCAGCCCACTGATGTGTCAGTACATCCACCACGGCAAACAAGTGTCACTGGGTCGTCCAGCAAGATATCCTCGCCGTCGGGCGCAAGCCTCGTAGGCAGTGTTGCCAGATGTGAGAGAAATAAGCAACCAGGTCTAGGAAAACAAGCCCCCCCCCCCAAAAAAAAACACATGTACACATGTATAAGAAACTGTAGCGGAAAATAGCCGATCTACAAGAGCTTGTAGCGCTACTTTTGTCGTACGACAAAGTAGGGCATTAATCTGATGAAAAAAGTAGTATGGTAGAAAAAGTAGAGAAACTACCCGACATTGACGATGCTGAATCTATGGAAGAAAGGCTGCTTATTTCCTGTCTATTCATTCATGATTCTATGGACAGTAAGTATATTAAAAGGTGATGTTAAAGGGATATTTCACTTTCAAACATGTTTGGGGTCAAGTTAACGTCTACTCATGGTCATGTTAACGCTTTTGTGAACACCCCAGGCAGTTTTTATTAAGTTGCTTGATTCAGTATTTAGATATTTGATATTCATTTTTATCAGAAAGGAAGGGAGCGCCCTTCCTATAGAAACCCAAACTTAACTTCAAACTCCATTTTAACCAGGATGGATTCATTGAAAACACATGTCCTTGGTTCTGGTGACTGATATTGGCCTTGACGCGTGAGGGGGCCATGTTTCTTCAATTAATTGTTTAATTTAACAAAAATTAAATGAAAATGTATTATTTAATAATAAAATAAAATGAATTAAATGAAAAAAAAATTGAAAAAATACGCCCCCCTCACGGACGGGGGCCGAAACAAGGACGGGTGTTTTTACACTCTCAGTCAGATCACAACAGGAGGGAGTAGAGGCTAAACATACACCCACAAAACACAAAACAACAAGTGAAAAGGAGGGTATATTAAGTATGTTTTTAAAATTCCCTATAGGGTGGGGGCAGCTTTGATCCTCAAAGGGAGTTCATTCGGAAACTTCGGTGCCAAGACAGCAAAGGCATGGTCGCCGTTCCATACTGTGCTAGACGCGGAGTCTTCACATACAGTACAACTGAACTGAGAGACATGGAGCTGGAAGCATGACATAGAATCTGAGATCACTAACCCCCCCTGAAGCAGAGCCTTTGTTATTGCATGATCATAACGTTGAACATCTTCAAAGGCATAAGTTAAACTTTAACTTATGCCTTTGAAGATGTTCAACGTTATGATCATAAAGCACTGACAGGCTGCAGGAACGATGCTGTGAACCAAAATGCTGAACATGTAGTATGATGAAGAGTGAACTGTGTTCTGCTTATAAAGACCATTAGGATTGAGGCCGTGTGAGTTATCTTGTTAGCAGTGGTGTACTCAAGTACTGTACTTAAGTACAATGTTGAGGTATTGTTTTACTTTACTGGAGAATTTCCAATTTTCAATACTTTTACTTCTACTTTAGTACATCTCAGAGTCAAATATTGGACTTTTTACTCCACATTTTTTTTCTTAAGACTTTAGTTAGGCCTACTAGTTACTTTGTAGATTTGGATTATTACTATGAAACATACATTAACCACTTCAGCCCTATTTAAAGTTTAGCTATTTGAAAATAGCCGATCTACAAGCTCTCAACGCGTCGCGATGCGACACATTGTGAGCTTGTAGATCGGCTAATATCTAAAGATTGTTATCCATTTTAGACATTATGATAACTTGTGAAACGGGACATTCTGTATAATGAGTAGGCCTATTTTTACTTTTGGTACTTTAAGTATATTTTGATGCCAATACTTTTGTACTTTTACTCAAGTCAATTTTGACTTCTGGACTTTTACTTGTAACAGAGTATTTCTATTTTGGAGTATTGATACTTTTACTTAAGTACAAAATGTGAGTACTTTTTCCACCAATGCTTGTTAGCAAAAGAGAATGAAGGGAGATTGAGTGAGGTTGAACGTGGAGTACTGCCTATGTATGTACAGTATTAAAGTCAAGCTGCACTATGTAACTTTTCTTTTATGAATATACAATTTAATTTTGTCCAATCTGTATGGTAAAGTATGTTGAAAGTATCTGTCTCATTTTAGATTTGAGCTAAAAAGCATTATTTTATACTTAGCAGATAAACAAGCTCATAGCACTTTGTGCCGTCCTACGAGCTTGTAGATCTGCTATATTTTTTAATCGTGATTCTTTTTTTTGCAAATCTTTGAATATATATTATATTCTTTTAAAGCAAACATTTTTTACTCAAATGTTTGAGTAGAAAAAAACGTTTTTTTCAGATGGGGGTCATCAACATACGTTTTTCAGAAAACTGTTGGGTTAATATAATATAACTTATACAATTGGGGTGGTTGTATTTTGGTTGCATCTCCCTGTTCTTCTATTGAGACATTTAGATCGTGCCAAAGGTCATGTCTCACCTAGACACAGGATCGGACACGAATTCTTTGGCCATGGCATACCAAAGGGCAAGTAAAACTAAAGTAACACCTGTATCCATATCCATGCAAAACAGCCTGACACTTATCACTCCGTAAATGTTTATTTGTACTTACTAATGCCAAATCAAACATTTTAAATATATATTCTTAGGGTATAGAGTTTGCCTCTGAGTTCGGGAAATTAGTGCACACAAAGTAGACTACTGATATAGTAACTTTAAAGAAATAAAACTTTTTGGTATAGTAGCATATCGTTTCTGTCGGGTGGAAACCTCATATGTCCGAAACTGTTACTTTTCAGTATTAAAATTCAAAAATAGCAAAAGTAGCAGATCTACAAGCTCAAAACGGGTCACTTCGCGCCGCATTTCGAGCTTGTGGATCTGCTACTTTTGATGCTTTTCTGTGACGCTGTAGTATGATCAAGTAGGGCATTCATTTACAAAAAAACACAAAAAGTTAAAATATGGAGATACTGTAAGAGGTTTCTGCCCAACAGCAACAATACATTGCAATAATAATAATGTGGTTGTCACGACATCCCAAGGCACACTGTACTTGTCTCATGGCACATCAGTATGGGTTGGAATGGGAATGGGATCCGTTTGGGTTGAGAACCACTGGGCCCTCAGGGGTCCTTGAGGGGGTTCCTCCAAGGGGTCCCCAGCTAAATTAGTTAATATAGCATCAACATCTGTTTAACCACTTGAACCCTATATACATAGGCTATTTGAAAATAACTGATCTACACGCTTGTAGATCTGTTATTTTCAGTAACAAAAAAAATCTTGAAATACATTTACCGTAAATAAAAAAAATAACAACACAAATCTTGTATGGGGGGGGTCCATGGCACAAAATATTTTCAGATGGGGGTCCGCAGCAAAATACATGGAGGGTCCTTGACGTGAAACTCCTTGATAACGTCATACATGCTACAATGATTTCCATCACCAGCAGCTCAGCTTTTACAGTCCTATTCTTTTTCTTCACACAAACCGTATATAACTCTGTGAAATGTCAAAGTATGAAAAAATATATAGGGTCCAAGCCCTAGGCTCCACTCAGTGAGCGTGAGATGGAGGCACAGCGCTGACTTAATGGACACTGTTCCCAAGACGAGGAAAACCCTACATATATGGGCCATCTCTTGAGACTTGCTGAGGAGGTAAAGGGAGGGAAATCCCACCTCATGGTCATTAATGTTTATCACCGGTGGGGATTATGTTTTATTCCTGCTTCTAGGTCAGACTCAATTAAATGTATGCATTTCCTTTTGGGAACCATATAGTCTGATACTATGTGCAGTATTTGTGTTCGATGAAATCACAATTTAAATGTAAAACAAAAATAATAAAATAACAAGACTACAAGCTCCCCAAGCTTTTTTTTAATTATAAATCGATCCTTGCACATACCTATATTAATACCATACTATACAGTTCATAACACATGAATGGCAGTTCACTGGGAACTGTAATTGGTAAATTACTGGGCATTTTACTGGAGTCCTTGCTGCCCTCCTATGTGTGTCACAACAGACCAGAACTATTAATTACTAGAGCCTATCTGGTCCCTATATCCCTGACAGGCACAGATATAGGCTGTGGGGGAGAGCACCAGGGAACTGCTGGAAAAAACCCATTACAGTACATCTCCAGTGGCCTAAACCCCCTGGGGGTCCCACCAGGACAGAAGCCACTCTGCCTCGTCCTACAGTACACTCCGTCTACTGTACATATCGTCGCTGTCGGGCAGAAACCTCTTATCTCCAATTCTCAACGTTTTAAAAACTTTTTTTTTGTGTTTTTCCGTAGATCAACGCCCTACTTGATCATATTACAGCGTCACACAAGCGCATGAAAAGTAGCATATCCACAAGCTTATAGATCTGCTGCTTTTGCCGTTTATTAGCGGTGCCAACCGCTCTACACTTGACTTTGTCCGTATGTCCGTATGAGCCTGACGGCAAATGTCCGTATGAGCCTGACGGCAACGAAGAAACACATACAAACACACGCACACACACACACACACACACACACACGGACTTGGAGATTGCCTACGCCAACTCTCCTCTCAATGGCCACACGTGCCACTGGCTATCAAAGAGGGGTCCAGGGACCCCCAGCGTATGTTCTGTCCGTCGTCCGTTTCAGCACGGGATGAGCACGGGATTTCAAACTGCTATAACTGAAGTTTGCAGCATGCCACCAAGTTCACATCCGCTATGTGGACTTAGACCACCAATAGGGACGCGCATGAATTGCTGAAGTTATCACAGAGGAGTCCAGGGACCCCCAGCGTATGTTCTGTCCGTCGTCCGTTTCAGCACGGGATGAGCACGGGATTTTAAACAGCTATAACTCCAGTTTGCAGCATGCCACCAAGTCCAAATTTGGTATGTGGACTTAGACCACCAATAGGGACGAGCATGAATTGCTGAAGCCCCGCCCCCTCTGTCTTCCCATTGGCTGGCCTTTAAACAGCCATAACTCAAGTTCGCAGCATGCTAGGGAGTACAAATTTTGTACATGGACTAAAACCACCAATAGGGACTAACTGTCATTACTTAAGCCCCGCCCCCTCTGTCTGCCCATTGGCTGGGCTTTAAACAGCCATCATTCCAGTTTGCAGCATGCTACCAAGTACAAATTTGGTAAGTGGACTCACACCACCAATAGGGACGAACTGAAATGAGTTAAGGCCCGCCCCAAAGGCACCGCTTCCTTCACACAGGGTGTGATTTTTTTTATTTGAATCCGGAAAAGTAACAGTTTTTGGACATATGAGGTTTCCACCCGACAGAGACGATGTGCCGTCGTCCCGTCTGTGTGCATACTATAATATGTAACACACCACTTCTCCAATGGGCTGGTGGATACAGGGAAATGTAGCGATAATGAAGGGTTGGAAGTGAAATATGGACATATATAAATATGGAAATAAGGAAAAAAAAAGAAGCTGGAAGACTGACAGCATGAGATGGCTTGATGGACAGCCAAATCACAACTGGATGGATCACAGAGTGTGTGCACAGGTGCCATGATTGATTTTCTTCACTCTAGATAGTAGCTCTGGGAGAAAGAGCTCAGCTCACGTGCATACTAGTGCAACACTGTCTCACTCCCCAAGAGGCATTGTGACCTGGGCAAATAAGGCACATGTTGACTTTTCGGGACTTCCGCGGAAGTCCAGTTCTCAGCGTTTGACAGTCCAACAAAAACAGTTAAAACGACGGAGGTGCGCTGTCCCAAGCAGACTTGAGGCACCGGCGAGCGAGCTTAGGCGAACGAGTCGCAGTGCCGAACGTTGCGAAGTCTGCTTGAGCCGACTCAGCGCCGTCCGAGTTATAGGGACAGAATCGTAAATCATATATTCCCCAAAAGTCACCATGTAACTTTTTTGCCCCCCCTTCAAGTCACATTGTCCCAATAACTTGCCCATAATATTGTTGAGTCCCAATGGACAGAGAAGCACTTCCCAGCATGCTTATAGTACTGGTTCTCAAAACTTTGTCATGCCAAGGACCCCCAAATTGATTTGGCCGCGGACCCCCATCTTACAAGGTTTGGCCAGGGACCCCCAGAAGAGAAGATTTGTGAAATTGTCAAAATTATTCAAGATCTTTTATTTTTTTCAAAAATAGCAGATATACAAGGTCACAGCGTGGCACGAAGTGACACGCTGTGACCTTGTAGATCTACTATTTTTGAAAAGCCAACGTATAAGTGGATAAAGTGGTTAAAATTATTGTGATGCTATATTAACTACTGGTGGGCTGTGATAGATATATTGCAAGTGGGCCCCCAAACAATTAAGAAAACACTTAAGATTATATTTAAAACCTTGAAAATAAATAGCAGGAACTTAAAAGTATATTGATCCAAGTCGGGACACAAATCGACCACCCATCTGACCACTTAACACAGCAGCCAAATGGCCTTTTGAGATTTTCAAGTGGGCCCTGATGTGGAAAAGGGTTGAGAACCACTGGTTTAGCCATAATTTGTCATTGTCATACAAATTGCAAAATCATTGACAATAGGGGTTGAAGTGACCCTGTTTTTTTTTACCTGAGTGTAATGCATTGATTGTGTACTGTGAATGGAGTGACCGTACCTTCCCAGCACTTTGAGGATCACGGAGACGACAAGCGTTCCCAGAAGGCCGCCGATGGCAAATATGGACACTGTTAGAGACCACAAGAGGGTGGAGGTTTCTGGTCCGATAGGCTCCCCATACCTCTCCATCCATGTCCGGTTGTAGAAGGCCTTTATATGCTGTTGAAGCAAGAGAGATGGGAACGTTACTTACATGAACAACACCCACGATTTAATGGATGACTACAGCGAGGTGAATTTCTTTATTTGTTAGCTGCGCCCTAAAGTACAGCTAGTCTTCCTGGGGTCCAAATATATCTAAAAAAATAATACATAAATCTAAAAACATACATAACATTAAAAAAAAGAAACAACAAAATGTACATTAAACAATAGTCCATATACGTAAATAATCCAAAATATACGTAAATAAAAATGCATTAAAACATTAAAATAATGTAACATTTGACATGCCATGAGGCAAAAAAGTGGCTATCCATCAATCGACCTTGGGCAATTGCGTGTGCGTGCGTGCGTGCTAAATGTTAAATAGGAAAACGGAGACGGACATTGTCTTTTGGCACAACATTAGCAAACAAATTAGTCGATTATAATTGGCCTTTCACACCCTGGTGCATACAATGTTCTGTATGCAGAGTATAATAACAGAAACCTTATTTTCTGCATGCCCTGAAGAAGGCCATAAAGGCCGAAACATGTTGGTTTGTTTCTATTGTTATAAAATGGCACCATGTCTACTCGCTCTGCGTCTCAGAGGTGGGTTCAGGAACCTGGCTATAAATGGAAACTTGAATCAAATTATATTATCAATCAAACTCAAACTTTATTTATATAGCACATTTCATACAGCAGGTGCAACCCAATGCGCTTCACAGAACAAAAGAAGAAAAACATTCAAATCATTTATGAAAGGGGGGAAAAAATCCATTTTAAAAGTACAAAAAGATAAAATAAGATAAAATAGAGTATTGCTAAAACCTAGGTAAAGGCAATGCTAAAAAGGTGTGTCTTAAGATTTATTTCAAAACTGTGCATGGATTCAGAGAGCCGCAGGTCCGCAGGCAGGCTGTTCCACATTTTAGGACCATAAAGACTGCTTCTCCGTGCCTTTTAGTTCTAGCCGCTGGAATAGTTCAGAGACCAGTGCCAGAGGACCTAAGAGCTCTACCAGGCATATACCCAGAGAGCATTGCAGATAAACAGACAGGTACATTTCCATTTAGTGATTTAAAAACCAATAAAATTATCTTAAAATCTACTCTAAAACGAACATGTCCAAACCTGCCTACCGATGATGTCACTGGTAGGGCATGGTTTCTGAACTGTCCACAGCCATCCTCTGAGATACCCTGAGGTGCCATGAGCATTACTAGTGAGGACCAAGTATATGAAGACAAGGCTGCAAATGGGTGAAGTGCTTCTTCTTTGGACAGTATCAAAATAGACAAAGAAAAAATAACGCACATCCTCCGTTTCTTGGTGCTGAGCCAAACTGTAAGAACAGAATCATGAAAAAAAAGCGGGGGCTCGAAACTCACTTGTAAATGCTCCAAGTTTTTTAACAGCAGATACGACGTTTCGACCCTTTCGGTCTTTTTCAAGTATACTACTATATTACTATACCCTTTCGGTATAAGACCGAAAGGGTCTTATAGTTATATATTTAAGTGTGAGTTGCAGAACTTGCCAACCCCATGGGCTTGTTAGATGATCATAACATTGACTAATTAGCACGCCTGCATTCGTTCCAAATTTTTCCAAATTATTGCACCGGATCAAAACTGTGAGATATGTGAGTGTTATGCTAATGAAACACTCTCTCCTGTGAGAGACAGACAGACAGACAGACAGACAGACAGACAGACAGACAGACAGACAGAAAGACAGACAGACCCCCCCCCCCCTCACCACACACGGTGCCTCTCTATTTGAAGGGCCTGTCCAGTTGAGCGATACACTGTGGACATTGATGGGGACACCAATTCAGAGAGAAATAATTAAACGCTCGCAAACTGAGGGCTCCAATGCGACAGATGCTTTATTGCATATCACAAAACAGAAAAGCTGTGACCTTTCGAGCTGTTTCAAAGCTCTTCCTCAGACCATTTGTTTTTCAGAGCTTTGAGCTTTAAACGTCACAGCTTTTTTTTTTGTGGTGCAATAAAGCATCTGACACATTGGAGCCCTCAGTGTGCGGGCGTTTATTTATTGTTCTCTGCTACTGTTCGTCGCTCAGCACCTGCCCAAGTTCGGGTTGGGGAAGTTCATGTGGTTTTCCTTTTTTTCGTAGGGCTAACAATTCGACAGTCAAAAGCAACCAATCAAAGCGGACCTGACAACTGTATCATATTCTGTAGACAGTACTCCTTGCAATCCAATCCCATCCATTTTCTGTTCGCCTCCAGTTAAGTCTCTTGTGACATCTTCATTGCTGCTAACAATGGGGAATTGTGCTGACAATATCCATTCAGTGAGTTATCTTTGACTATAATTTCTGCCATTTGTCAAACCCGTCCCCAGCTACAATTATAGCAAAGAATTTATACTGGTGGCATTGAGAGAAGTATACGAAAGATTTTCTTCCTGTTGTGGGTGCTATGTTGTGTGAGGAGTCGGAGAGTTGCCACAACGTTGCAATTAATGAGCTTTATCTAATTACAGCCAATGTACAATAATGGCTTTGTGGAACAGATCGGTGGGCAACCTAATCCCAATCTGACTTCTTCTTGGCACAGCTAAAGTTCAAGTGTTTATTTTCACGTTCTGCCAAGGCCCATTGATTTCTGTGAGACGTGTCTGGCAAGAAAGTGAAACTTTATAGCTGACCCTGCAAAAGCATTGTTATCGTTTTATTTTTATCTTTTTATAGCAAACAAGAAGTGACAACACAACTTTTTGGTTTTGGCAGGGTACTGTGGGGACTGTTGTTCATTATTGATGGTCTGTTATTTCTTACCTTTGTATTGCTGTATTATCCATAGTACAGTTTTTCCTTACTCTGTATCTGTAACTTTGTAACTCTAACTGCTGTGCTGCCTATACAGTATATGGGCGACTGATATCCCCCGCGGGATCAATAAAAGGTATCTATCCATCTATCTATCTATCTATCTATCATCTATCCATCTATCTATCTATCTATCTATCATCTATCCATCTATCCACCTATATAAAAACAGGTGTTGTGAAACGTGTGAGAGGACTTGTGAGGGAGGGGACACACATAGGCTACAGTAGAACTGCACATGCAGTAGACACATGCACACTGTAAACACAGGGGACAGACATATATACTGTACACAGTACAAACAAACAGTATACACAGACACTCTGCTCTAGAGGGCCTGGCTTTTGATCCAAAAGTTAATCATCTGTTCAGGGAGGCCGATTGATAACGCACGTGAGGCCTCATGAAAATGCCACCAGCCAGTGTTTCTGTGAGTCATATCACCAACAGCCTTGATCACGCAGAGGAAAACAACACAGAAGCCAACTGGGTGCTCAAAGGAGATAATGGGAAAAAAAGTCTCAAAAGTATGCTGAAGGTGCTTCTAGGATCAGCAGGAATGCAGGCTTAAAAAGAATAGGAGATCCAAGCACTCCAAAAAGGAGATGATATAGAGTTAAAACAAAATGCCAACATTTTTCGACCAGTTCTTCATCGGTTCTCGCAGGCTTTTTATTTATTTTTTTATTTAAAAAAATCATGAATAGTAGCCTAATGCAGGTGTAAGACCACTGTGTTTGTATTGTGTTATAGGTATAATGCATAGTTTTCTATGCATTTCAGGGGTTTGGGGGGGTTTGACCCCCCAAAAACAAATTCGGCCCAGGATAGATGTCCCTTATTTTAATCTCTGGGAGTTGGCAACCCTAACCTTGCCATACCTTAGCTTTTGCCTGACAAAGAACGTAACTGGTCGACACATGTTGGTATTTGCTCGGATGTGCTCGGGTCATGCTTTATTGATTTTCTCGCGAGTGCTAACCTGATGGGGAGGGGGGGCTCTTTCTCTCTATACCGCAACGCACACACAACGTGATCCAACAGTCCAACCCACCTGAGCAGGAGCGTTGACCACGGACAGGTTGTAGCCATAGAGATAGGATGACCCCAGGGCCCCGAAGAAGGCTGCGTTCACCAGACAGGCTGTGATTGGCTGCCGCTAAAAAAGGGGCAACACACACACACACACACACACACACACACACACACACACACACACACACACACACACACACACACACACACACACACACACACACACACACACACACACACACACACACACACACACACACACACACACACACACACACACACACACACAGGCATGTTAGAGGAACTGGTGTTTCACAATTAGAGTATCTCATTTGAGGTCATACATAGTTTAATTTGTTTTAATTCAATAGGTGTACAAATGGAACCAAATGGACCCGTACCAGTTACAGACCTGTAGGGATCCCTTTTTTTTTATATACTGTACAAAATTGGATCTATGAAATCATATTCTCTCCATCTGTATGATTAGAATCATGTCATTTGTCCATATTTTAAAACAGGGAGTGAAGAGGGACTTTAAGTCCAGGAGAATAATCTTTCTTGGTTGCAATCATTCCAAGCACCAAAGCCTTTTGCTCTTCAGACACGCACGAGTCCTGTACTATTCTCTAGCAAAAAGAGCACTTGAACAGTGCAGTCACATAAGAGTCGACATAACCCAAACAAGACGTAATCAAGTACCCTCTTCTGTCTTACATCTATCACAGAGTAGACTGAAAGAACGAGCCCAATCGATGGTCTTGAAGGGCGGAGCCAAACCCAGGCGCTGGATTCCAGCGCCTGGGTTTGGAGCACTCTGATTGGTTAGGAGATACTGTAACAAGGTCCTAAGACCAGCGTTCCTGCAAGGTTCTCCCAGGCTTTTTTTCTTTTGAAACAAAAAAAAAATGCATGGGTTTCCGAGGCTAATCACAGAGAGGAGGAACTGTAGGGTAGAATCTGTTTAGCCTTGGCTTGGAATAAAGGATTCTATGCATAACATTGTATTGTATTCAGTGTTGCCAATTCTGCTTATTAGAAGCGACTTTGGGCTTGTTTTCCCATAAAGTCCTGTAAATATTGGAAGTTGCGTGCCGTGTTGCGTTTTTTTAGGGCTTGTTTCTAAAGTGTAGTTGCTTATTTGGGCTTGCTTCAGTTTAACCATTTTAACCACTTTAACCCTGTTTGCATTGGCTATTTGCAAATATCTACAAGCTCACAACGCGTTGCAAAGTGACGCATTGTGAGCTGTACAGTAGATCTGCTATTTTCTAAAAATACAGGGAAAAAAGGTGAATATCTGGAATGTTTTTGAAACATTTGACAACACAAATCTTGTATGGGGGTCCCTGGCACAAGATATTTTCAGATGGCGTCCATGGCCAAATACATATTAAATTGGGGGTCTTGGACATCAAAAAATATTTGAGAACCTCCCAAACATCAGACAAAAAGTCCAAGCCTATCACCAGAAATCCCCCCCAGCCCCGAACTGTTTACTGTACATATGTTTCTTATTGATTACTACTCGTTTATATGATGCTTTTGCATAGTATGGTATATTTGTCTGTCATTAAATGTTTTGGATGCACAGGACCCCAATAAGCCTTAGTGCTTCCTTCCTTATTCAATCGATCAATTAATAAAGTTTGACTGACCTTCCCTAGGCGCTTATTTTCTGCTTGTTTGTTTCGCTCACAAAATCTGGCAACACTGATTGTATTCGCTGGCACTAGTGGAACACGTTTGTATTCTGGGCAAGCCCTCTTTACAGATTTCATCAGACAATTATGTTCCCTATTCAGAGCCCCCAGCCTCGGATGCTTTTACCGGCATTTTCTGAAGCCAAGGGAATTCAACACAGGACATTTCATGACCCCCAGTTGAGGACACCCTTGTTTGGTTGTCCTTGGGAGTGCCAGACAAAAACAACTATTCACTGCTACTACAGGGAGGATGTATTTTTGTACACCATAGTTAAGCCCGCCATGGGGTCCCACTACAGATTTTTTACATTGGGTTTTCGGATAAAGAAATAAAAATAAGCTCTGTAGCAAACAAAGGCTATTCAAATGTTTTGTTCAACAAGATAATCTCTGCAAATCAACACATTTTAAACCACACAAAAGGCATACTAGTAAATAAAAAGCTTTATAATTCATGGTTGGCTCCAAGTTCAAGCCATTATTTATGGTTAGGCCTTGTGTACAGGTACATACCAGTGTCAGGGGCCGAGTAGGTTGGTGAGAGAGACACAGGGAGACTTGTGTCATTCCTTTAAAGTAATCTCTCTTTTTTCAATAATTCTGAAAGTCAAAATAAAGAGACTGGACAAACTCCACTTCACCACATGACTGACCTAACCAAAATGAGACATGAGGGGAACATACATTCATATAGTGGATGATCAGTCCACTATTAACTGAAAGGGGAATAGACAAAGACTAACATTTAAACAGCCTACAGATAACTACAACATGACATACAGCACTAACTACATTAACAAATGAAATTACAAACTGAAATATCAAAAAATTACATTTATTCAAAATCCTAATAATACATTAACCCCCCCCCCCCATATGCAAAAGGGAATATGGTGCAGTCCAATTAACTCATCAGCTCCTAATAAGCAAGATCTAAATCAACTGGTCTCTTTACCTGAACAGCCAAACAACTCCAGCAGCAACCTCAGAACTGATAATAACTCAAAATAAAACTAAATCAACTTGAATGCAAATTAAATGACTCCCGATTAAAACAACTTCACCCTAACAAAGGTTGACTAAATGTATGTGCACTCTAATCAGTAACCTTCCACTCAAACTTATGTAGTGCTGAAAATAAATATAAACTAAATAAAAGAGTTAGGCGAGTGTCCACCAAGTGTCCACCATGTTTTGCTGACTTTGTGTGGCTGCTGGTGTGGCCATCACAACAAGTAAATCGTCTGTCGGGTGGACACCTCATGTCCAAAACTGTTACTTTTCAGGATCCAAAAAAAGAAAAAAGGAAAAGTAGCAGATCGACAAGCTCAAAATGTGTCCCTTCGCACCACATTTCAAGCTTGTGAATCTGCTACTTTTGATGCTTTTGTGTGACGCTGTAGTAGTAGTACGATCAAGTATAGGGCGTTAATTTACGAAAAAACTAAAAAGATAAAATAGGGAGATAAGAGGTTTCTGCCCCGACAGCGACAAAATATTATTTCAATCTGGTTCCTCGCATCATTGTAGCAGCATCAACAATAGTTAACACTGTGGCATTGGCATATTCAGTGCACTAGTAGGCACAGTAGGCAGCAGTGAGTGCCCAGGGCCAGGGCCACAAAGAAAGACAGCTAGGTGTAGAGTGTGGGTGGGTCAATATGTCCCTGCCCTGCGGTGGCAGACGTGGCAAACACCGAGCACAATGCAAGATCAGCAATTATGATGTCCTACTTGAGGCCGATGACTCTGCTCACTCAGCAGAGAGGAAGGCGGTTGTTAAGCAGGAGGGAAAAAAACACGACCCTCTTAGAGGAGGGAATTAAATGAAAGAGAGGAGAAGAATAAACTGGACCTTGAAGACTGCTGAGAAGGAATTGGAGTGTGTGACGCATGGATTAAAGCAAAAATAAAATCTCACGACTGAAAAATGCTGCTATACTGTAGGCCAATTCCTTGTCTGTGATTTGTGTGTCCTAGACCAGGGGTCTTCAATATGTTTCAGACCAAGGAGCCCCTAGCTGAGAGAGAGATGAAGCAGGGACCCCCACTACATATTGTGTTCATGTTAAATGTGTGTTTTCAGACATTTAGCTACTTAAACCCTCAATACTTTGTAAACTTGACCATTGGCTCTGTACTTAGTCTGCTCTTTTTTTCCCTCTACACCAAACCTCACACCGCCTCGTTGAAAAAACACAGGGGGGCCCCTATCACCCCCCTGTAGTAACTCTGAGGACCTCCTAGGGGTCCCGGACCCCCTGTTGAAAACCCCTGTATCTAGACAATTAACACAATATGTAAAATTATGTTCATTTATGTTTTGGTAAAGCCATACAGCCAACCAGTTGAAGAAATTGCAGATTGAAGCTTTAAAGTTTAGCGTCATGAAATGTCCGAGATCATCATGGTTTTCTGGAAGATTTAAAACGTATATCGCCAGTTTAACCGCTTCAAATACTCTTTCATCTTAAAGTAAAAAACAAAAATAGGTTACAGCACGTCGTGCTGCAATGCGTTGTATAAGCTTTTGTGCCAAGGACCCCCATCTGAAAATGTTTTGTGCCAGGGATGTGCCTATATGTGTAATGGTCTGTACAATGAACTTCATGATTTCAAATGTAATACTGTGTGACCTTGGGCTTTTTTCTGTAATGATAAAAACCTATTATGTAATATTATGTAATGCTAAAAACGTATTATGTCCACGCCCCACCATTGCCATGGTGATGACCTTGAGTTGTGATCCTCAGCACCTGAGCTGAGCTGTTCTAGAGCCCTATAAAAGCAACTTGTTTATCTGTGATCCACTCATATAGCCCCGACGAAGGTCCCAGGTCCGAAACATTTGCTTATTTTATTCACCCCTCGCTATGAGCACAGAGCACTTTATGAGCATATACAAATACAATGAATTCTATTTGATCAAGTCTCTGTCTAAGGAGTTTTCCTTAATATGTATGCAGCGAGCGAGTCTTTTTCTGCCAGTTTTCCTTTATGTTTTTGAGACCACCGCGCCTGCAGTCAACCGTGAACAAAGGACAAAGAAGGGCGCAACAGTTTCCCCTGTTCTTTAGTGCCAGGGACGCCCAGAAAATAAATCATCCAAAAGTTTCCTAACATTTTCGATACTTTTCAAAAATCTTTAAAAAATACCAGATGTACAAGTTTGCAGCGCTGTGAGCTTGGAGAGCTGCTATTTTTGAATAGCCAACGTATAAATGTATGGATAAATGGATACTTTTGCTGGGGACCCCCTGGAACCCCCCCCAAGGACTCCACTTTGAGAACCAATGGTTTTAACCGTTGTCCTACGACTTAAGATGTTTGAAAGTGCAAGGTTGCAAGGTTCTTACTCCTAGCTTATGAACACCTGGACCAAATGAGAGTAAAAGTAAAGGAGTAAAGGAGTGGTGTTAAAGTCAACTGTTCTACACTATTCTATTCTATTAGTTGTGGGGTAAGGAATTTAAATAACAGTTTGTTTCTGTGCAGAAACAGTAACCTAAAAATGAGACAGAAACAGCTTTACTGTTTCTGTCTATACAACTCTATAGATGTTTCAGATTAACTTTTGAAAAAGAAGATAACTGATCTGGCTTGTTCGTCACACTCACTTTTGTGGGTCTTTGATTTCTAAATGTTTTAGGTCTAAGAAAAGATTGCATTTTAATGATTACATGATCTGGGGACTCCTCCTTGTTTATCTAGCTAACCAACGCTGACAGCTGCAAACAGTTTATCTCACGCACAGATGCTTGGAAGCTGTTTGGTTTGGCAATTGGCATCAGTACAAAATTGAAGAAAGATTAAATGTAATCAAACTCAATTTGTGAATGGTCCAGTAACCCGTTAAAGACGGGAAAGTGTCTGTGTAATTTAGCTATTTAGTATGATAGTATCATACGTTTTTCATTAAACTCTTAGGATTTAGAACAGTGGTTCTCAAAAATATCAGATATTCAAGCTCAAAGCGAGCTTGTATATCTGATATATATATATTTTTTTAACACAAGTCTTCTCTTCTGGGGCTCTGGCACAAAACATTTTCAGATGGGGAATCCGCTGCCATATATATACTATATGTATCAATTTGGGGGTCAATTTAGGTGTCAAGGACACTTTTTCGATTATTATTATTATTTAGAAGGCATTTATAGAATCGGCCTCAGGTCTTCATGGGTTAATGTAATGACTTGATTCCTACATACAGTATGGTGTTACTGAACTTTAAAATTGGTTGCAGATTTTTTGAATCAACCACAACGACGGGGTTCTGTGATATTATGGAAGAGGCAGCACATAGGTGAATGAGTTTACACAAGTGTTAGTGGGTTAGAATCAGTCGGGGGATAGAGGGGTCTGAATTTACATACAAATGTGTGAGAGAACAAACATACAAATGGGCATGCATGCGGTGCCCTTGGGGCAGCCTTTGATTATTATAACAAACCATTCTGCCAAGAATAAAGCCTCTTGCTACAATATTGTCTCAAAACAAAAGGAGTTTGACTTTTGAATTCTGACTAACAAACTTAACTAGACGCGTTGCAATTCAGGGCAATTGCAAAGTGTGGTTGCGCCGAGTAAACCACCCTCGACATGTGATTTAAATTTGGGATTGACCGGACGTTTCGTTCGTGATTTCTGGCATTTTTGGTAAAACGGGCCCCTCCCACTAACTTTGGAAGCCATTTACGGACGAACGGTAAGGACTATCAAATGATGACTATCAAATAGTGAAATTTGGACAAAATATGTGGGAGGAGGAGGTAAACGTGTGTTTTGCAGAAAATTCAAAATGGCGGAAAATCTATCCAGATGCAAATGGGCGTGGCCTATATGCGGAGTTGCGTCATGACCCAAGGAATCTAGAGAAAAAGAAATTTTGATTTTACGACCTACGGTTCAAGAGTTATAGGCCAAAACGTAAAGTGGGTTGTTATAGCGCCTCCATGTGGCTGACTGGTGTGATTCTTTTTTAAATAATTTTACAATAAACTATTAACCTCCCCTCCAAGTCTCCAAGTCCGAAAAAAATACTTGAATGGGAGTTTTTGCAATTCCCATTAAAGTGGATGGGGAAATTTAATGCACTAATAAATCAATATAAAAAAATCTATCCAGACGCAAATGGGCGTGGCCTATATGGGGAGTTGTGTAATGACCCAAGGAATCTAGGGGGAAAAAAAAAATTATTTTACGACCTACGGTTCAAGAGTTATAGGCCAAAAGGTAAAGTGGGCTGTTATAGCGCCACCATGAGGCTGAATGGTGTAATAAGTGTTAAAATAATTTGGCAATAAACTATGAACCTCCCCTCCAAATCTGGTAACTCTAGCTCTTACGGTTTCTGAGAATTTGAGTTTTTTCATTTTTCCATTAAAGTGGATGGGGAAATTTAATGCACTAATAAATCAATATCAATTAAACTATGTAACCAATCTCTTAGCAAGGTACAAGCACGGTATAGCCGGTTAAGCCGGTCATTATGACATATGCCACGAAATTGGGAAAAATAAACTGTGGGAGGAGTAGCGAATAGAAAAAAAGTTTATCTAGAATAATAAAGTGGTTAGAGTACTATAGTCTGGTTGCCCATTCGGGCAACCACACTAATGAAAAAAGGGGGGAGGAATCCATTTGTGAGCCACTGATACATCACAATTAAAAAAGTTTATTCTTGAATTTCCAGCGTAATGAAAGCAAAGGGGTTCTCAAATAAGTCAGTCACTGCAGGTAATAAAAGCGGGAGTCATAATTTCACACCTCAGTGACAAGGGGATTATTTGGGAACCATTTTGAAATGAAGTCGCCTTCAGAGGCCGATTCTACAGCTGAGGAAATGACCCCCCCCCCCGCTCCATTTGGTGCATATAAATTAATCACACTACTTTGAATTCATAGAACCACCGATATGGTATTAACCTACTCACTGGCACCTATCCATGGAGCCCTCCCAGGCCGCACTCTCCGCCCGAGCCGACTGCCGGTCGCAATTATAATATCCTCCCGTCCCACCACTGCCAGGAGAGCTACAGCGAGTCTGAGCGACAGAGTGAGTGAGTGAGTGAGTGAGTGAGTGAGTGAGTGAGTGAGTGAGTGAGTGAGTGAGTGAGAGTGTGAGTGTGAGTGTGAGTGTGTATGAGTATAGCATGCTTTATTAACATACTAACAGATGAAAGAAATTGGTATAGCGTACATTAAGGCATGACATCTAATCACTGGCTTGGTATAGCAATACAACTGCAAACCGATTTTGCCAGAACAACAACACAAATCTGGTATGGGGGGGACGACGATGACGACACAGATACATATTAATTTGGAGGTCCTTGTGATGAATATGTTTGAGAACCACTGGTTTAAACTACATTTTACAAACAAGCCTAAAAACCCGCGCCCCCCCCCCCCCCCCCAACTCATAATTTACAAGCAACTTTACAGAAAAACAAGCCCAACGTCGGTTATAATAAGCAGACATGGCAACACTGCTGCAAGCCTCTAAAGACAACGAGCATTGAGGTACAACAGAGAACCCAGGTGACTTGCATCACACCTTCACAGTGTTGTTGATAGTCGAAGGTAGCATTTAACCTATCTGCCTGACGGGAACAGGTTTGGCTTGCTAAGGGGCCTGTCCCACTTTCCAAGGTTGGAAAGGAGACCAAGGGAGCAAACTGGGACCATGCAATCACCAGGTCACAGCAGCTCTCTTGACAGCTCTCAGTCGAACAGCTGTCTCTCTCTCTCTCTTTAGATAAGATCCCTTTCTCTTTAGATAAGAACACTCTTCTTTTCATCAGACGTTTCTCCAAAAGATAAACCCTGACCATCCGGCAGACACCTGCAAAGCAGCCAGTAGATAAAAAAAGCAAACTTTTTTGCCTGTCGTCAGACTCGTCACGGTTACAGAAAACAAGGTAATGCACATATATTCATCTAAACACTGCATATCAAAAAATAAAGGGTCTGGAGTGCCCACAAGTCCAAAAAAAGAATAAAGAAGGTGATCTTTGGTTGAGGACTCAAAACATGCAACAAAGGAAAACAAAAACAAGGCACTCTTCTGGTGAAAAAGATAAAAAAGACTTTATTGAGATGGCTATTTCATCACTGAATTGAGTTCAAAACTGTGACTGGGATAACCCACGCGTAGCGGCCTCATGCACGGCCTACTTCAGGGTAAGCATAGATTGAATGAGTCTCCATTCATGCAGAGAACTTGCCAGCAGACATTTTAAGGCAAACCCAATGTGTTCTGAAACTGATAAATCAAATTAAAATATAATTTCATCTTGCCTCATGATGACATGACTTTGCAACACAGTTGCATTCTCTCTGTTACATAACATAAAGTATTCACAACAGTGACTTAATTGCACAGTACAACTACAGTCTTCTACCGAGGCTGGGAGATAAAGTGCCTTGCTAATGCAAAACAAGTTATTGAAGTATGGGGGAAGCATTAACAACGTTTTCTTTTGTTTTAAATCAGATCCAGCACATCCAGCACAATGTAGCATAATTATCCAGCGGGTCCCCCAGCAAAAGTAGTTTTCCCCCAGCATCACAATCATTTGAACAACTTTATCCATTTATACGTAGGCTGTTCAAAAATAGCAGATCTACAAGCTCACAGGGAGCTTAAAAATGTTGGGAAATGTTTTAACAATTTTGAGAAAAAAGCATAACATGAATCTTCTCTTCTAGGGGTCCCTGGCACAAAAAAAATCAGATGGGGGTCAGATATATATTCATTTGGGGGTCCTTGACATGAAAAAGTTCAAGAACCAGCGCCATAATGGACCCCCACAACAAATGGACCATTTGGTTCCATTTGTACACTCTCAAGAGTTACAAACACCCCCCAAGGACCCCTGGGGGTCCCCAGACCCCTCTTTGAGAACCACTGGTATACAGTGTAATGTTTGTTTTACTCATTTCACAGAATGTTGCTGAAATAGCATCCATTAAAGTCTCTGAAATGGATCTAAAGACATTGCTTTCATTTAGCTGCCCCAGCAGGGTAGCTACTGTACTGCAGACCATTGCAACTATTGTAACTGCTTCAACTTACTTACAAAGCTGACAAGGAAAGTTCTCTTGGTTTGTTGTAAACAAGGAGTTCATTTTTAAAGTCCTATAGGCTACTATTATTTTCTTTAAAGGTTTACACAAGTCGATTAAGTCAGTGGTTCTCAAACTTTTTCATGGCGAGGACCCCCAAAATTATATGTATTTTGTCGCGGACACCCATCTGAAAAGAGTTTGTGCCAGAGACCCCCAGAAGAGAAGATTTGTGTTAAAATATTCTAACTTATTCAAAATGTGGGGGTCCTTTTGGGGGTCCTTGAGATGAAAAAGTTTGAGAACCAGTGACATAAACATCATGTCATACAATATGACAGCACAACATTTCGGCTATTCATCAGTCGCTACTGATGACGCATCATCAAAATGATTGGATTTGATGATTATTTGATGATTCTTTTGTTTTTCTCATGAGTGTGGTGCTCCATGTTTACTGGCCTTTCTGTCACTAGGCATCTACAGTACCAATGTGTTACTACCTTCCAGCAGCCAACAGCATAGGAGATTGCATAAGTGGACTAGATTATTATATTTGATTTACGGATGATGATTAGATCAGTGGTTCTCAAACCTTTCATGTCACAGACCCCCAAATTAACATGTATCACAGACCCCCATCTGAAAATATTTTGTGCCAGGGACCCCAGAAGAGAAGATTTATGTAAAAACTAAAAAACTAAAATTATTCCAAACATTTTTTGATATTTTTTCAAAATATTTTCAAAAATAGCATATGTACAAGACCGACCATGTGAGCTTGTCGATCTACTATTTTTGAAAAGCCAACAAATAAATGGATAAAGTTGTTAAAATGATTGTGATGCTGTATTAACACATTTAGCTGGGGACCACCTGGATACCCCCCCCCCCCCCCCCCCCCCCCAAGGACCCCTGGACTCCACTTTGATAAATTCTCAGTGAATATAGCTTATGTGCTATTATTCTCAGTGAATATAGTCTATGTGCTATGATTCACATTATTCTCAGTGAATATAGCCTATGTGCTATTATTCTCAGTGAATATAGCCTATGTGCTATTATTCTCAGTGAATATAGCCTATGTGCTATTATTCTCAGTGAATGTGCTATAATTCTCAGTGAATATAGTCTATGTGCTATTATTCTCAGTGAATATAGCCTATGTGCTATTATTCACAGTGAATATAGCCTACAGTATGTGCTATTATTCACAGTGAATATAGTCTATGTGCTACAGTATTATTCACAGTGAATATAGTCTATGGGCTATTATTCTCAGTGAATACAGTCTATGTGCTATTATTCACAGTGAATATAGTCTATGTGCTATTATTCTCAGTGAATATAGTCTATGTGCTATTATTCACAGTGAATATAGTCTATGTGCTATTATTCACAGTGAATACAGTCTATGTGCTATTATTCACAGTGAGTGAGTGACCCGGTCATATACGACGATATACGAGAATAAAATAAGCATAAGGAGGACTATGACAGCTTTTATTTTATTTTCTTTTTTTACCTTTATTTATTCAGGGAAGACCATTGAGAGCAAGCTCTCTTTTTCAAGGACGCCCCTGATCTCAGAATGTAAAACACGTACGGTTATAAAAATAATATACATATAACAAAAAACAATAGCAAACATTTAAACCACATTAAAAACAAAATCACAGATGCAAATAAATATAGGGTTACATGAAACAGGTGCAGTCGTTATGTAATGCGTCCTCAAGAAGCACCCTAAATGTCTCTATATGGAGACCAACCAGTTTCAGAGAGTGCTGAAGTTTGTTCCATTTGTGTGGAGCATGATAAATGAAAGCAGTCTTGCCCTTGTTCACTGTTCATACGTGGACTGATATATCTAATGTGTGTCTGAGAGCGTGTTAAATGTCCACTAACATTTGAATTTAAAAGTGACGGTAATTGCAAAGGAAGCTTACCACACAGGGCCTTATACAGTAAATAAATCAAATACAATGTTGCTCTCTGCGAACAGCGAGAGATGTTGGCTAACCCACTTTTTCATATCGTCTCTGTCGGGTGGAAACCTCAAATGCCCAAATGGGAACTTCAAGCTTCGAGCTTGCGGATCTGCTACTTTTGATGCTTTTGTGTGACACTATAGTATATCAAGTAGGGGGTTAATTTACGGGGGGGGGGGGAACACAAAAATGTAGAATATGGAGATAGGAGGTTTCTGCCCGACAACAGTGATATAAAATGCAATGATGGTTGTGAAAACCCTCAGCAGTAATGAAGCGTAGAGTAGAGCATATTGCCCTTCAATGTCAGAGAGGAAATGTTAAAAGCTCATTCAGGATAAGCCTTCCATAGCGGAAGGGAGTGTATTTTCATTGATCCAGGCCATTAGATGTAACCGGTTCTTTGACCTTTGCAGGTCAAAGGTGGCATGTGGGTGTTTACAAGTGTCAAATAGCTCTATATTCTCATAGCAAATAGGTATTTTGCCTAGGCAACGAAAATAAAGTAGTTTCGGCCCATGGGGGGGTGTGGGGGGGGGGGGGGGGGGGGGGGGGGGGGGGCGATAGCAGATAGTTTGTTAAGGCCACTCCACACCAATGATTCGCATTGCAACTACTTGCAACCATTATCCCCAATGGCAGTTGCAAGGAGTTGCATTGGTGAGGTTGACCTTAAAATTGTTTTGTAGCAAGGAGTTGCAACTGGTTGCATTGGTGTGGTTTGGCCTTTAGGGCGGATACCACAGTGGTTCTGAAACCTTTTCATGTCAAGGACCCCCTAATTAATGTATATTTGGCTGTGGACCCCCCATTCCGAAAAGACCCCCCCCCCCCAAAAAAAAAGGAGATCTACATGCTCATGACGTGTCGTATCGTGATCGGCTATTTCAAACATGTATATAGGATTAAAGTGGACAAACTGATTCTGATGCTATATTACGGTAACTCATTTTGCTGAGGACCACACAGAAGTGACGGATTAGGCGATGTTATGCTGTTTATTGTTCATTTGGATAGCTACTCACGTCAGCACAGGGCAGTACACAGGGCAGTATGTACACAACATGATTACATGATGTCAGTGTGTGTACATATTGTATAAGGACATTTAGCGTCAAGCTGAGGTGTCCTCATGGACAGTCCCCTGACCTGACCCACCATGTGTGAGATAAGAGACAACAGCCATGACCCTATGTGTATTCCTATCTGGAAAAGGACCACCTTTTCAGCCAAAAATATATCAAAACTGATATTTAGAACCAATAACCAAACTTATAATCCTATATTAAAATTGGTTAATGGGAGGGTGGGCCGACCGGCCGGCAAGCGGACCACGTCACTCTGACTCAGACATAACCATAAACAAACCCGATACGGCCATATATAGGCATGTCACTATGACTCAGACATAACCACAAACAAACCCGATACGGCCATATATAGGCATGTCACTATGACTCAGACATAACCATGAATAAACTAGATACGGACATATATAGGCATGTCACTATGACTCAGACATAACCACAAACAAACCCGATACGGCCATATATAGGCATGTCACTATGACTCAGACATAACCATGAATAAACTAGATACGGACATATATAGGCATGTCACTATGACTCAGACATATCCATAAACAAACCCGATACACCCATAGGTGTCAAGCAAGGTTTTTTGTATTTTTGTCCCCATATGTCAACAATCGACTCGGAAAAATTCGAATAGATTGTTTATAATTGACTAAATCGATTAGTTGGATTAACCACTTAACCACTGTGTTATACTTTGTTGCACAATGTAACGAACCACTTAAGAACTGCCCTGCATAAATTAGTGTCTTCAAAATGTACTGTTATTTTCTATAAGAAAGGTCCACCAGATGCACCTCCTGGCCAGAAGACGGCACTATTGTCACGCTAAACTTGCCAAACCATTGGACTTTCAAAGATACATTACTGTGGACTTTTGCCAAGTTTTATAGTTTATCACTTTATTTGGGTCCTTTAATTGTTTACATTGGATATATAATGTTTTATTGTTTATGCCTCAACTGACAGCTTTATATTGCTTTTACTTGAAATAATTGTATTTGAGTTAGTTTGTATTAGTCTGTTATAGAAAAGGCTTTTATTTTGAATGTGCCTGAAACAGGAAGGATGTCACTGCACTGTGTACTTTAGCGCGTCTTTGCTGACTTTGCAATGAAAGACGTCAGTATTAATGAAAACAACATCAGAGAAGCATGTCCATGTTCCAACCGAAAGGTTTATTTTGTTTAAGCACCTGGCTAAGGGCACAAGGTATAGTTTGTTTTGCTGCATTGTGTTTGCATGTCTTGTTACTTTCTGTCCATTGTGGATTCAGTCAACAAGTTAATAGACTATTTTGAACGTCATTCTACTGATCTATTTTAGACCCATTGAGAAGCCTCAGTAACGTCAATACATAATTAATTATATAAATAAATATGGGTTTAGATAATAATAACAGTGCATTGAGTAAAAGGTACCTTTCATGTTTGCTAAAAGATGTACAGTATTATACAAATAATGACTTACATTTCATTGTTGTGGTTTAAAAGGATAAAAGCTATTTTCTTTGTGATTAAGATAATTGCAGTATTTACTTATTTCATATGTTTTGTACTCTAAAGAGAGATTGTCATTTTGGTTTAAAAACATTTCATGCTGAGTAATTGAAACAAAAGGACTTACTGTCAAATGTTTATTGATTCTTTGTGTCACTTTATATTTCTATAGCTTTAGGCTACATTTCATTATGGTTTATGATTATGATGTGTTTGTCGCTAGTCATATTTGTAATGCTTGTACTGTTTTGCTGTGCTTTCCCACCTTACAGTTCTTACGGTGGTTCCAGGAATAAACTTTCTAAAATCATCAGTTTGGGATCCATCCTTATTAGCCGGGGTTGCTTACAGTAAGAACTTGACCCTTCCTGTCTGATGACAGCAAGTAAGAACTTTACCCTTCCTGTCTGATGACAGCAAGTAACAACTTAACCCCTTCCTGTCTTATGACAGCAAGAAGAGCTTCACCCTACACTGTATGATGACAGTAGAGGTCCTACAACGTTTCTGAAGACTGTGGTTCTGTAAGGAAAATGGAAGCATCAGCAAACGCAGACCAGCCGATGGAGCCCCCTCATAAGGACGGAACGGAAGAGGAGGAGCTTCACCGCACTGGTCATGAACGGAATTCCACGGAGCAGATGTTTGCATTCATGAGAGAGGAGGCCCAGAAAGAAGAGAAAAGGATCAACCAACTGTACAAACAATGGAAGGTGCAGGCTCGCACAACAAGAGAACAGCTAAAGACAGACATTCCTAAGAGTCAACTTGCAGAGCTTTTTGACACAATTAAAAAGGCAAAGGCTGATGTCTTGAGCATTTACATAGATATACAAGAAGACGGAGAATTGATGCTTGTGAGGCAGTGACAAAGGACCTTGCGACGGTCATACATGAAAGGATATTAGGCAATGATGGAGACCTCGACAGTCAAAGGGTAAAGGAATGCCTCCATAAGGTACTTGAGCCAGAGCTATCTACGGATCCACAGCCTCATATAAAACACACAAGTCCAGCAGAGCATCAAGTATACGGTCATCAAGGTCTACAAACCCCATTGCAGCTAAGCGGACAGAAGCAGCTGCTGAATTAGCACAGAAGGAGCAGGAGCTGGAAAGACTAGAGGCTCAGAAGAATGTAAGCATAGCACAGAAGGTTATAAGCATAGCACAAATGGAGCAGGAGTTGGAAAGACTAAAGGCACTAAGGGATGTAAAAGTAGCAAGAGCCAGACTACAGGCCTATAATCAAGCAATGGCAGAAGAGGACAGCATTCACTCTACCAACCCAACGCTCAAGGACAGCTGCATACAGCTGCACAAGATGTGTCTTCATCTCCCATTCAACAGCCTATTAATGTCCCTACAGCACCACAGCAACCGATTCGTTCACCTCCCATTCAACAGCCTATCATGGCAGCATCCCCACCTCCAAATGCAGATGTGTCATACATTGCTCAAGCTACATTGGAAAAACGGAACCCTGAAGACAATGAAACGGACATGGCCAACGTCTTCCATGCACAAGCAGCTGTAGAGAACAACGATCAAGGGTCTACTGAAGTAAGTGTTAAGCCATGTCTGTTCTGTCAAGAAGGCAATCATATGATTCACAACTGCACAGCATTTGTCACAAAGTCATTAGAAGAGAAACGACAATACATGAAGGAAAGGAAACTCTGCTACGGTTGCATGAAAGCAGGTCACAGTGCAAGAGACTGCCGTCACAGACACTCCTGTGACACCTGTAAAGGTAAACATCCAACATGCCTACATGATGATGACTACATAAAGAAAGCGAACGCTACACCAGTCTCAAAGCAAGGTAACACTAATGACACGGCTATTACTAAATCTCTCAATGGTGAGTCTGAAGGGCCGTCAGCAAATGCCTCCATTCAGAGTGACACTGTCTTTATCGACCAGGAGGTGAGCAAGGAGCTACATGCTGAATCACATCCTGTCAACCTGAAGATAACCACTATGCTTGGTAAGGATGTCATCATGCAGAGTGAAAGGGCTTCAGGTCTCGGAGTAAGAGGCTACAGCTGTTCAAGGGCACTAGCACCAAAACAGGTCATTATTGGAGGAGAAGAGGAACCCTATGCTGTTCACACAGCACTGGAATGGAGCATTGTGGGCCATTCAGAGCCATGCCATGACTCGCCATGTGTCAACACTATTTGTCACAGAGTCAACATTAAGGATCTCCCCCCAGTATCTCCAGCAGAGATCATCAAGGAAGGTGATGAAGAGGAAGTGTGTGATGAAGGAAAAGGAGAGAAAAGCTATATACCTCATCAAGGAGTAAATCACACCAAGGAGTCAGATCTCATCACTGCAACAGAACTAGAAGAAGCAGAACATTGTCTAATCAAATACCTGCAGGAAAATGTGGATCCAGAAGAGTTGAAACAGGTGAACAAAGGCATTCACCTGCCATCTCACACCCTATTGTACACTCCTGATGCTTGCCTTGGCAAAGAGGGTGTTATCAAGGTGGGAGGACGGCTGTCCTCTCTTCCAAAACTCATCAGGCACCCTGCAATCATCCCCAAAGGTCATCATAGTAGACGGCACCGGAGACCGTTGGAGAAGCAAAGGATGGCTGATCTTCACCCTAATGAGTGGAGACTGGGAAAGGTTTCAAAAGCCACTACGGATAAAGATGGACTCATGAGGAGAGTCAGCCTTGGAGACAGAAATCTGGAAAAGAAAGGGGAGCATCGCTACAAGATGTCTGAAGTTGAGCAACCAGTCCAGAAACTGTCCTTTCTGCTAGATACGGGTTGACTGCCCTGTCGCTATAAAGCGTTTCCTTTCTTTTTTTTGTTTTTCATGCTTAAGTGTATACGTGATTTATGGCCTATGTATTGCTTAAATGTTCCTTTGAGTGAGAAATCATTCGTGTTTTGCATTACTTAGGGTCCTGCAATTCACTCATGTTTTGGTGGGAGTGTAACGAACCACTTAAGCACTGCCCTGCATAAATTAGTGTCTTCAAAATGTACTGTTATTTTCTATAAGAAAGGTCCACCAGATGCACCTCCTGGCCAGAAGATGACGCTATTGTCACCCTAAACTTGCCAAACCATTGGACTTTCAAAGATACATTACTGTGGACTTTTGCCAAGTTTTATAGTTTATCACTTCATTTGGGTCCTTTAATTTACATTGGATATATAATGTTTTATTGTTTATGCCTCAACTGACAGCTTTATATTGCTTTTACTTGAAAGAATTGTATTTGAGTTCGTTTTTATTAGTCTGTTATAGAAAAGGCTTTTATTTTGAATGTGCCTGAAACAGGAAGGATGTCACTGCACTGTGTACTTTAGCGTGTCTTTGCTGACTTTGCAATGAAAGACGTCAGTATTAATGAAAACAACGTCAGAGGAGCATGTCCATGTTCCAACCGAAAGGTTTATTTTGTTTAAGCACCTGGCTAAGGGCACAAGGTATAGTTTGTTTTGCTGCATTGTGTTTGCATGTCTTGTTACTTTCTGTCCATTGTGGATTCAGTCAACAAGTTAATAGACTATTTTGAACGTCATTCTACTGATCTATTTTAGACCCATTGAGAAGCCTCAGTAACGTCAATACATAATTAATTATATAAATAAATATGGGTTTAGATTGTAATTCATAATAACAGTGCATTGAGTAAAAGGTACATTTCTTGTTTGCTAAAAGATGTACAGTATTATACAAATAATGACTTACATTTCATTGTTGTGGTTTAAAAGGATAAAAGCTATTTTCTTTGTGATTGGGATAATTGCAGTATTTACTTATTTCATATGTTTTGTACTCTAAAGAGAGATTGTCATTTTGGTTTAAAAACATTTCATGCTGAGTAATTGAAACAAAAGGACTTACTGTCAAATGTTTATTGATTCTTTGTGTCACTTTATATTTCTATAGCTTTAGGCTACATTTCATTATGGTTTATGATTATGATGTGTTTGTCGCTAGTCATATTTGTAATGCTTGTACTGTTTTGCTGTGCTTTCCCACCTTACAGTTCTTACGGTGGTTCCAGGAATAAACTTTCTAAAATCATCAGTTTGAGATCCATCCTTATTAGCCGGGGTTGCTTACACACAACGATGGCGTATAGAAATAGTGATAATAGCTGATTTACAAGCCAACAACACTTTGCGCTTGCTGTGAACTTGGAGATCTGCTATTTTCGCCATTGAAAACAAAAGTATATCGTCTCTGTCGGGTGGAAACCTCATATGTTTCAGGATTCAAATTCAAAAAGAACAAAAGTAGCAGATCTACAAGCTCAAAACGCGGCGCGAAGCTTGTATATCTGCTACTTTTGATGCCTTTGTGTGACGCTGTAGTATTATCAAGTAGGGCGTTAATTTACAACAAAAAATACACAAAAAGTTCAAATATGGAGATGAGGTGTCTGCCCGACAACGATGATATATATATCGTTCATTCATCGTAATCCAGGCAAAAGTTTGAAACAATGGCAATACTGATTTGAATTTGTGTTGCCCAACCCTAGTACAGTATATACATTTAATGTATGAACCCACTCAAATGATACACAATGGGAAAGACATGGTCATGTACATGGCAGATATAATGAACACGTACCCACAGCATGGAAGGGATTTGTGTGTGTGTGTGTGGCTATAAATAGAAATGTCCCTGACGTCGGTCAGGGTGGGGTGGGGGGGGTGGGGGGGACACCAACCTTTTCTGAATCCTCAATGGAGCCGCTGCACATCATCTTGAGATTGTTTGTTTTGACTTGGTCATCTTTGGCTGCCTTCTCCATGTTAATTATTCAGCATGCTGGAATGAGAGGGAGTGAGGTCACGGTGTCACTCTCCGTGTACACGTACACACACAACTCACACCAGGGAAATAACATGGTTGTAAAGGGGGAAGGGGGAGGGGAAGGGGGAAGTGGGATTTCTTAAAGAACAACCGCCGAGCGTAACGTATCCATTGAAGGGGAAATGACACATATCGTTGCTGTCGGCCAGAAACCTCTCATCTCCTTGCTTGATCACACTACGGCGTCACACATAAGTATCAACGGTAGGAGATCCGCAAGCTCGAAACGCGGCGCGAAACGCGGCACGAAACGCAGCGCGAAGCGACGCGTTTCAAGATTGTCGATCTGCTACTGTTGATACCTTTACATTTGAATCGTGAAAAGTAACATTTTGTACATATGAGGTTTCCACCCGACAGAGAAATTATACATATTGTTGCTGTCTTATCTCCACATTTTAACTTTTGTATGCATTTTCTGAAAGCAATGTCCTCCTTCTCTTCTGTCATACGAAAAGTAGCAAGAATAGCAGATCTACTAACTCAAAAATGTGACGCAATCCTACATGATCTTGTAGATCTGCAATTTTGGAATTTGAATCGTGAAAAGTAACAGTTTTTGGGCACATTGAGGTTTCCAACCGACAGCAACAAGTGTCTCAAGCAATATGGTAAAAGCAGTTTTTTTTTTACGTATGCAAACAAAATTTAAAGCCTGGTCTACAGTAGGCTATACTGCTTTAACAGAATGGCATGGCCAACAACAGGCCTATATATTATGTTGTCTATTATAGGTTTTGGTTCAGTTTTTAACACTGCTGAGAAGTGATGTAGTCATTTGAAGCTTCACTGGTCAATCACTCTGCTAACACTCTACTCCCTCAGGTCGGGTGCCAACCTCCTAGACGTCCCCAAGACAAAGAAACCAACCTGGGACGACAGGACTTTCGGGTTGACGCGGCTGCCCCCTCCCTATGGAACTCACTCCTAGCTCACATCAGAGCTGCCCCCACCCTCGCCACGCTTATAAAACTACACTCAAAACCCACCTTTTCAGACTCGCATTCCCTACCTAATTCTAATGCCCCTTTTCTATTTTTTATTTCTATATTGTTTCTTTGTGTTCTTAGTGTTTAACCTTTTAACCAATTCTTCCTAATAAAGTTGTTTTGTTTTTTTTATTCCAGTTTTGTAAAGCGATTTTGAGTACTTAGAAAAGTGCCATATACATTGTATGTATTATAATTATAAAGATACGGTACGTAACTCATTAATGTTACAGTTGATTATGATAGTCACAGTTCAGATTGAGGGGGCACAAAACAGTCCGAGTGTGCCACCTAGTGGTAATCATAAGTGCAGCACAGAAGACAGTGTGAATGAATGAATGACAGAATGATTATTCCTAATGGGGTAATCAAGATTCTAGCACTGTGGGACAAATTAGGTCATACTTTGATTTCTTCTTAGCTTTTCTTTACTTATTTATTTTTTGCCTCATAAGTAGTCTACAGCCAGAGGGATGTCTGCACATGCCATTAAAAGCAAAGAAGTAAATAATTAGCTCTCCTCAAAAACAAAAACATTGTGATCCATTGGGTCTTCATCAGGACAATCATCATTTAAATAATCATAGCTTCATTACAGGTCAGATGGATGAGAGTCAGTGTTTCTCAAACTTTTTCATGTCAAGGACCCCTAAAATGATCGTGTATTTGGCTGCGGACCCCCATCTCAAAAATATTGTGCGCCAGGGACCTCCCTCCTGAAGCAAAGATTTGAGTTAAAAATCTTCGCTTTGTAGATCTGCCATTTTTGAATAGCCAAAGTATAAAATATGGGTAATGTGGTTAAAATTATAGTGATGCTATATCAATACATTTTGCTTGGGACCCGTGGTCCTTGGGGGTCCCCGGACCCCACTTTGAGAACCAATGGAATACGGAGCATATGCAACAGTTGTGAAAGGATTGTTTCCAATGAATCACTTAATGTGACATATACCTATCCATATTCTTGCTGTTATTCAGAAAACGTTTAAAATGTTAGCGAATCATTTGCATTGTCTTTATGCCTGCAGCTAATTTCCAATGCTGAGTAAATCATTCCTCCTGTCAAATGTATTCAACGTATTTAAAAAAAATAATTCTGTATTGAAAGCATAACAATATAAAATTGACTAATGACAAATTGAATTAAATCATGGTGATTATTAGCAAATGTATCATGATGCACAGAATCATTTGGCAAAGAATCGTAATGCTGAATCATCATGATTCCTGAGGTCAGAGATCTTGACAACACAAACCTCCCTCCTTTTCCTTCCTGTCCTTATACAGCTGCATTTGTCAAAATGAAGACCTCAGAGAGGTCACACGTGAGCCCTAACTTGCATCACCACCAAAGATTTCAAAATCATGTTGAATTTGGACACGCTCCCACTCTGGAACAACCATTGTAAACACAGAAAACTGAGGTGAAATACGATATAAGCTGTATTCAGTGTTTTAACCACGCACTTTCAACCTGGTGTCCTATTTTGGGCATGCGATTATAAGCAATGAATTAATGAATCCAAATAAAAAATAAAATGCACAACATTTCATACGCATCATTACATGGTATGAGCTATTTGACAAAATTGAACAAAATTGAAAGGGCTTTCAACTTTTCTCCAATCTGTATACAATTGGGGTGGTTGTATTTTGTCTACCTGCTCTTCTAGATCAGTGGTTCTCAAAGTGGGGTCATAGGTAAACCAAGAACCTATTCTATCAGTCTAAATATTATAATACTATCAAAAAATAAATAATATGCACATTGAAACTATACAAACTATAGGATGCTCAAAGTATTAGTTTTCCAATCTTGAAGCATAGGACTCTCTATATAACAATAATGTGTATTTTTGACATTTCTGGTTACATAACACAGGTTATTTTGAGCTGTACTCCAGATAAGAATACAATACTGTAATAAACACCACAGCGTAACATTTACACTTTGTCCATGCATGTCACACGTCATATATAGTAAAAATGTAAATGTGTATGGTAGGAAAAGATAACCTTTGCCCATTGTCTATCAACAGCATCTTTGCATGCAGTAAGTCATCGTGCACATTTTAATAAATCACTTGTGTCCTAATAAAGGCAATTAAATCAAAAATAAAAACAGCACACAGACAGCCTACTTGATACAGTATAAAAAATGTATTGATTACCACAATGTTCTTTCAGAGGACACAAAACTTGCAAATTGTCTCTGTCAGGTGGAAACTGATACTTTTCAGGATTGAAATAAAAAAATAGTAAAAGTAGCAGCAGCTTGTAGATCTGCTTCTTTTGATACTTTTGTTGAAGTATGATCAAGTATGGCATTAATTTAAAAAAAAAAAAATATGGAGATAAGAGGTTTCTGCCAGACAGCAACGAAATGTTTCGCATACAAGAGATACTGTAGTTAAAGTTCTAGAAATGTGAATTGACCCAATCTCCAGAAAACTGACTCAAATCATTAGAGAGACGTAACTGTCTAAGGTTCACCATAGCGTCAGGGTAAAAACACAACACAATGCTGACTCTAGTTTCCAGTCATTTAACAAACTGACGGTTCATGTCATTGGCCAACTCACCGACAACACTCCAACCTGTGTCCAGAAGCTACGGGAATTTCATACTAACCGCGCATGAGAGAGACAGATCTTTATGACAATGGAAACTCCCCCCTGACTAATGGTTAACTAAGCTTATGAGGACACAGCATGTGCAGACTGCAGTACAGTAGCACTCACAAACACAGGCAGTCATAGTCTCTGTGTCTTACAATAACAACCTTCCAAAACGTGGAAAAGGACCCATCATCTTCACATGAACTTTAAAAATCGATAAAGTGTATAGCTGCGGGGCAGAGCTTCAATAACACCAGAGAAATCATGTCATAATATGTGGAATCATGCTTAATTTATGCTCTCTCAAGTTTAGCTTGGTTCTTTTTGGCAAGCGACACCAGGTGGCATACGACAGCGTATTGATTAAGCTTCAATGGCTTTGCATGCGAGAAGCAACTCATACGTCTATAAATGTATTTTCAAAGAGCTTTCAAGCTAGGGAGGCGTGGGCAGTCTGTCTGACAGGTGTGCACTAGTGTCAAGCAGGTGTGATGCCGTGAAACTGTCGCGTTCATGCTCGTTTCACACACACACACACACACACACACACACCCCAGTATAGAGTTGAAATGTGCTGAACACATTTCTATGCAACGCGTAGACGCACATCTATTTGTCCCTCTCCATGCGAAATGGCTTTTAGTGTGAAACACAGGCTATGGTGTGAACTAGCTCAGCTGATATGACAGCTCAGCTGCTATAAACCCCCTACCTATACTGTTGAGTGTTGGATGCATTATTATTACGTGTGCAGCAGAAAACACAAAGGTAGACATTGGCTTTATCTCGATGTAGATATTGTCGCTGTCGGGCAAAAACCTCTTATCTCCATATTCTTGTTCTGTATATACTTTTTGTGTTTTTTTTGTAAATGAATACCCTACTTTATCATACTACAGTGTCACAAAAAAGCATAAAAAGTAGCAGAACCACAATACTTTTGCTATTTTTGAATTTGAATCCTGAAAAGTAACAGTTTTGGACATATGAGGTTTCCACCCGATAGAGACGATATAACACTTACATAATAACCAGAAGATAGGGTAATAACATTGCTTTGAATGGCGCCCCTTGCTAGTTTAAATATTGACTTGAACTGTTGTGGCTGGAGTTGGAGTTGGCTGTCTAAAATTAAGGACAGCCATCCGTGTCAGATGAGGAGAGGCATGCAGTCACTGCAGTCCAAAACAAGTTGAGGTGATTGAATTACACACAGAAACAACATCATAGTTTACTGGTTTTCTTTAGGGCAAAGCTACGGTTATTTGTGGTACCATAATGTGCAAGCATTCTCCTAACTGACCCTCCCCAACGTGCATGATATCTCTGCTGTCGGGCAGAAACCAGCTAACTAAAAAAAAAAAAAAAAGTAGAGTTAGGAGGTTTGGTTCATCATTGATAAGAACAGCTGAATGGACCTCCAAGCTCACAATGAGTCAAAAGGGGGTGGAGCCTGGAGTCAGCAAAACCATCTAACTCCACCCCCCTTTGGTGGAGTGAGCTGGTTTAGCAGACAGTTTGAGGATCCAATGGAGTTAGCTGGTTTTGTCAGAAGCGCTTTTTAATACTTTTCATTGGTTCAATATTTTTTTAACCAACACACAGACGTAAAGGGTGTTTAATAGCACTGATTTATGAAAAAAAAAAAAAATGTAGTTAGCTGTTGTCTGCCCGACAGCAACGATATGTAGGCCATTCACCTCTGAGCTACTGTTACACTTAAACGTAAAAGCTGATTGATCCAGGTTCGGACAAGGGAAATCTCGGAAGAAAAACAAATATTTTCCTATTCATTTCCTTTGTTTTTGGCTCCGATATGAGGACCCCAGTCCTTTTTGTGTAGAGACAGGAACTCAGTTTGTCTCCTTCCCTTTATCCGTCCACTTCCTCCCGTGTGTTTATTCCCACTAACAACAACACTACATGTTTAAGGCGGTGGTGCTGACAGATTCTGTTAGCAGAATGTGTCTTGAGAGATTAAGACAAGCATAATCTCTCAAGACAGAAGAATCTGTCAGCACCACTGCCTTAAACATGCAATGTTGATGTTAGTAATGAACACAGAAGCACCCGGGACTTGAGGAAGAGGACTAAGAAAGGGGAGTAGCCAAACAAAGTTCCTGTTTTACACACAAAAGTAGGCGGTGCCCCAACAGGCAAAAACAAAGGGTAAATGGTAAAATGGTGCACTTTATATAGGGCTTTTATCCAAAGCGCTGTACATTGATCGTGCCATTAACTCATTCACACACATTCATACACCGATGGTGGAGGAAACCATGCAAGGCACCAACCTGCTCATCGGGAGCAATTAGGGGTTCAGCGTCTTGCTCAAGGACACTTCGACACTAACTCTAGGGGAGCGCCCCAGCCCGGGATCGAACTGGGAACCTTGCGGTTTTCCAGTTCACTCTACCCGGCCACTCTACCCCTGAGCCACTGCCGCGGGGGAAAAATATTTACCCCCCCCCCCCCCCCCCCCCGCCTTTTTCTGTTTCGAATGGGTTCGAACTGGGACAAGGGAAACTAAGGATAGGCATGCTGCCTTCCATATTTGAACCAATGACCTTGGGGGTCCCCAGGCAGAGATTGTACCAGTGGCCCAGGGCAGATTACCAAACTGGCCCAAGGGCCCAAGAGCTCAGCCCCCCCCCCCCCCCAAGAGGCAGTGGCTCTGTGTAAAGCCGCAGTCAAAGGGCTTAGTCATTCATGTCACATCAATAACAGAGCCCCAAAAATCCTATAGTGAAACACTGAAGGAATAGCCTAAAAAACACTCACTTTGAAGTCAGTTGATGCTTCATATTATGAATACAAATGGTGGGCTCATTTATTTTTGGAACACAGTTCTTTGACGCAATCTAAGATTTCTCTATGGGATTTTCAATAGAAAAACAAACAACTCTGATGCAGGAGGATAGCGATAGCCTCTAGTGGCAGTGATGCCTAAATTACAAATAGCTAAATTACATATTATAAATAAAATAAACATCTATTAATCCAGTGGTTCTCAAAGTGGGGTCCGGGGACCCCCAGGGGTCCTTGAGAGGGTTCCAAGGTGGTCCCCAGCAAAATGTGTTAATGCAGCATCACAATCATTTAAACCACTTTATCCATATTTTATGCGTTGGCTATTCAAAAATAGCAGATATACAGTACAAGCTCACAGTGCATCACTTCGTGCCGTGCTGCAAGCTTGTACATCTGCAATTTTTTTTTCACAAATGTTCTCTTCTGGTCAATCAGCCCAGCTGATTCTGTTGCACCCCTGAGGGCAGATGGAAGAACCTTGTCGTCATCCTTTATGGCCCATAGGTTTTTATAACATCATAAAATTGTCAGCATGTCCTCCGCCCAGCTCCAACCTGACTCATAGAGTTATAATATATCGACCTGACTAGAGGTGTTAAAGGGATATTCCACTTTCAAACATGTTTGGGGTCATTTTAACATCAACTCTGGCTTTTGTGTTTCACCCGAGTCAGTTTTTAACTTGTTCTAGTGTTTAGATATTTGATATACATTATATCTGACACGCCCCTTTTCTATATAAACCCATTATAACTTTAACTCTATTTTAACGTAAGCGTAAGTTCAATAAGGAAGAACTCTCTCTCACACTCTCATCTATCTTTATTGCTGGGAATGCTTCACAAACATCCTTGCATTCACAGCTTGAAGTGTGAGCACTTCTATAGCCAATCTGGCGATCCCTGTTAAAAGCTAATCTTATACGGTAAACGGAGTCTAATCACCAAAATGTTTTATCTTTTATTCAATAAAACTTTTTGTTTGCAACAACTTGAGCTCTCCTTTTATTGAACTGATATTGTCCTTCTAATGCATGAGGGGCCGTGTTTTTTCAATTACTTTTTTGAGATATTTGTTATATTTTTGGGGGGGAAATGAAAAAAAATAAAATGAAATGAAAAAGTAAACACGGCCCCCTCACGTATTAGAAAGAAAATATCAGTCACCAGAACAAAGGACGGGTGATATCAATTAATCTAACATGGTTAAAATGTTTGAAGTTACAATGGGTTTGTATATACAATATTGTATTGTATCCGGTTTCAGCTTGAAAAATGCCAAAACACGTTTTTTCACAGTATAAAAAAACGAAAGGAGAGCCCTGGTTGTATATTTCTTTACTCTGGACGACAAACTGTTATCGTCATTGTGTATACCAACGATCTGAAATCCGATCCGATGCTAAGCTAAGCAGAAATACGTCTACAGCCACCGGATATGAAGTTTACAGCCTATTTGGGAAGCGGAGAAGAAGAAAATGGTGACGTAGAGAGAAAACGTAACTGTTTCAGTCCGTCTCTATCTGTCATGTGTGTTTATTATAAACACAGCCAGATAAACGATCAACAAACGATCAACGATTCTGTGACCGGTTGAAAAGGGTTATAAAACGCAAATCGCTGGCAAGGGGTGAGTACATTATGAATAAAGTCTGTCTTAATAGGCCTACTTGTCAGAATGTTTGCCAACATGTTAGGCCTATATGACATTCTATTTGTCAACTAATCACTGGCACACTGTACAAATTCGCAAACTACAGGTAAATAATATTATTTTAATAGTTTTTTTCTAGACTGGCCAGTTAAAGATATAGTCATAGTATATTATTGTATTATGTATAAAAACCTTAATATCCTCATTGCTATTATGTTAGTATGTTATTATTTCTGTGTCGCTGTTACTGTGTGCAGTTGAATGTACTGTTGTCTGATCATTATGCCTACAGTGCTGTGGAAATGCATTTCCCTTGTCCGTTGGCAACAATACAGTTTAAAGTCTAAAGTCTTCTGAATAAAAAGGTGTAGACCTACCTGCATGGCTTTCTGTTTATGGTCTGTTTCTGTCTGTCTGTCTGCCTGCCTGGCGTTCTCCCTCTGTCCCGCGATTACCTCTGGCCCACCCATAGTCTAATTTAGTCACTGGCTGAGTCTCAGGTCCTTATTTAATTCTGCTCTGTCCTAGCTCCTCACTCCTACAAGGCTGTGTTAAGAAGGAAAGGACTCCTACAGCATGGTTACTATGATTTTGATAAGTTGTATATTTGATGTGAGCACTCAAAACTCACTGAAATTTGAACCTGTGATCCACACGCATGCAATCTGAATTTGAAGTCACACAAAGAAAAAAAAGTGATGACAAATTTTCACACACAAGTAGAATGACACTTGCACAACTTATGTTTATTTTTTAATGTATTTGTTGTACTTCAAATGTCAATTCACGTGTTATGAATATTTTATGCAAGTGCTACTTTTCTACAAGCTAAAATTTTGCAACAAAATCATAGATGTCCTTTCCTTCTTTACATAACCCTTGTAGGAGTGAGGATAGAGGAGTTAGGACAGAGCCTGCTAAGACACAGCCACACCTGTTTCCACTTCCTTGTTATCCTGCCAATCAAATGGATTCATCAGATCCTGTGGATTTCACACAACTAACTGTTCCCTCATCATCAACTGATTATTTGTTTAATAGAATGATCACTGGACTTGACCTGCCTTGCTTCGTCATTGTGTATGAGGGTCCTCACACTTTTTACCTGCTTGAAGCGCAAGCTGGTCTATTCATCTTATTCTTGGCCCTTCTCCAGGGCGGCGCCACTGCCCTTTTTTGCTGCTTCATTCAATATCTAGTCACTGCCAAAATACTTCCGCCCTATTAATAGGGCGCAAGTGACCCCCCAAAATAATCATAAATATTTGAACTGGGGACGGGGACCCCCCCCACCCTGACAAGCACTTGGAATTGTAGGAGTTGAGGCAAGTGTGACTCGGTTCTAAGGATGCGGTTCTTTTAATGCAGTAATGTTCTTATTCTATTTTTAATTTCAGAGGTATTCAAAACTTCTTAAAAGTCCTTAAATTGTAACTTCAGAAATGTGCAGATACCCTGTGTATACACATGCACATTATTGAGCAAATCATCTGGGGACCCCCCTCCCCCCAAAAAATCATTTGGGTACGGCCCTGGGGGTCCCGACCCACAGTTTGAGAACCACTGGGCTACATGATGTCCCCATAATATTGTAAGTCCCATGTGAATGACGTCAGTAACTACAGGAGATGGAACACAAGATAACCTAAATATTGGTGTAGCCTCTCGGCAGGTGTTAGAAGTATACCCAGAATGTGGGAACTGCACTCGTGTCATCTTATGCAAACAGACACGAAATTCAAACTCTTTGACATCCGTCATGTACAACAACGGTTCCCAAACGTTTCAGGCCAAAATAATCATATTTGAACTGGGGACCCCCCACCCTGGCAACTAGCACTTGGAATTGTAGGAATTACATTTAGTTTGACTCGGTTCCACAGATAAATATTGTGAAAATAGCTGATCTACAAGCTCACAACGCCGTGCGAGGCGTTGTGAGCTTGTAGATCATCTATTTTCACAATGTTTGCCTCTTTGTTACGGAATATTTGACAATTTGGCCAATTTGGTATTAAAAAGGTCTTAAAAGTCCTTAAATTGTAACTTTAGAAATGTGAAGATACCCTGTATACACTTATATTGTATGTTGGTTTGTTTACTAATGAGTGGAAAACAAATCAGATTAAGCGAATCATTTGGCGACCCCCCGAAATAATTTGGGGCTGTAAAACAATCCGAGTGCAGTGCAAATGAGTAATTTTTGACAACTTTCTATGAGCTAATGCTTACATTACAAGGCTTCAGAAGTTGTCAAATACAAGCATGCTTGTTCTACCCTCTATTCCTGGTAAAACACACCTGAGGACCACTTTCTGTCTACACCAAACCTCTTCGCTAAAAATTGTTATTGTCATTATTACAACAGGCACTAATAATAAAAGGAACATTAAATACTCACATGTTTTGTCAACACACAGAACCAGGTGTAAAATGTAATTGAAGTGCAGCGATCGCACGGCTGGCTGAAATGACTCACTACTAGAGGCTTGCAGTGACATTCCTCTTTGCTTCTCACAGACTGTGGAATCTCTCAGAAAAGTACTTTCCCTACAAACCCATGGTCCATTGTCCAGCTGCATTCCTTAACTACTGGATAAAGGAACAACCCACCTCAACCAAGAAAATCCCTTTAAAGTCACGCTCCAGTCAGAAAGACAGAAAGAAAGAAAAAAAGAACCAATATATATATATATATATATAGGGATTAATCCATTTTTACCCCAGATTTGAGTTACAAGATGTTCGCTTTAAAAAAATATGCATTCAAAGATTTGCACAAATTTAATATTAAAAAAAAAATAGCAGATCTACAAGCTCATGGCACTCGGTGCCGCGCTATGAGCTTGTATATCTGCTATTTTTGAATAGCCAAATAAATCTAAAATGACACAGATGCTTTCCCAGTCTTAACATAGTATCACAATCTTAACCACTTTAATCCAATAACACATTTTGCTGTGGACCGCCTGAAACCCCCTCAAGGACCCCTGGGGGTCCCCGGAGCCCACCTTGAGAACCACTGACTGTTGGTTAAGCCTGCAGTAGACAGCACATTCCGGGGGCATAATGATACAAAAATAACTGCCACATTCTGCATTCCCTTAAAATAAATGTGTTTCTATAAAGATAATTATGTTTTTCTGTAACTAGATTCTGATTGAGCCACTTTTGGCAACATAGCACCATGGCAGACATCCATTTCATCACCGAGCCATCATCAGACATTGGTTACAGATAAATGCCTGCTTTATTCTGTCTGGGTTTCAGATGCATAGTGCAGTGGCTCTCAAAGTGGGGCATGGGGGAGGACCTTGATGGGGTTCAATCTGGTCCCCAGAAAAATGTGGAAGTTTAACTACTTCAGCCCTATTTTATACTCTACTTCAGTTATTCAAGAATAGCTTCTATTTTTTAATGTTTTTGAAGCATTTTGAAGGCAAGCAGTTTGCCTATAACGGCATGCCGAGAAAGCGGATGCCAAAGTTAAAAGGTAGGGTAAGTGATTTTCTTTGGTTAAATAGCTCTATATTCTGATAGTACTCATTGCTATAGAGTGTTTGTTCAGTAAAAGGAGTCTCCTTGTCTCTCCAGCTCTTTATAAAACAGAAAATGCATTTTCGTTTCAGTTTCAGTTTAATTTCCAAGTTTATCCAATCAGGATAGAGAACTCAATCAGGATATAGATTAAACTAGTGAAATTGGAAGTGATGACACTAACAAATGAGCAGGCAAAATTGGAACTGGAACACTATAAAAATGAAGCCTAAAAATGGGTACTTTCTCCTGATTGGCTGAGATTTTGACACCTACCGGAAAATGTATTTTCTGTTTATTAAAGAGCTGGAGAGACGGGGAGACTTACTGAACACACACTATATAGCAATGATTACTATCAGAATATAGTGCTTTAACCTTTTAACAAGATACTTTTTGTTTTAACCCAAAAATATCACTTACCCTACCTTTAATGTGTTTAACTTCACTCTTATTCACTGGTTAGAAGTTATATATAGCCCAATGAGAGAATGTAAATGAACTATTCAGATCATGGGTTTCAGCGTCTCCACCTACGATAAGGGCAGTTGCATATTCTCTTATGGGGGTCTCGGTCACAAAATATTTCAAATCGGCGTTTGCACCCTAATCGGCGACCCTCCGACTTTATGAACGGCCGAGAGAGCACCTCCAGTGCATTCCAGCGCTCTCAGAGCCATTTCCAAATCTATCTCCGAACATGGGCTGGTATGACACCTGGGCTGGCACACGGGTGGTGCTAGTGGTTCTCAAAGTGGGGTCCTTGAGGGGGTTCCAGGGGGTCCCCAGCAAAATGTGTTAATACAGCATCACAATCATTGTAACCTCTTTATCCATATTTTATGCATTGGCAATTCAAAAATAGGGGATATAAAAGCTCAGCGTGACACTTCGTCCACGCAAGTGTTTGAAACATTTTGAATAGATAGAACAAAAACATGTTCAGATGGGGGTCTGCGGCCAAATATATATCAATTTGGGGGTGCTTGGCACTAAAAGGTTTGAGAACTACTGGCCTATGCCACTCCAGGCCTCCCCACTGACCCCAATATATATAGAATTGGGGGCCCTTTACGTATTCTATCCTCCCCCCTCTGCCACCCAGGTGGAAGAGCGCATCACTGCATGTCTGGTTGACATCTCACAGTGGATGTCTTCTCACCACCTCAAGCTGAACCCAGACAAGACTGAGCTTCTCTTCTTCCCAGCTAAGTCCTGCCCCACACAGGATCTAACCATTTCCATAGACAACGCCCTGGTGACTTCGGTTCCAACAGCCAAGAACCTTGGTGTTGTCCTGTACAGTCAGCTCTCATTCACAGCGGTCACTTGATCCTGTAGGTTTACACTCTATAACATTCGAAGGATAATCTGAGCTTCCTCACACAGGAGTCAGCCCAGCTCCTTATCCAGACATCAGTCAAATCAAACTATAACTATATAACTCTCTTCTTACTGGCCTCCCGGCATGTGCACTTAAGCCTCTCCAAATGATCCAGAATGCTGCAGCACGCTTGGTCTTCAACCAGCCAAAATGTTCACGTCTCCCCCCTTCTCCGTAGCCTGGTAAACCCTCCCTCCGGAAATCTCATTTCAATTCGATTTCAGAAAGGAGTCTGGTCTGAAACGCCTTTCTCCAATAATCGCTCTGCTCGCCGAGCCGACGAGCCTATCAGCGTCGTCGCTCATTGTTCTGTGATTGACAGCGACAGTTGGCCAATCAGGTGGCGAGTTCGAGTGAGCCCGAATGAACCCGAGTGCAGCCTGAGAGCCGCCGAAAAAAGACGAACGGCAGCCATTGTTGTTTGTGCGAGTGCTCGGGGATTGCCTTCACTTCTTACTTTCAGTTTTATAACGCTTTCAAACTTCTTTTTTGAGGCACGGAATTTACTTATAAGATATCGTTTGGATAGAATTTAGTTGTTTAACTTCATATATGTGGTCAATTAATCATGACAGAGCCTATTTAAAAATATAAATTTAGAGAACCGGCAGGGGCGGGGAGTGACACGCATGTATCCCAATAAGGCAACCTATTTTCGGCATGGCCGTCCCAAAAGTCCCGTTGCGTCACATAGTCTGGAGCTCGTCAAATTGAACTGCTCATTGGCTGAAGGGGAAAAACGATCATTGGTTGAAGGGGTTGTCAGTCAACGGTATTACTCCCGCCCAACTCCAGCCCACAGCGATTATTGCAGAAAGGCGTTTCAGACCAGACTCCTTTCTGAAATCGAATTGAAATGAGATTTCCGGAGGGAGGGTTTACCAGGCTACCTTCTCCGCTCCCTCCACTGGCTCCACCTCCACCAGTTACAGCCCGCACAGAGTAGCTACAAAACACTGATGTTGGCCTACAAAGCCGACCAAAGGTATGGCATCCCCCTGGTCTTCAAAGCCTGATCCAACCCTACAACCCCTACCGCTCTCTCAGATCAGCCAACACAGGGAAGCGGTCAGAACCTTCGCTAAAACATCCGGGGCACGCTCCACACGTCCCAGACTCTTCTCCCTTCTGACAAATTTTCATATTCCATCCTGATTGGCTAAGATTGACATCTAAAGTATGCAGGAGTAGCAGTAGTAGTTTTGAACAAAACGTAGTGTCCGATTACGGTGAAACTTTGCACGCACAGTCGCACTACGTTGAGGAACCCATAACCTAATAACATTGCTCTATTATAGCGCCACTAGGAGGCAAAACTTATTTTTTGTATATTACACCCACAAATGTTGTCCAAACATCACGCAAATTGGTACACATTATCTCTATAGTCAAGTGATCGAGACGGATCGGACCGATTTTTCATATTCCATCCTGATTGGCAAATTCCGAACATTGCTGGCCCACAATAACCTACCTGACCTGGCGGAGACCTGTGCTCCGAGGAGAACTTTTTCTAGTTAGATTCTTGGTTTACTTATGTATTATTTTATTGTTAGATTACTATCTCTATGCATTTGATGTATTATCTTGTGTTGTCCTTATTGTAAATCGCTCTGGATTAAGAGCGTCTGCTACATGCCTAAATTGTAAAAAATGTGTGAGAACCACTGGAACAGAGCATTGCAATAAGCAGCTACCCACACTTTACTAACCTGTGTACCGGGTCAGCAAAGAAGTACCTTCTGTATACATAAAACACCAAATCGTTTGAGGTGGCTGTCCATGGCCAAATACACAGGAATTTGGGGGTCCTTGACATGAAAAGGTTTGAGAACCACTTTGTACGTTTGGTGTTGTGTGTGTGTGCTGGCATTATGAATAAGTGTTCCCATAAAAAGTGGTTGTACTTTCTTTCTACACCGTACACTGATCATAACACCTTGTAGCTACATGTGGCTTGAGAACCGAGTAACCCTCGCTGGATGTTGTTACCGTGGTGGACAATGTTGGACTAACCTTTAGGTCAGGAGCTGCTTGGAGACGAGAGTTATGGCCCTGTAATGAAAACAGACCAGAAACCTGAGAAATCTCTCGTTCATGTGTTTTTAGAATGCTGTGATAAGGATATGTATGGCACATTACATCAAACCAGCAGAGCCGGATGTACTGCAGGTATTACGAATATTTTAAGTCATAAAACAGCACAGATAATTTGTTTATTGTGTATTATCTATCATAATCATTTTTTCCCACCTTTCTTATTTGGACCAGATTTATTTTCTTTCTTATACTGCCCTTTGCTCTGGATGTTGTCTTTGTACCATGCGGATAGATCTAACAAACAAATTCTCATGCATATTACCCTGAAAGGGCTAAACACAGCTTTTATACTGCACTTCTGAAACACAGACACACCATTCACAATTTTCTATTTACCTAAATCTGTTTCAGATCCCTTGAGAATTGTTAGAGCTACGTAGGTCAGCTTGTTAAACATTAACTTGCAGTGTCACAGTAGTTTTGTTCTCCTCACCGCAAGTGCTTACTTAGTGCAGATTATATTCATATAGTGCTGATTTGATGAAAATAATAATACTATAATAAATATATACAGTATTAGCACAGTGGTTCTCAAAGTGGGTGACCCCCCCAGGAGTCATGGGGGAGTGGTGTACAACTGTGAGCTGTAGCTCACTGAGCATCACTTCGTGCCGCGCAATTACAACATCAATTTGGGGGTCCTTAAGACAAAAAAGTTTGAGAACCACTGGTATAGCATACAGTACATTGTACAGTACACACACACACACACAAGAGTTAGATAAATATGCTTAAAAACTTGGGAGAGAAGTCATTTAGCATCTCATGAGTACTGGCTACACACACACACACACACACACACACACACACACACACACACACACACACACACACACACACACACACACACACACACACACACACACACACACAATTATTGTTAGATAAAAATGCTTAAAAACTTACCTACTGCTTTGTGAGGTATTTGGGCTTCTGTGTCAAACTTGAGAAGTAGCCTCGGGAGAGGAGTCATTTAGCATCACATGACTACCGGCTGCTTAATTTAATTTGTGGAGTCTGACTCTGGACCACATGGTCTAAAGTGAAAGACCGCTTGTAGCATCAGGGGTCAGGGGAGGAGACTGTCTGGTTTAGCTGGAAAAATAACATTAATTCATATAAACAAATGTAACTCTACATCAGTGGTTGTAGCTGCCACGGGTTCAACAAATCTCCAAACAGACACCATACAAGACACCGTGAAAACTATAAAAAGAAATAAACATACATTTTGTTCAGTTGAGTCCGTAATCATTATGACACAGAGTCCTCTGATTAGTGAGTACACACAGGTGCATCCAATTATTGACATTTTACAATGAAGTCTTCCAAACAAAGTTTAACTTGCAATGCACACAACAATGCATCACACATCAATGAAAGGCACATAATGCAATAAGCATTTACCGTGTGCGCCTCTTGAACCATGTGCAGAACTTTGGCAATATTATTATTCTCTCTCTCTGGATCAACTCATTGTGCTTCTGAGTGATTGACAGCTTGCTTCACCCTGACCATGTGACTCTCTGCCCAATTTACCGTAAACCATCTAAGCAATGGGCACAGCATTTTTTTACCTTAAATCTTGTACTATATAAACCTTTTTAATATATTTATTTGAACTTTTAGTACAATTTATTCATAATCAAATGAATCTTTTTACCCAGTGTGTGCATGAATTTTACATAAACAAAACATATTTATAATTATAACTGAAACCAGTCTCTAACTGTCCTTCTGGGACAGACTGGAAATTGACATTTGGCCACGGACCCTCATCTGAAAAGGGTTTGAGCCAGGGACCCCCAGAAGAGAAGACTTGTTCAAATATCAACAAAATTATTCAAATGTTTTTTTTTTAAGAAATCGACATCTTGACAAAAAAAATGCTAGTCAAAAAAGCTGATGTAGGCCTACAAGCTTGCAGATCTGCTATTTTTGAATAGCCAACATATAAATGGATAAAGTGGTTGAAATGATTGTGATGCTATATCAACACATTTAGCTGGGAACCCCCCGGACCCCACTTTTGAGGATCACTGCTCAACATACTTCATCCAGTTTGTTGTATGACAAATTGTGAAGCTGATCTCCAAGTTCACAACACGTCGCATGAGCACACAACGCATTGTGAACTTGTAGATCACCATTTAGGCTATTCATTTATTTTATGTTCGAACATCAAAAAAAAATCCCCAAATAGGGACGCTGGGGTTAAATGTGTTTCAACAGGTCTGATAAATTGACAATATTTTTGTCCCACAGCATGGTTGCTCGTTTTCACTCTATTAAGACTGGGTCCTTATCTAGAATTGGAACATGGTTCTTGAACAAATTAAGGTCATTATGAGTCAAATTGCATAAGCCTCTTAACTACCATCCCACCCAATCTGCCTCCTTCACCATGTCCCCAATTCTCCTCTTCGCAAATAGGAAACACTTTCACCAGCTTTTGGTTGGCTCTTGAATCAGTCCTCCTCACCTTGTCACCTACAGAATGTCCTTGCCTTTTCTTCAACCATAATCTTAGCAGAGAGCAGAGACCTTTGTACTTTCTTCTTCATGTCCTCTCAACATCCTCACTTTCTTTTTAGTTAACCTCGTATTCACCTTCTACTGAATGAATCAACAGCAAATGGAGACTGTTTACAGGAATGTTTTCTCCTCACTTCAGTCATGAAACCTGGTGACGCCTTAACTTGATTTGGCTTTTGCGCCATTGAATGAGTCAACCAGGAAGGAAACAAAATCGCATTTGACTTCCATTGATATCTCATTGTCAACAACACATATTCGGTATATCGTTGCTGTCAGGCAGAAACCTCTTATCTCTATATTTCGTAGATTAATGCCCTAAGTGATACTACTACAGCGTCACACAAAAACATCAAAAGCAGCAGATCAACAACCTCGAAATGCAGTGCAAAGCGACGCGTTTAGAGCTTGTGGATCTTATGTTTTTGCCATTTTTGAATTTCAATCCAGAAAAGTAACAGTTATAATTTATGGATATATGAGGTTTACACCTGACAGACGATTTGTTACATCGGCTACTTCCTGTCATTCTTCTCATTAGCCATGTTTCTCTATTCCTTTTCCATTTCAAAGATTATTAAACATAGTTTCTAATCTCTGCGTTAATTTTCTCGCAAACAGAGCCAGGCTATAGAATCAGGCCCAAGTCACGGTGACGGCATAAACTTCTCTTAATCCTTCACACTTTCCTCCACTCACTGACTCAGTAATTGTGTTATGAGATTATCTTAATCCACTTAGCCAGCTTGGTAAACCATCCCCATCACCTTGGTGGTTTTAAGAGACCTTTGTGGGAGAATTGTTGAGTTTGTTAGACATTAGTTCTGTGCTCTCCTTAATCCTAAACTCGGGTGAGAGCAACAGATGTCAAACAGAAATCCTCAAATCTTTGGCTCTCTGCCCAGCACCCTGACTGCGTATATTGTCCAGTTAGTAGTGACACAAACTCACCACTACCCCCAACGGTTAATTTTGTGTATGGGCACAAATATGGCCTGTAGTGTCTTCATAAATAACGTTTTAATATGAAGTGAACTGACCCCTGCAACATGCTTAAAAGGGGATGATTTGACCACCAAAGCGGTTTACAAGTGTCATATTATATGTGCCCTCAATACCCTCAAACCTGTCGAACTACTTCTCCAAAGTGAGTGACCCACAGCCACAACTCCAGAGGGAGCGACCATGATCTGGTACCACCCACATTTAGAACAAACATGGGAAAGTTCTCATTCTACTGCTCTGCCACCAAAATGTGGAATGCACTACACCATCCATTAAAGGATGTGTAACACTGGTTTCCTTCAAAATTGGCCTGAAAAAACATCAGGAGACCAAAAGGGGAGATAAATGAGATTTTCCCATCTCTTTAGTACATAGTGTTTTGTATTTGTTGATGACATGTATTATTGAAGTGTACATTTTTTGTATGTTATGTTGATTAATTGAATACATAGAACCACAATGTAAAGTCCCCGGGACTGTTTTGTGTTATCGTTTTAGCTCACATTTCTGACTAATAAAGTATTAAATCAATACATTTTTGGGTGAGAACAAACTGTCTGACTTTAAGTAGCAATGGGCCAAAAAAAAACACTTTTTGTCTCAAAGCTGACATTTCCACACACACACACACAGAAAGGAAAAGATCATTATGTACATGAATGGGAAATGCATAAAAAGTTTATTAATTATTATTATGAATCCTTTCCACCTTTGGGAAAGGTGATGCATCGAGAAATAATAAAAAGTGAGACAAGCATAGTGGGTCCAAACAAAAACACAGCAAACGGTACTGAGCTTCTTTGTCGACAGACACAGCATTTTGATTGTGAATTAGTTTTGTTTGACCTTCTTATTATTGCTCCCCAACCCCAACAAAAAGTGCGCTGGATGACAAAGACAAAAGTAAAAAGCAGAATCCCCCACCCCCATGAAACCGTCACATCCACCCCTGTTTAACACAGGAACTAACAGGCAAGCACAGTTGGGACCGATCAACATTTCAGGAATGGAACCAAAATTGCTCATCATTTTCTCACAACAGACAACTGATCATTTATTATTCATCCCTCAATCTCTGATGAATTGAGCCCAACCCACACAGACACAAGCGTTTCAGTTTGAACTGAGAGAAGGCTATTGCCTATGGAATGTTGAGCCTGTAAGTTAGTTTTTTCAGGTTCTGAAAAAAACCCAGAAAGATGTAAAAAGCGCTTTCTTAACGTGGTATACATTTCAATGTTTTGTTCCTCTGGTAATCATTTGCATCAAGAGATACACATCTTAGACATGTTTCTCGAAGAGAGCTTTTTTCCCCCCTGTGCCATAATGACAAATTTACAATTCTGGGTTTTCAGGAAAGCAGAGACCCTCATTTATATACGGAAAACTTTGTAAAAGTAAGGAGTGAGTTGAGTTCTACAGTAGTCCTTGTCCCTATGCGGGATGTGGATGTGTGTATGTATATATACATGTTTTGATCAGAATTTAACCGTCCACTGCTTCACGCTGGCATCGTGAGAGGTGGTGACGAGGGTGTGCTCATCCACCCAGGCCAGGCCGCTGACATGGTGCAGCTTGTGGGCATCTGTGGACATCAAAATATCAAAACAACACGTGTCACAAGGTGATAACTTGTAAAAAGGGTATCTATTAAAGCAAAATGTTAGTTTTACTAGCTCACAACACATTGAGATTTTTGATACTTTTGCATGACATCGTCGTGTCGTATGATGCGGCAAATCCATTAAGACCGGGAAAGCATTCGTGTCATTTTTAGATTTATTTGGCCATTAAAAAAATAGCAGATATACAAGGAATTAATACAGAGACCTGATTTAACAACAGCAAAACTATATCGAAAATCCGTCCATAAACTCTAAAACACCGCTCATATTATGTTTTAGATTCTCTTAGGAAGGCACTGAACAGATTACAGCAGAAAACACTTTGAAGCCCTACATGAGCAGTGTTTTGGAGTTTATGGCAAATAAATTCCATTCATCACGTTTTCTTTCTTTATTTTTGGATTCTTGATTCACCGTTAAGGAATGTTTTACAAACAAAAACTCTCCGTGACTCAAAGACCTCACCGGGTAGGTGAATGATAGAAATAAAGTAATTTCTTTTTTTAAGAGGTTAAGGGGTATTGTGTCATTTCTATCCACAAGATGGTGCTTGTGTTCACTTAAAAAGAGCCATGATGTAAATGTTATACTGTGTTATTCACAGAAAAGAACCTGGAAATATCTGAGGGAGATGTTGAAAATGTTTGAAATAATTCCCTGAACGCAAGTGTACCATTATGCCCGAGGTAGCCTGTTTTGAATCATTCACTTTGTGACAGACTCACAGACCTGTGTTTACAAACCTCCTGAGATGGCTGCTATGGTAGAATGCTGTATAAACGCTCAGTGCAACCAGTTATAATTATGCCATAGCCAAAAAGAACACGTTTCTTTCGAGAAAAAAACTGAACAAAACAAAAAAACATGAAAAGTAACTTTGCTGAAGGGGGGTGAAGTTAGATGCAGAGTTGCAACATAAATGAGAAAGCAAGGCGTCTGTCACAAAAAGTGTTCCAGGTTTATTACGCTAATAACCCAGGAGAAATGTTACATATCGTTGCTGTCGGGTAGAAACCTCTCCATATTCTAACTTTGTTTGTTTTTTTGTAAATTAAACGCCCTACTTGATCATATTACAGCGTCACACAAAGGCATAATAAGTAGCAAATCTGCAAGCTTCAAATGCAGCGCGAAGCGATGCGTTTTGAACATAAAACATATGAGGTTTCCACCTGACAGAGACGATATTGTACCTTTAAGCTCTAACATAAGGTACTCGGGTACAATAAAAATGAAAAAAAGCGTAAAGAGCGTTTTCCTTTTCATTTTACATTCAGCACCTGCCACACTTTAGGTTTGGATACGCATGTCCTTCCTTCCTTTTTAATGTCTACCATATGTTCTCAGCATTCATCAACATGCTGTAACTGATGAGTTGGGACTTTTCAGGTGTGCTTCCAAGCATGAAATGTCCTTAGCGACATATACACGACAAGAACACATAAATGATGCACGGACAATACCACATTTTAAGTATAACTTTCCGATGCCATAGTTAATGGGTTTTGCATTTCTGGATACAATTTCAGGACCAGTTAAATAATTTAAAAGCCTAAAGTACGTGTTGTGTTTGCAGGAACCTACCTGCCATCCTGATTCTCTTATCCGAGTCGTTAACAGTCCAGACAAAGACCATCATGTCCATCCCGCCGCTGGCAAAGTGCTCATTATCAGGTGACCAGGCCAGGGTCACGATCTTTGCGTGGTGTCCATAGAACTCATCTTTGACCTAGTAGGGATTAGGGAAATGGCAGAAGAATGCAAAACAGTTACAACTTCAGTTCATACATCAGTGGTTCTCAAACTTTTCCCATGTCAAGGACCCCAAAAATGATATGCATTTGGCTGCGGACCACCCATCAAAAAAAATGATACCCATCAAAATGCAAATGATAGTAAATGATAAAACATACTTGTAAACATGGTTTAACAAATACTTATGAATAAGTTAAATAACTGAACCGAGTCCTACCAACACTCATTCATAAAAGAGACACAATCGATTGAAAAAATGATATTATTGTTCTCCCCATATTGTTGAAGGGGAAATAATTAAATAACGGACAGTGAGTCAATAAAAAATTCACACTGTGCATATTTAATCACTGTGTCCATTGGACATGACGATGAATGCAGCCATACAATTATGGTTTACGTCTGCAGAAAGACTTTAATCACAGCATAACTAATGCATGTTCAAACAAACTTTTGTCGTGATGCTATTTGTGATGCTATGTATACATTGTTGCCGTCGGGCAGAAACCGCTTATGTCCAACTTTTGAGGTAAATTAACGCCCTACTAGATCATACTACAGCAGCGTCACACAAAAGCATCAAAAGTAGCAGATCTGTAAGCTTCGAGCTCGCTTTTGAGCTTGTGGGTCTGCTACTTTTGGCACTTTTTAATTTGAATCCTGAAATACTTTGAAATCCATGTTTTGGACACATGCGAAAAAACACAAACAGTTAGAATATGGAGATGAGAGGTTTCTCCCGCCGGCAGCGACGATGTGTTCGATAACGGGCGTGGGCATTATTTACCGCGTAGCTGTCTGCAACGGTGAAGATCGTGACGACCTTCTTCTCGTCCGTGACAGCGAGGTAGGCTCCGTCGTTGGAGTAGGCCATGTCGGTGACGGGCCCCTTCACCTCCATGCTCTGGCCCTCTTCCTTCAGCGTGTTCCCCTGGATGGAGTACAGGTGCACCTTCCCAGTCTGAGGAGGAGAGATCATGGCAAGACATTGGAACGTATATATTCAAAGATTTGCACAAAATGTTCACGATTTTTCAAAAATAGCAGATATACAAGCTCATAGCGCTATGAGCTTGTATATCTGCTAATTTTGAATAGCCAAAAGAAATCTTAAAAAGGACACACAGCTGCGTTCCCGGTCTAAATAGGTTAGATTTGCACAAAATGTTCAAGACTTTTCAAAAATAGCAGATATACAAGCTCATCGCGCGGCACTCGGTGCTGCGCTATGAGCTTGTATATCTGCTATTTTTGAATAGCCAAAAGAAATCTTAAAAAGGACACACAGCTGCGTTCCCGGTCTAAATAGGTTAAAACCAAATTACAATGATCCAAAGTCAGTTTCCATGCACACCTATAATGTGATTATAATCAGATTTAGCACCTTAAGTCTGATTAACTTCACTGCCTTAAGATCGTAATGAGTGGCTGGAGTTGGGTTGAGCTGTAGCCATTTCAGAGCTGAGCACCTACTCCTTAAAGCAGTGGTTCTAAAAGTGGGGTTCGGGGACCAGCAGGGGTCCTTGGGAGGGTACCAGGGGGTCCCCAGCCAAATGTGTTTTACAAGCATTACAAACATTTTAACCACTTTGTTGTCAATTTATACTTTCGCCATTTAAAAATAGCAGATATATAAGTTCACAGTGCATCACAAGCTTGTACAAAAACTCAAGTTTGAATTTGAACTAATTCCGTACTGGGTTTTGTGGTGTTATATATTTGGCAGAATCGGCTTTGTTTGGGTTCCTTCAATATTACACTTACATTTGTATTCTCCCAATAGCAGTTATTCAGAAGGAGGCACTCATATAAATACTTGTTACAGTAGACTTGACTAGTGTAACAGTGTCTTTACAGGTCTCCCTAAAAAAAGCAATCAGACGACTGCAGTTGATTCAGAACGCTGCAGCTCAAATCCTTACTAATCCTTACTAATACCAAGAAAGTGGTGCATATCACTCCAGTTCTTACACTGGCTCCCTGTGTGTCAAAGAATTGATTTCAAAATGTTACAGTGGTCTATAAAGCTTTGAATGGATTAGGGACAAAATACATTTCTGATCTTGTGCGATATCATCTGGGAAAGGTCTGCTTGTTGTCCCTAAAACCTTAAATAAACGTGGGGAAGCAGCATCAAGTTTTTATGCACCAAATATTAATATCTGGAACAAACTCCCAGAAAACTGTAGGTCTGCTGATACTCTTATTTGTTCACACACACACACACACACACACACACACACACACACACACACACACACACACACACACACACACACACACACACACACACACACACACACACACACACACACACACACACACACACACACACACACACACACACACACACACACGTTATTTTTTACTTCTTTTGTTTTATGCATCCTAATGTTATTGTATAAATGTGTTTCCTTTGCTTGATGTTGTGTGTAAAGCACATTGAAATGCATTGTTGTTGAAATGTGCTATACAAATAACTGCCTCGCCTTGCCTTATCTGCTTCCTCTCACCTAGCATAAATAATAATTAGGGTTGTCCGATATTGGCTTTTTTACCGATAACCGATATACCGATATTGTCCAACTCTTAATTACCGATACCGATATTTTCCCGATATCAATTTTTATGCTAATATCGGCCGATAATATCGGGAGGCCGATAAAATCGGACATCCCTAATAATAATGTATTGTGCCCTTTGGTGCTTCGACTGTGGGCTATACATTAATGTGAGAGCAAATCGATATGTGGAATATGCTCCTCCTATGTTCCTAGGACTATATAGACATAATGTAGAGGGAGTGTCTTCGGTCATTAATCACATGCCATGTACTGTAGCATATAATCTGGAATAAAAATGAGAAGGTTCTATAAGCAACCCATGTAAACCACTAACTCAAACTATTACCTTAATCTGGTTAGTCACAGTAATTGGGTATGTAAAAGGTTTTGGGTTTCTAAGATGATATTACACAAAGGCCATGTCAGAGGTAACCAATTTGACAACCGAGAAGATATGCTTCAGTTTGGACATATTATGTCCAAAACTGCTACTAAAATAGCTAAAGTAGCAGAAGTGCTGCGTTTCGAGATTGTAGATCTGCTACTTTTGATGCTTTTGTGTGACGCTGTAGTATGATCAAGTAGAGCGTTAATTTACGAAAAAAAACTAAAAAGTTAAAATATGGAGATAAGAGGTTTCTGCCCGACAGCAACGTTTTGACAGCAAAAACACGATTTATTATAGCTAACTGCGACACATGTGGGTTCAAGATTCAAGAATTTTACTATTAAATCATATGCACGTGCAATTCTTAAGAGTTGACCTTTTTTTGTTATAGTTATGTAAATCTCATCCTAGAGTGCATTCATCTTCATCTAACTTAACTTGTGTAGCTGTAGCCCTAATGTTATTAGTACTATGCTGTAATATATACCGTTGCTGTCGGGCAGAAAGCTCCCATCTCCATGTTTAAACTTGTTGTGTTTTTTCGTAAATTAACACCATACTTGATCATACTACAGCCTCACACAAAAGCATCAAAAGTAGCAGATCCACAAGCTCCAAACGCGGCGCAAAGCGCCGCGTTTTGAGCTTGTGGATCTGCTACTTTTGAATTTGAATCCTGAAAAGTAACAGTTTTGGACATATGAGGTTTCCACCGGACAGAGACGATATGCTAAAACAACACACCTGTAGTCCTTCTAAGGACCTTCCTTCCTAGTCCTGATTCCAGGTCCACTGCAGTGGAGGCAATGATAAACTGTTGACACAACTCCCTTCACGGACAGGGCGACGCGGTACAGACTCATTTGGCTTCAGAACGGTTGCGGAAAAGTCGAGCTATAACTAACCCTGACACATTAAAAGGGCAACCATGTTTTTTGTGTGCGATTTCGACTTACAGCATCCCCCACTGCAGCAGTACCGCCTCCAGGGTGCAGGGCTCCGGCCTCTGGCTCGTAGCCCAGGCTGTCCAAAGAGAACACCTTCCTCTTGTCCTTCATCAGGACCAGCTGCGTACAGGGAAAAGAATTATATGGCATAACACATGGATGAAAGCAAAAGCTAATCTCAAGACTGAAAATGTTTGTATGACCAAGTCCTAACGTGTGATTTGTGAAACACTTGCGCCGTTTCCTAAGATGTAAAATGATGACTTGTATTTGTATCGTTCCTGCTGTTCTCCATACCGCCAACCAGGTGAAGAAATCACAGACTGAGGCTTTAACCTTTGCTTTTATATGAAATATCTGTGACGATTAAGATTTCATGGAAGACACCACTTTGACCACTTCAAATACTCTGACATAATAACCAAAAATAGCGTATCTACAAGCTCTCAATGCGCCGCAGACACATTGTGAGCTTGTAGATAGGCTATTTTCACTGCACAACATGCTTCCATAGAAGACATGCTGGCTTCTATAGAAGCCAAATGACTGAAATCAGACATGGAAACTGAGAACTTTAATCCATGTGTAATATATGTACACATAAAAAGGTCAAGGAAATGTATAAAAACATTTTAAAAATATGAAATGTTGATGTAGAAGTGAAGGGGAGGGGAAGGACTATGCAAGATTACCTGGCCAATGCACACAGCCAGCGTCAGCCCCCCTGGTGCTACTGACACACATTTAGGCTGGGAATCCATCTTCACCAAATCTGAGGCACTGGAGTAAACAACAGAATTATCAAACTTGGTAATCAATTAAACAACAGCAGAACGCAAGATTTCACAGCCCTCCCAAACAAGTCCATGTCATTGTAGTGTACTGTACCTGTACTCCTTTTTGTTGAGGTTGACGAAGCGCACTGTATCGTCCATGCTGCAGGTCACCAACTGGCCTGCGTCATCCACCACCATCTTGCTCACCTGGTTGGTATGGCCCTTGCCCGAGAATTCGTCATTCTCCCCAGTTTCTGAATCCCAGTAATGTGAACACAGGATTAAGGAGGAATACTTTCAGCAGGACAGGAATAACTGAACCAAAGCAAACTCGAAATTAGGGAAACGCCTATCTATAAATCCTGTCTAAATGGCTGTCTGTCTGTGTCCCTTTTATGCCCATAGATCCCCAAACTTCTCCCAAGTTGGAGCATCATACCCGACTGCCTTCATAGACAGGTGTTTGTTCAGCTTCTTCTTAAAGGCAGGAACACTACTTGACGTAACCAACAACCAACAACAATCCAACAACCGCAGGGGGAAGGCTGTTCCATGTTGTTATAGCAGAGTGGAGGAAGCTCCCATCAAGGCATTTGGTGTTTGACTTGAGGATTTTCAGGGCATGAATTGGTAGTACCCTCCGGGTGATTTGGTATCAGTACTCTGATATTAAATATTCTAAGGGTATTGCGACACTGTACTATGACATTGGTTACTGACATGACGTCATAGTATCCGCTGGCAATGGGTATTGCACTAGTTAGGACAAAGACAATAAAGATGATATATAATAATGATAACCAATACATTTGGCAGCTGGATTAAAAACACCCGCAAGAGTCAATTGTGTTATTGGCCAGTGGTTCTCAAAGTGGGGTCCGGGGACCCCCAGGGGTCCTTGAGGGGGTTCCAGGGAGTCCCCAGCAAAATGTGTTAATACAGCATCACAATCATCTTAACCACTTTATCCATTCTTACGTTGGCTATTCAAAAATAGCAGATCTACAAGCTCACAGCGTTATGTTTAAAAGTTTTTTTTAAACATAAATCTTCTCTTCTGGGGGGCCCTGGCACAACGCCTGGGGGTCCGCGGCCAAATACATCAATCTGGGGGTCCTTGGCATGAAAAAGTTTGAGAACCACTGATAGGACTTGCTGGCAAAGTGATACTAGATGCTAATGAGAACATGCACTGTATTTAAGCAAGAATACATAAAGAGAAAGCACTGTAATTAAGCATGAACACATAAACGAGGCCACCTGCTGGCGTTGTGTGCCAACTGGTTAACAGCAGCATTTGAGCAGTGAAAAGGATATTGATGTGTCCATCATGACTGCCGGTGTAGATGGTTGTCCGGCCTTCGTTTTTGTGAACCGTTACAGACTGTATGGATTTGCTGTGACCCTGTAATAATAATAATTGAAAAATGGAAATGTGTATAACGTGATTCATATTGGGCATCACAATGTGCTTTACACAACAAGTATAAAATAAAATTGAATATAAATATTAGCCATATGCACACAGACACACAACAGTAGTATAAACAGCAATATAAAACTGTCCAAAACTTCAAATAAAAACAATTGCAAAAACTAGCCGATCTACAAGATTAAAACGCGTTGCTTCTCGCTGCGTTTCGAGCTTGCAGATCTGCTATTTTTGATACTTTTGTGCGACGGGAAATATGAACCCTTGGATATCCATTACAGTCCCAAGGAGAATTTTAATGAATTGTGAAACTTGGCAATGATATGATCCCAATAATGAAAAGACGTGCCAAGCCATTCAACAACAATTTGGCAGCTAATGATGGAACCATTTGTATGATGTGCCCCCATTTCCTGTCCGTTTTCCATGCCTTATTCTGCCTGTGAGGAATCATAATGAGCGTCTGTTATTTTATAAGCTCTAGACCTCAAAGAAGAGTCAAGCTTTATATAAACTGGTTGTGTATTCATAAGACATGAGCGACAGCACTCCCACACGTTCTTTGTTTCTGGTTAATGGGGTGGGTGAACTTAGAAAAAAAGAGAAAAAGAAGAAACAGAGACGATATTCTCTTGGAAATTGGAGGCAACATCCACAAAATGGACCCGTCGGGAGGAAACCTCCAAAACTGTTACTTTTCAGGATTCAAATTCAAAACTTAAAGTAGCAGATATACAAGCTCGAAACGTGTCTATGACGCTTTTGTGTGACGTTGTAGTATGATCAAGTAGGGCGTTAATTTACAAAAAACACACAGTGTTCCCGGCTTGAAAACCTATAACAAGGCAATGTTCCACGTCTAAATGGGTTATTAGTCAGAAATTAGACATGTAGGCTAAAAAGGATAACACAAAAAAAGTCTTGGGGGCTTGTTTCCATTGTGGTCCTATGCATTCAATTCATCAACAGAGCATCAAATATTACATATTAATACATATTGTCAGCAAATATAAACGGCTAACACAGCTAAACAGCTTGTTGATCTGCTACTTTTCAATTTGAATCCTGAAAAGTAACAGTTTTGGACATAAAAGGTTTCCACCCGACAGACACGACATATCAACATTGATTAGAATTGTTTTGAAAAGGTTCTTCAGAACACTTAGGTCAGGATTTAGAAGGCGTTTTCTTTTTTGGGATAAAGTATTCAATCAATAAAAGACTGACCTTAATAACGCGCAGGGGCCGGTCTGGGTTGTTCTTGTCCAGGTAGTTGATGTATCCCGACAGGGAGATGCTGAGGAGGTGGTCTCCCTGCCACAGGCAGCCCAGCTGCTGGTCCATGACATCAGGGCCCATGTTGAAGGTGGTGACAGCTGTGCCCGCTCCCACGTCCCACAGCTTCACCGTCTTGTCCCCCGAGGCAGAGATCAGCTGGGAGCCGTCAGGGCTCCAGCTCACCTGGATGGGAGGAGGAGGAGGTTAAAGACCAAATCAGTGATGCACAGCGACTTGTTGTTGTCTCCTCTCCGCCTCTGAAAGCACTGGGTTGTTAAGGCTGTGACGATAATGTATGACAGTGGTACTCAAACTTTTTTCAAGTCAAGGACCCCCAAATGTATATGAGAAGATACAATTACTTGTATCAATTATTGGATACAATAAGGATACAATTATTGTGATGCTAAAAATGTGGCTGAACATTGGAACAGACATTTTCAATTTCTGTTTGCCTTTTAGGCTTTGAAAACTAAAAGTGCAGGTACAGTATAACAAATAACTACTATGGCTAAAACAGACCATATATTTTATACTTTCAAAACAAAATAGCCGGTCTACAAGCTCACAATGTGTTGCATTGTGGCATGTTCAGAGCTTGTAGATCTGCCATTTCCACTTTTTTCCTCCCTTAAAAAAATAAAAATTAACAGATGAACTTATACCGATTGACGATTATGCAAAATAATTGTGATTATCTAAAATAATTGTGATTAGGCCATCATGTAATAATATTGACATGCCTAAGGTTTGTATGACAAATTAGGTATGTTGCATACTGGTGGGGGGAATTGCCAATAACGGCATGCATTGAATGGTCTTACAAAACATAATAAAAATACAGTTATGGCTACCACTCAGATTAGTGGAACAAGAAAACAAATAATATCCAAGTGAGCAAGTGCACTAATAGCCAAACCTTTTATTAAGTTGGATAATTTGATTATGTGCAACCTTAAGTCATTTAAACACAGAAGATATTAATTCCAAGAAATCACACTTACTGCATAGATTCCGCCATCATGTGCTTTTTCTCCACCAAGTGAGGATATCTTTTCACCAGTCTTTCCATCGTACAAGTGGATCTGTGAAATCATGATGAAGGCAAGAAATTAATCGATCATTTTCCCCATTAAACAGGATTATCGTCACTGTCGGGTGGAAACCTCATTTGTCCAAAACTGTTACTTTTCAGGATTCAAATTCAAAAATAGCAAAAGTAGATCCACAAGCTCAAAATGCGTTGCTTCCTGCCGTGTTTTGAGCTTGTGCATCTGCTACTTTTCATGCCTTTGTGTGACGCTGTAGTATGATCAAGCAGGGCGGTAATTTTACAAAAAACACAAAAAGTTAAAATATGGAGATAAGAGGTTTCTGCCCGACATCAGCGATAAGTCACAGTGTCAGTTATTATTGGCTGTGAACTTGTTGGCATAGGACCAGACACTCACTTGACCATCAGCACTAGCTGTAGCAATTCGGCTTCCATCTGGGGAGAATCGTACACAGTTGACGAATCGGCTGTGATCCTTTTGACAGTCAGCAGAAAGAAAAAGGGGATTAGGAGAATTAACCTCAAACAAATTAAAGTGAATTAAGCATAAAGGTGCGTTTTATCCATCAAGTAGTGATTGTTATTTTATCTGGGACATCACCTGGCTGTGGTTTAGCTGGGTGTTATGACTAAAGACGATGAGGTTGTGTGCAGAATGAGGAACCACGACAGAGAGGGACATGTTAGGTCAAGGAAGTGGATTGTCTCTTCCCTTTCTGTTTCAAAGCAGACCTCTCTGTCCTTACATGGGCTAGTGCTGTGCTGAGACGACAGGCAGCCCTGGATCAACGGATTTCAGACCATTGTTCTTGACCTCAACGGAAAATGTGACTAACATGCTTCCTATGAAAAGTATGGATGATGTGCTGTGCTAAAATGAGCCACACAAGTGCTAAACCATTCCTGAAAGTGTTGGTTTAATTCTCAAAATGTAACGATTGACAGATAAGGGTAATTTTTTACACTTTCAGAGTTGAAATAACACAAAGGAAGGTCATTACCTTCTGATACCTTTATTATATTTGTAACTTTTCAAATTTGTAATTTACTTCCCTCTAATGTAGCCTGACAGCGCATTGCGAGTTCGAGTCTGTTCCCGACGATCTTTTCTGCATGTCTCTCCCCAAAGTAACCAATATTAGACAGGTAGCCTTGTCAGGCCCACCTGTACAATCCAACAGCCTTATTTATGCTTGGAGCGACAAGTGTCGAGCGAAGCATCGCACAACGAAAGTGACAAAACGTGTCACATCCGCTGTCGGTGCTTCTGGTAAATTGCATCATCTGACCACATTAACTTCATTGTTTACATTTTCAGTTGGTGAGTCACAGACAGCATTTTTAATGCCCAAATCAGTCTTAAAGTTTAAACACTCATATTAAAAGGTAACACAAGGAGCAAAATCTCAGCCCACATGTGAACAACTATAAGCACATTCTCAGCCTCAAATGTTTTGCAAAACACTACACACATTTCGCCATAAGATTCAGAAAATCTAACACGGTGTTCACTTTCTTATTTGCCATTTCAAAGCACTGCCAATCAAAATGCCAAACCTATGAACCAATTGATCAGACACAGCCGTCAGGTGTACCGAGTCCGACACTTGGCTTAAGAGTCAACACTGAAGTGAGAGGTAGAGGAAGACCTGGAGGACGCCTGCGACTGAACTGATATAGGGTCTGGGCAAGGATGGATTCACCATTCAAGACCATTCTTCCATCTCTGTCTTGCAAGAGAGAACATTGCCTGTGTGATGTGGATTGTAGATGCTTAATGCTTACATGACTGACTCACAAATCTGCCTTGTTACTTAAAGAAAATGCAGTTCATAACTCCATGTTGCATGTAACAACTAGGCCTAATATGTAAGAAGAAGGATCTAAACCAAAAGCAGTTATCTAACACAGGTCCATGATAAAACAAGTTCTCACATGTCGTAGTCGTGTAGGAATTCTGAGCTAAGCACTGCACACTGAAAATTCTGGTAGACGTCCACAGGGTGAAAGGCTAAAGTTGGAGAATGAAATTCACACATATCCAAAGAATGTATGGGGGGTGAAATGGCCAGAAATGGACAAACATATACACTGTCAAGGAGCTGCAGAACGGAGGAAACTGGAGAGCAACCAAAAATGAGGCCCAAGAAGAGAAAAAAAGGGGGCAAAATCCAAAGACACTTCGTCATCCCAACATAGTTAAAGATTCTGACTGTGGAAATCTGACACCTATTATTTTTAGATACAACTGGAAACAACTGCAAACTACAAGATAACCATGGATAAGCTGTGATTTGGCAATAATGTAGCACCATAATTAAGCCAACTGAAATATTTGTTCCAACTTAAATCTCTTCTTACTTCATAGACAGCTCCCTAGCAGCACACAATACCACTTTCCTAAAGTTGCTAAATGCCTTAAAAAAAAAGAAAAAAATGCTTTTTACTCACGGCTATTGTGGCCTTGAACTTGAAGGGGGGTCCTTCAGAGAAGGCACAAGAGGTGTCATCACTACCAGTGATCATGCGGTATGGCCGTGTCTGCTTGAGATCTACGCTGTTGATGACTTTGGAGTGGCCAAACACCTCTCCCACTGAGGAGCCGGTGTTGGCTAAGAACACAGCACCAAACCTGAGGTGAACACAAAATATGACAAGTTATGTAAACATAAAACAACCACAACTGTCCTCTAGGCAAATGTCACGAATCACAATTATGACATTTTACTTGACAATTAATTGTCACTCAAATAATTGCGATTAAGGATTAAATTTGCGTTTCTGTCATTGAACATTGGAACATTATGAATACATATTAAATTTCAGTTTGGCTTTTAGGCTTCGTAAACAAAAGTTGCACAGGGCAGATATGAAAAATAACTTACCTATTTATTACATGCTTAAAATAATAGAAATTTTCCAAGGTGGTTTTGAGCTTGTAGATCTGTTATTTCCACTTTTTTTTTTTAAATGTTTGAAAATATATGAACATTTTTAACATGCGATTATCTCAAATAATTGCAATTAGGTGATCATGTAATAATTGTGACTAGCATACTGTCCTCAGAAGGAACCCTTCAAGGAAATAAAATCCATTAACACCAAAATGAATTGTCATACAGTAGCTGTTCATTGTCAACATGTTAATCATGTGCATGTTTTAACAATGTAATTTATGAACAACCGACAATGACCAGTTTTAGTGGGACTCGCTGCAAACGTTTACACAAAAATGTATGTATACGTTTGAAACCAAGCATACATTAAAGCAGCTTTCAAACAGTGAATAGTACATTGTATACATCATGGACAATTCACTGTCAGTAATTGGCAGTTATAGTGATATAACACTGTGATATTGGCACCACACCAAAACTGATATAACACTGTGATATTGGCACCACACCAAAACAAAGTCATTGAAAAATACAGATACCAAGCAAAAATGATGGAACTACTTGAACCAATATCGTTTAAGAGGTCAGACTCTACTTCTCCCAGTGGAAGCGACCTCCGATGGGATTTGCAGTTATGACGATGTGAGTTTAATGAGAGGTTGAGCACTTCTGTCTTTTGACCAGCAGTGTGAAGCCTAATTTATGCTGTGTCGCGTGCCGGAAACGGCCGAGGATAGCAGACCTACAAGCCCACAACGCGTCGCATCCGTGACGTGTTGTTGTGGGCTTGTAGGTCGGCTATTCTCTGCGCAGGACACCGTCACGGGCAAAGTATGAATCATTAGTATACTCCAAGTATAAACATTTTGTGTAGTTTACACTGCTGTGTGGTTCCAAGACCCCCCCCCATGAGACCTACTTATCTCGTCCCTCGCCCACAACAGCGAGCCTCTGGCTGTCCTCCGTCCAGGCAATATCCTTGATCCTCCCACCAAACGGCTGGTACTCGTATTTGAGCAAGTGCTCCTTTTGGGTGGTGTCCCAGATTCTGATCTTTCCGGACACATCTGAAAGAAACGCAGGCAAGGAGAGATACAGTAATCACTGCTGTGGAACTTGCCCACATTCTTTTGTCAACACAATCGGTAGTGCAGTGGTTCTCAAAGTAGTGGGGTCTGGGGGACCCCCAGGGGTCCTTGAGGGGGTTCCAGGGGGTCCCAAGCAAAAGGAGCAACGGTAAATACTTAAGCATATTAGATTTTTCAGTGACACATTGTAAGCTTGTAGAAAATGTTTTTAAAAAAATGACAAATCATGACAAATCTTTACAAATCTTCTCTTATGGGGGTTCCTGGCACAAAGTCTTTTAAAGATGGGGGTCCGCAGCCAAACACATAATATTTGGATGTCCTTGACATGAACAGATATGAGAACCACTGCAGTAGTGCATGTCAAATATGTGTGGCTAACAACACCATGTGTAGCTTACCTCCGGAGGCGATGTAGAAGCCACTGGGAGAGTACTTGGCAACAGTCACTTGGTGTGGGTGCTCTGTGTAGATGTCAGCTATCGCAGGGTTCTGCCAACGACAGGAGGAGAGACATTAGACATCTGTGTCTGACGCCGATATGGGACAAAGCGGCCAAACCATTTACGCCGCATGACACTTCAAAATGTATTATTCAATCTCAGGTCAAGATAAATGAAGCCTACGTCGATGTTCCTGATGATGACACTCTTCCCGTTGGTGTAGAGAAAATTGACGCCTTTGGGATCTCCGCCGAGCACTTTGGCGACGCCCCTCTCCATGTTAGGGAGGCTGGCGAATACGTGTTCTGAGGACAGAGGCGAGGGCCATGATCATCAAGCATCATTTTACACAAACACGCACACACACACACACACACACACACACACACACACACACACACACACACACACACACACACACACACACACACACACACACACACACACACACACACACACACACACACACCTTAAGCCTAATGTATACTTAGTTGCATGCCAGTGACGTGCTCAGTAAATAGCAGATCTACAAGCTCACGATGCGTCACATTCGCGACTCGTTGTGAGCTTGTAGATCTGCCATTTACAGCATTCAACACCAGTGTGCAACTTAGCTTAACACTTAGATCACCTGGTGGCTATACACAGTAAAATGCCCAGTAAATGTTTCCACTTGTAACTCTGAGAGAGTGAACAAAATGATCCAAAATATCCTTTACAGGTCATCATTTTGTTCCATCTGGTACACTGTCTGTCAGAGTTAAAATAGGCCAACACTCAGGATTCTTTAGGCTACACAGACATGCCGGGTGACAGCGACCCCCCCTGTGCTACACAACAAGCCCCCCTCTCTGTCACTTCTCTGTCATAACAATGCATTGTGTTGTGCATAAAAAATGCACGCACAGCTATTCTATTTCCTCCCAAAAGTATTAGTACAGGCAACAAGGCTAAAGCTAATGGAAACCTTCAGTCATGGGTGGTGGTCGTGCACCTCTCAGCCACAGGCTCATTCACACACAATGTGGGTTTTTAAAGGCATAAGAGAAGGTTAACATGTTATAACAGTGTTATTCTTCCTCCCATTGACAGAGTTCATTTCTATCAGAAATGTCAGAATGGGTATAATACTATGGGCGAGGCTACAGCTCATATAGCTAAGTAGGCTAGGTGGGCTCGAGCTCCCCCGTTAATACATATTCTGTAAGAATTAAATGAATTAAACATACAAGTACATGACGATAATACGGGCAGAAACTTACTGGCTTCGAGCGACATCTTTTCGCTGCTCGTTGTGTTGTTTGTGTAGTTGTTGTTACTCCTTCCTAAATGAATGGAACGGGGCGAGTGGACACGGCGGAGTGAGTCAGTCAGTCAGTCTGGCTGCTGAATACAAACACGGAAGTGAGCGCTCGGCTCGAGACGTCTCGCCATGCCCATATATGGTAAACTCAGCTCCTACGCCACAGACTCGCCCCAATGAGGAAATGACGTCAGCTTGAAATAACCCCCCCACCAATTAAAATACCCCATGAAAATACCCCATAAGGAACATGATGAGATGTTGAGGTGAGGCAGGCAGCCTGTATTAACCACTGTGTCATCATCACATTCAAATAGAGCAGTGGTTTGGTTCTCAACCTTTTTCATGTCAAGGACTCCCAAATGAATGTGTATTTGGCCCTGGACCCCCATCTGATTTATATTTCAAAAATATTTCTAAAATATCTCTAACATATTTCAAAAATATTTCTAAAAATATTCAAAATGATTCACTTTTTTGTTTCAAGATTTTCTGAAAATAGCAGATTTACAAGCTCACAAGCAGATCTACAAGCACACAATGCCACACGTGTGGCATTGTGTGCTTGTAGATCTGCTATTTTCAAATAGCCTACGTATATAGCCTACATTAGCTTTAGTTTCATTTTTATGCTATATTAACTAATTGTGCTGTAAGACATTTTCATGTCAAGGACCCCCAAATTAATGTATTTGTCCACAGACCCCCATACCAGATTTGTGTTGTTAAAATGTTTAGAAAAATATAAAAAATGTAATGTTTTTTTCAAGCTTTGATTGAAAATAGCAGATGCATAGGTTTAAAGTGCTTATGTGGGCTTGTTTTCATAGACATGGTTGCTTATTTCTCACACTAGCTGTCTGTCTAGTTTTGAGGTGAGGCAGGCAGCCTATATTAACCGTCCATGACTATGTCATAAAGCCTGTGTGTGTCATCACATTCAAATAGACATGTCCCTGCAAAACAGGACAGGAAAGCCCCTACTGCTGGCCACACTACTATCTGTGTGATGGTTAATAGGCCTATACAATACCGTCAATTCACTTTTTATCATCATTAAGATTTTTATTGTTATATGGTGCCTTAATTGTGCTTGAAAAATGCAATACAAATACATTATTATTACTCTTTCACTTTCTAAACATGACACACCAATTGGTCAAGCCTCACGTGACACGTGAAATACTGTGATCTGATTGGCTAGTGACGCCACCGGGCCTATATATACATGGCATCACTCTGACAGTGTCTCCGCCACTGTCAGAGTGAGGTAAGACGGGAACCATGAAATGGCTGCATGGCTGATACATAATTGGCAGATAGGACAGATAGGACATTTATATAGACAGGAGGGATATGACATAGGACACTTATACAGACAGGAGGGATAGGACACTCACACAGACAGAACGGAAGAGGACACTTACCCAGACAGGTTGGATAGGACACTTACATATACAAGAGGGATAGCGACCTATAAATACATGTGTCGCTGTGATAAGCCAGATTCCAATACCGAAAATCCGGCCACTAGCTCACTCCCAGACCTTCGAACCGGAAGTAGTCAAGTAGTCGCGGTCCAATTGTTCCTATCTGTCTTATTGGACAGATAGGACAGATAGGACACTTATATAGACAGGAGGGATATGACACTTACATAGACAGGACGGATAGGACAGGAGGGATAGGACACTTACACAGAATGAACGGAAGAGGACACTTACCCAGACAGGATGGATAGGACACTTACATATACAAGAGGGATAGCGACCTTCGCGACCTTCGAACCAACACAAGTCTTCTGGCGGAGAGTTGTGCTCCGAGGAGCACTTTTTCTAGTTATTATTATTCTAATTATCTATAATTGATCACTATATTTCACTATAATTTAAATGGCCATGCCATGGTGTTCGTCAGGGGTCTGCCAGTACACCACTGCCTCCAAACTTGGCACAAAATATCGGTCAGTGGTCTGGTTATTATTATTTGTGCCAGCATTCCAGACAAATTCCTGGACATAAAACATTGATTATGATGGCTGAGCTGCTATAAAATACCTGATCACTGATCCTATTGGAGAAAAAAAGAAGAAAAGAAAAAGAAAAGACTACATAGTTTGGGGATCTATAATAACACCTCTTCTACATTGTCTTGCATTTTAATTAATTGAATTCCTTACAAGGCTTTGGTCAAAATAATCACCTGTGCCGTGGATAAATGAAGATGACATAAATATTGTGGACCTGGGAACAGGTTCACAGAAGAGTCTTCATGCATAGGCCTACTTGAAGGGACAATGATGATGAGGCACCGTGAAAGCCATACAGTATATAGACAGTGGTGCCACTGAGCCTTAAACCACTTAAATCCCAGCATCCATAATGTGGGGAAAAGCCTTAGCTGAAAATCGACACGCTCACAATTGTGAGCTTGTCGATCGGCTATTTTCAGCGAAAGCTTTCCCCACAATAACAGAAAACTGAAAAGACACTATAGCACAGAGCCCTGAGGGACTGCGAATCATTGGTGTGGAACTGGGATCTAGATCTATGACTATGGAACAGTGACTCTCAAACTTTTTCAAGGACCCCAGTTTGATATGCATAATGCCATGGACCCTCATTTCGTACAATTTTCTATCTCCGGGACCCAAATCTACATTATAAAATCCTAACTCAGAGAGTATTCAAGTAAGGGTCCATTTGGTTCCATTTTGTACACTCTCTGAGTTACAGACCCATAACTTCTCAAGGACCCCTATGGGACCCCACTTTGAGAACCACTGCTATAGACTAGTATGTTCCTCACTCCTCACATTCCATGTCTTTAATTTATCTACAACAAGTTGTCAGCTTGTTGTTTGTTTATGCCATCTTCATTTATTCACTGTGCATTATTATATTATCATTATTGTTGCATTGCACAGGTGATTAGCCTACAGTATGTAGTTTTACCAGAGCCCTGATAGTCAGCATTACCTGCCACCACCTCACACAACGAGGACATATAGGGTTGAATTTTGAGAGGTACAATCTATTCATTTTATTTCATTTCATATCTTTTCACCTTGGCCTGGGGAGGGTGTAGATCTAGAGCTTTTTTAAAGATTTATTGATTGATTGATTTTGTATTCTTTGCCAATTTAGGGCCAATTTATCAAACATAATTAATCTATTATTAAATGATATTTTCTTGCAATTGCCTCATTGCCAGTTCCCCGCTGTGAACGGCGGCCAACCCCAAACGCTGGCCAGGGGAGGGTGTAGACCACCATATGATTCACATGGAGCTAAAAACTCCTGCCCAGCGGCCAGGTGGTTTCCAGCAGTAGTGTCTGTGTTGAAGCACGCAGTTGGACCAACGCCGAAATACGACCCTCCCATGGCAATGACCTCGTGGTCCATGCCACCCTGATGATGATGATGGTCCCACCCAGTGAACTGTGGTGCCTGTGGCTGCCAACCCCAAAAGTTGGCCTGGGGAGGGGGTAGACTACAATGTGATTCACCTGGAGAATAAATCTCCGGCCTATTAGAGGCCTGCTGGTTTCCAGCAACGGTTGCTTTGAAGCGCGCAGATCTGTCAGTGCCCCTGCGGATGTTTAGCAGGTCTAAATATGACCCTCTCTTGGCGACGACCCTGTCCATGCCACCCTGGTGGTGACGATCCCATTGGAAGGTGAGCTCGGCCTTGGTCGGCTTTTTAATCCTGATCTTCTTGCGAGCTCCGGGGGGCTTCTGACCGTGCAGGTGTTTGGTAGCCTCCTCGGCCTCAGCCCGTTTGTCAAAACGGATGAACGCCGCCCCGCGGGACTTGCCTGCCACGTCGACAAGCATGTGGGAGCTGATGATCTGTCCGTGACGGGAGAACATCTGCTCCACGTCTTTCAGGGTCATGGTCTTCGGCAGGCCACACACATAGATGTTGGCGTCTTTGATCGCGTCCGATCGGGGCCGCGCAAATGACACCTTGATGGTTTTGGACTGTAACTTGTGTCCGTTCAGCGTCTCGACAGCTCTGGCTGCATCGCAAGAGTTAAAGTATTTCACAAAGCCGTACTGCATACTGTGACCTGTGCCTCTGTCCCTAATGACTGTGGCAGAGTCCACCACTCCAATACTGCAGAAGAGCATCCTCAGGTCTTCCCCTGTGGTGCTCTGAGGCAGGTAATTAACTATCAGCTTGGCGTGTTTGATCGTGTTTGATCTGGGCAGTGCGTATGACACCTTGATGGTTTTGGAATGCAGCCTGTGTCCATTCAGTGTCTCGACGGCGCTGGCAGCATCGCAGTGGTTCATGTAGTTCACAAAGCCATACTGCAAACTGTGACCTGTGAGTCTGTCCACAATGACCCTGGCAGATTCCAGCACTCCAACACTGCTGAAGAGAGCCCCCAGGTCCTCCTCAGTCATGCTCGGAGGCAGGTAATTGACTATCAGTTTGGTTCTCTGTACATCTTTGGACAGGCCAAATGTCATGTCGGATTCATAGCAGCTCATGATTTTATTTTTTCTCTTTTGATTCTATTGCCGTATGCTTCTCCTAAAGCATTAAAATGACCTAGAATGAAGAAATGCTGCTCCAGCAGCAGCATTTATGTTTGGCTGCAGTGGAGGTGACGTCAGAGTTAATTATGACTTTGCATTGTGATTGGCTGAGAGGCATTATCGATGTCTCCAAATCTAGAGCTCAGAGTACACCTTGATGAATACAAGAACGGATACAAGAACGCTCGGAACGGTCGCCACCAGGTATTCCTAAACGTAACCTCATTAAAGCTATGCTTAGGCATAGTTTTACTGAGGTTACGTTTGGGAATACCTGGTTTAACCTCAGTAAAACTATGCCTAAACCTAAACTTATTCCTAACCTTAACTTCTTAAAACTAATACAAGAACCGCTGGGGACTAGCGTTCCTCTAGGTTGCTGTACCGACCTAGCCTGGTAAACCCTCCCTCCAGAAATCTCATTTCCATTTGATGGAAATGAGATTTCTGGAGGGAGGGTTTACCAGGCTAGTACCGACCGCTCCGGTTACCACCAATTGTTAACTACAGTATACCTACGTTCTAACAGTCGCCGGCAGTGAGACCAAAGGATGTATCTCTTTAGTTTGAGATGGACTTGCAGCTACAAACTTGAGGAAATGTGATTGTGCACAGCAGCTTCAATCAGTTGTGCATGTGTCCAGAGGCATGATTTCAGAAGGAATTAGGGGGAGGCAAAAAAAAAGAACCCCATTTCACAAAATAGCTACTGTAATCTACAGGCTCACAACACAAGTGTGAGCTTGTAAATCAGCTATTTTTATGTGTATGTGTGTGAATATGATATTGTATTGGTTCTTTAATAGTTATTTTATTTTTGCTTGACATTCTTTTTAAATTGCTGTAATGTTTTAATTGTACTGTTTGACCACAGGAAGAATAGTCACTGCTGACTAATGGGGATCTAAAATAAACAATAAACATGTAGATGGAAGGGCCTGGATTGAGATGCACTCAGAGCCGGAGAAAATATGGATACATGTGAATTTCCAGTTACAATTACCATCTGAAGCTCACAATGAGATTGAGAGCTTGTATTTTCAAAATGTTGATGTCAATCGTCGCTGTTGGGTGGAAACCTCATACGTCCAAATATGTTACTTCAGGATTCAAATTCAAAAATAGCAAAAGTAGCAGATCGACAAGCTGACAAGCAAATGGACCCTTACAGGTCTGTAACTCTCAGAGTATGGGGGTACTTGAAAATACATAGTTTGAGAACCACTACTATTCACCTCTCATTACAGGGCAATGCGATGCAAAACAGGTACACACCACTAGAGGGCAGTAACAGACAGCATTTTGGCTTTGTCTTACTGGAACGCTGGCCCACTTGTTCCCCTGAACACAGAGGCATCAAGTTTCTTGAGCATAGGTAGAACACTCCACTGATCTAAATAGTGCAGAAATATATATATATATTTTTTTAAATGTGTAGCAGTTTGGTTTAGACACTGCTATGGCACAGGAGTCCACTTGACTAGAAATTATTATAAAAGGGCCATTTCAGCACTTTTAAACCTTATGTGTATTTCTAAGATGCCTCATTCAAGCCAAAATTAATCACTTTACTCTATTTGGTGTAGTTCCACAGGGAGCATGACAAAGTTGTCTACTAGTGACATCACTGCCATATGAATGGCAATGAGGTCACTAGTAAACAAGTTTGGAGTAACCCCTTGCAGAACTTTCAAAAACATACAAAGGCTCAAAGAAATGGTCTATTAAGTGTTTGCACAACTTTCTTATAGTAATCATCAAGTGCTTAAATGTTAAGCATAAAGACCATGACAAATATGGGAAAGTCATAAGGGATACGTTTCTCAATTCAGAGGGTGTCAGTAAGGTTTAGAAGTTGATCAGAAAATTATACTTGCCTTTCAACACTTTCTGGATTCCCCTCCATGGAATCTTCCCTGTGGCATTTCTGGGGCTGAACCTTTAAGAAACCAACATCATGGCATCAGCATTGCACATTAAGTCATTGTGCCTATACCGTACCCCCAATAAATGGTTCTCCTTAGATACCAAAAAGGAGAACAAAAATGGGGATCAAGATTGCCACTTCAATTAACCTGATTAACTAGTCCCACTTGTGACTGATGTATGGCACCACACTGCAATCCATAAAAACGTGTGGCTAACTACATACTTGAAAATACATGGGAAAGAAGTAGGACATGGACAGACTTATGCCAGTACTATAAAAAGTAATGTCAGTCATTCTGTCACAAATGGGATTGACAAGCCTAGATGAGGAACAATTCACATCAGCCAATAGTGTTGCAGGGACTACTTAGTACTTACCGCAAGTAATTAAGTGCCAAACATTGTCATATATGCTCCATCCGGGGCGTCATGTTTCTTCTAAGGGCCTTTGAATAATTAGTTTACTGGGGGCCATAACAATGTACCTTCCTTTGGATTGAACCAGCTGGCAAGAACTGTTACACTTCCGCCATTTGGAAACAGTACAAAGGCCCAAAGCACCACCCCACTTTTTCCATTCTGTGTACAATACATCAAATTATAAAATGAAACAAACAAAATCTACTTATGAATCATAAGCTGTCATTAACTCACCCAGCAAAGTGAGCGGTATGCTACTTTGCACAATAGATGGAAGGAAATTTAAAGAGAAGAGGCAGGCCTCTTTAAATCCAGAGGATTTACATCAAAGTCCAGAGAATCTACAGTTTTGATCACAGCCCAGGCCACAATGTCAGATTTTGGCGGTTTTCCTTGAGGATTGTCTTGCTTTTTTTTAACAAGCCTTTCAACTAGGGCCATGCTGTCTTGCTATGGTGACCTGTGTACTGAGGGCTCCATGGGCCTGAAGAAGGACTTGATAGATGTGGATGTCGGTGTATTTCAGCCCATGGACTCCTTCTCCCTCCAGCTGCCACGGTTGCCAGACCCCGGGAGGTGAGAGGGCAGTCACAGCTAGCCCCTTTGCAAGATGAAAGTGGCTGTACTGATTTATGTCACATAGACTATGATGGAGATCTGGCAGAGGGAGAGTAGCACCCAGGATTACAGCTTAGGCAATTGGCACTGGGTGAAAAAAGGGTTACAAAAATTCTTCCTCGTGGATGCCTTCCTCTGCCCAGGTTTTTGTGCATTTGGGCGTGCCCTCATTCTTGACTAAGAATCTTGTTTTAGGTGTTGTCACTTGACTGGGGTTCACGGACCCTAATTGATAATACCATTTATAAGCACCCCAATTGATAATACCATTTATAAGCTTTCACTAGTAAGGACAAGTCTCAAATATTTTTTATGCAATTAGTCAGTGTTACAATTGCCCATATGATGGGGCAGTAAAAATAACAACATAATAATACACTACATCTCAAATAAAAGCACATATAGCAATATTTTTAATTTGATTTATTTTATCCTAGAGATCCTAACACAGATCTCTGGGCATAGCAAAATGCTTAATATTCGTCGCAGGCCTACATATCGTCTCCTTGCTAAGGCCTAAGTCATTTTTTAAAGTTTTTCAGGAAAAATAAAAAACTGATCCAAAACAAAACTATATGATATTTCTTAATCATTTCACCCAAAATGTTTATAACAAATTATGACTATTTAAATAGAAATAACACTGTCTGTCAGTCAGTTATGTAACAAAAGAGATTTAAATAGGTTTAAATCTGACTTAGGCCCAAAAAAAAAAGCAAAAATGATTTAAAAATGGCCTAAATCAGTAAATAATTTGGCTTAAGTCACAAAACCATGTGACTTAGGCCAAAAAAAGGCCTATTTTGGCCCAAGTCACACTAGGGAGTTAGGCCATTATACTAAAGGGGAGTGAACAGCATGATCCTTTTCAATTAGGAGATGGGCGATTTTACCAGAGGTGACCAATGTCACGAGGAGCTGTTAGGCCTCAAAAAATGACTTAAGCCATTAGTTTAGCAAGGTGACGATATTAAAGGACGCCTTCACCCATTTTCAACCTATCCAATAGTTATAGGTAGGATTTTTCTTCCAACATTTTTTATTTATTTATTTAGATTTGTATTAACGCGAGAACAATGGCTTCTATATTGAATCTTTCTTTACTGCGAACCTGATCCCATCGTTCGTTTTAAAGAGCCGTTCATTTGACTCAATTCGTTCACAAACACCACACCTCTAGAAGCCAGATGCTGGGTGGAGGAATGTAAACCTCCACGACGAATTTCACATAATGTGCATACATTATATGCACATACTGTATGTGAAATTCATCCTCTGCATTTACCCATCCTATAACTAGGAGCCAGAAACCTGCGACGACCAGGGGCTCTGGCTCCACAGGCAGGCTCACTAACCACTCAGCTATGGCCGCCCCCATCATTTTAGCATAGGCTGCCAATGTTAATTTGTGACCAATAACAGAGATGCATACAATTCATCTGACTTTAAATTTGCTGTCATCTAAACTTTAGACAGCAGAAGGAAAATACAGTACATTTAAAAATGTACTTTTACACCTCAAAAGCTGTTTTTGTTGAAAACCTCTGCTGAGATGAAATGATGTTCTAGGCTACTCTTTCATAGGCAGAGAGAGGACCTTACTGGGCATGTGCAGAAGAAATCTCATCCCTCTAACTTGTTTCTGATTAGAATTATAGTGTGTTACATTTGCCCCTTGTTACTTTTTACCCCAGTCTCCCTCCTCCCTCCTAACTGAAAAAAAAAAAAAACATGCTCCAACTAAAATCTAAACGAAAAAGTAGAACTACCGGCCATCTCCAGGCCAAACTAAGTCTTTCTAGGCCTAAATAATCATCACAGTGTGTGTTTGAGGCTGTTGCTGTGTCAGTGTCTGTCTGCCAACAGAATGGCCAGGCTGGCTTTTAAAGCCTGTAGGGCTGCAGCAAGTGGGGATTGGGGAATTTGCTGCAGATGTGCCAGCCTGATGAAAACAGAAACAGTGGGGGGTTAGGCACAGCCACAATTGAAGATGAGTGAGTGTGTGTCATGGCCTCATGCAACACTCTTTTGTTGTAACATGATCCTGTATTGATTTCTTGATTTTCACTGGCTGATTGGTTAAATGACGATTGTTTTATTTGTGTCTTCTTATTTTATTATTGCCATGTTCTACTTTTATTGTTGTGAAGCACTTTGTGACATTGATGTCTGTGAAATGTGCTCTACAAATAAAATGTATTTACTTGCTTACTGCATTAAGCATTTTAATGCAAACAATTATTTAACATCTTCAGGTTGAAAAAAGTCTGATGCCCTCAAGGCAGCTGAAGCCAGATGCCAGTGTTCCGTTTGCTTGGCATGGGGTGAGATGTGTGTCAGGCCGGTGGGGTTATCTGTTGCATATTTGTCTCTTTATTAGTCTTCTTGAAACAATTCTGCTGCCTGTTTATATTTGCTAATACCTGGAGCCTATTTGTGCTTTCCTCAGAAACCACCTTTCACTGCTGCAGGCACAAATGCAGAGGCCAAGTCTCGCCTGGCTGCAGCTGTGAAGGCAGCGATGAAGGCCAAGCAGAAGGCTGCAGAGGCTGCTGGTGGCACGTAGGACAACCCCAGCTTCCAGGTGTCTGAAGCCACAGACACCGCAGTTTCTTTACCCATTAAGACCTGAACAGTTTTCTGAAAAAACCTATGTCGCTATATGGTTGCTGTCAGGCAGAAGCCTTTTATCTCCATATTCTAACTTTTTGCGTTTTTTTGTGAATGAATGCCCTACTTGATCATACTACAGCGTCACACAAAAGCACCAAAAGTAGCAGATCTACAAGCTCGAAACGCTGCGTAAAGTGGCGTGTTTTGAGCTTGTACATCTGCTACTTTTGATACTTTAGAATTTGAATCCTGAAAAGTAACCTTTTGGACATATTGAGGTTTCCACCCGACAGAAATGTATAGCTAAAATCTAAAATAACACAGATGCTTTCCCGGTTTTAATGCGTTAACCACTTAAACCCCAGCATCCGTATTGTGAAACAACCTGCTGTCTGAGAGGTGGTACAGTATTCAGTAATTGCAGAATGTCTCTGGACCTCGCTGTCTGTGTAGAGTGTCTAGAAGGTAAAATTAACCCTAATTATTTGAGTGAACCCATGACCTATCTTATAGCACCACCCTCAGGTCAAATCTTCAACACACAACACAATGTCCAGCTGTTTGTAAAGAGCAGCGTTGACTCTAACAATCTGTTTTTTTCCCCTGAGCTTAAGCATATGATTTGAATTTTTCACAATGGCAGCACGGCAGTGTTCATTTTGTCGACTAAAACTATGACGAAAATAAACGTACGAAAACTAAATAAAAACTAAGCTACGATGACTAAAACTAAGACTAAATATATTGACAATTTTGTCAACACAAAAACTAGACAAAAATGGGCCACGTGGAGAAGAAATCCAGTAGAACTAAAAGACATTTTATGTTTGGTTGTGCTCGGGTGTTACGCTTTGAAAATAGCAGATCTACAAGCTCACAACGCGTCGCGACGCGTTGTGAGCTTGTAGATCGGCTATTTCCAGCATGCAACCAAGTGTAAAATCATCCATTACGACGCCATCACGGCCATTTTAGTTGACTAAATCAACTGTAGATTTAGTCGACTATAATCTTATGATATTTAGTCGACTAAAACTACACAAAAATTAAAACATTTCAGGTGACTAAAATATGACTAAAACTAAATGGAATTTTATTCAAAAGACTATGATTAAAACTCTATCAAAATTTGCTGTCAAAATCAACACTGGAGCACGGCATTTTTGGAAACTCCAGCAGCGTGACAAAGCGCTTTTATCTGCTTGACGAGAGCTGTAATATTTTCAACTCGGGCGTTTGGGAGCATTTTTTAGACGAGCGCCTGTCGTTTTCATCAGGGAAGAAAGTCTTTCGTGGACACACAGCCTTAGGGTAGGGGGTCCGTGACTCCTAGGGGGTCCTCAGAGTTACTACAGGGGGTCCGCCAAATCTTTGTGTGATGGGGAACATTAGCTGTAAATAGCAGATCTACAAGCTCACATGCAATGCCTCACAGCGCGAGGCAAAAGGTTAACTGAAAATATACATTAATATGAATCCAACATATTAACTCATTGGCTGCCATCTTTTTTTTTTTTTCCTACAGTAGACTGCCAGACTTTTTCAATGAGAAAAAAAAAGTACTTAGGAGCCGAGATACAGAATTTTTAAGTTTTAAGTTACAAGGAAGTGTCTGGGAGTCTAAATCTTCGGAAGATCATATCTCCTTAGTCTTTGGGTCTAGTTTAAAAAAATAAAAAAAAACCTTTATTTTGAATTTCTTTTTTTTTTGAAAGAACGCAGATCTGCGTCAATGGCAGCGTGCGGGCTTTTGCGCAAAAGAACGCAGATCTGCGTCAATGGCAGCCAATGAGTTAAATAGAAAAGACAAATGATAGTGATGTCAAACAAGTCTGATGAAGCTATCTATGAAATCTATGAAAAAGTTTAATCTGCCACACAGTTTTATACAATATGTAATGGGGGGGTCCCTGCTTCACCTCTCTCTCAGTAAGGGGTCCTTGGCCTGAAAAACAATGAAGACACCTGGCCTAGGGGTTGCTAGCTGCCTTTTAGAGTCTTAGGGGCCATGTCCACCGTTACAAAAGACACACCAGACGCACGCTACAAAGACACACGACACGCACGCTACAAAGACACACCACACGCACGCTACAAAGACACACGACACGCACGCTACAAAGACACACGACACGCACGCTACAAAGACACACCACACGCACGCTACAAAGACACACGACACGCACGCTACAAAGACACACGACACGCACGCTACAAAGACACACGACACGCACGCTACAAAGACACACCACACGCACGCTACAAAGACACACACGAAACACGCACGCTACAAAGACACACGACACGCACGCTACAAAGACACACGACACGCACGCTACAAAGACACACGACACGCACGCTACAAAGACACACGACACGCACGCTACAAAGACACACGACACGCACGCTACAAAGACACACGAAACGCACGCTACAAAGACACAACACGCACGCACGCTACAAAGACACACGACACGCACGCTACAAAGACACACCACACGCACGCTACAAAGACACACGACACGCACGCTACAAAGACACACGACACGCACGCTACAAAGACACACGACACGCACGCTACAAAGACACACGACACGCACGCTACAAAGACACACGACACGCACGCTACAAAGACACACCACACGCACGCTACAAAGACACACGACACGCACGCTACAAAGACACACCACACGCACGCTACAAAGACACACACGACACGCACGCTACAAAGACACACGACACGCACGCTACAAAGACACACACGACACGCACGCTACAAAGACACACCACACGCACGCTACAAAGACACACCACACGCACGCTACAAAGACACACCACACACACGCTACAAAGACACACCACACGCACGCTACAAAGACACACCACACGCACGCTACAAAGACACACCACACGCACGCTACAAAGACACACCAAACGCACGCTACAAAGACACACCACACGCACGCTACAAAGACACACCACACGCACGCTACAAAGACACACCACACGCACGCTACAAAGACACACCACATGCACTCTACAAAGACACACCACACGCACGCTACAAAGACACACCACACGCACGCTACAAAGACACACCACACGCACGCTACAAAGACACACGACACGCACGCTACAAAGACACACCACACGCACGCTACAAAGACACACCACACGCACGCTACAAAGACACACCACACGCACGCTACAAAGACACACCACACGCACGCTACAAAGACACACCACACGCACGCTACAAAGACACACCACACGCACGCTACAAAGACACACCACACGCACGCTACAAAGACACACCACACGCACGCTACAAAGACACACCACACGCACGCTACAAAGACACACCACACGCACGCTACAAAGACACACCACACGCACGCTACAAAGACACACCACACGCACGCTAAAAAGACACACCACACGCACGCTACAAAGACACACCACACGCAAGCTACAAAGACACACCACACGCACGCTACAAAGACACACCACACGCACGCTACAAAGACACACCACACGCACGCTACAAAGACACACCACACGCACGCTACAAAGACACACCACACGCACGCTACAAAGACACACCACACGCACGCTACAAAGACACACGACACGCACGCTACAAAGACACACCACACGCACGCTACAAAGACACACGACACGCACGCTACAAAGACACACCACACGCAAGCTACAAAGACACACCACACGCACGCTACAAAGACACACCACACGCACGCTACAAAGACACACCACACGCACGCTACAAAGACACACCACACGCACGCTACAAAGACACACCACACGCACGCTACAAAGACACACCACACGCACGCTACAAAGACACACCACACGCACGCTACAAAGACACATGACACGCAGGCTACAAAGACACACCACACGCACGCTAAAAAGACACACCACACGCACGCTACAAAGACACACCACACGCACGCTAAAAAGACACACCACACGCACGCTACAAAGACACACCACACGCACGCTACAAAGACACACCACACGCACGCTACAAAGACACACCACACGCACGCTACAAAGACACACCACACGCACGCTACAAAGACACACCACACGCACGCTACAAAGACACACCACACGCACGCTACAAAGACACACCACACGCACGCTACAAAGACACACCACACGCACGCTCCAAAGACACACCACACGCACGCTCCAAAGACACACCACACGCACGCTACAAAGACACACCACACGCACGCTCCAAAGACACACCACACGCTCGCTCCAAAGACACACCACACGCACGCTCCAAAGACACACCACACGCACGCTCCAAAGACACACCACACGCACGCTCCAAAGACACACCACACGCACGCTCCACAGACACACCACACGCATGCTCCAAAGACACACCACACGCACGCTCCAAAGACACACCACACGCACGCTCCAAAGACACACTACACGCACGCTACAAAGACACACCACACGCACGCTCCAAAGACACACCACACGCACGCTACAAAGACACACCACACGCACGCTACAAAGACACACCACACGCACGCTCCAAAGACACACCACACGCACGCTCCAAAGACACACCACACGCACGCTCCAAAGACACACCACACGCACGCTCCAAAGACACACCACACGCACGCTCCAAAGACACAACACACGCACGCTCCAAAGACACACCACACGCACGCTCCAAAGACACACCACACGCACGCTCCAAAGACACACCACACGCACGCTACAAAGACACACGAAACGCACGCTCCAAAGACACACCACACGCACGCTCCAAAGACACACCACACGCACGCTCCAAAGACACACCACACGCACGCTACAAAGACACACCACACGCACGCTCCAAAGACACACCACACGCACGCTCCAAAGACACACCACACGCACGCTCCAAAGACACACCACACGCACGCTACAAAGACACACCACACGCACGCTCCAAAGACACACCACACGCACGCTACAAAGACACACCACACGCACGCTCCAAAGACACACCACACGCACGCTACAAAGACACACCACACGCACGCTACAAAGACACACCACACGCACGCTCCAAAGACACACCACACGCACGCTACAAAGACACACCACACGCACGCTACAAAGACGCTACAAGACAGCGTGCGTGCGTTTTGAAACATTAACCTCAGTAACCCCATCCGGGGGTTTCATCCTTCTAGTTTTTAACCCTTTGAGATCGGGAACGCATCTGTGTGTCATTTTTAGATTTCTTTGGGCTATTCAAAAATAGCAGATCTATAACAGATCTACACGCACGCTACAAAGACACACGACAAGCACGCTACAAAGACACACACGACACGCACGCTACAAAGACACACCACACGCACGCTACAAAGACACACGACACGCACGCTACAAAGACACACGACACGCACGCTACAAAGACACACCACACGCACGCTACAAAGACACACCACACGCACGCTACAAAGACACACCACACGCACGCTACAAAGACACACCACACGCACGCTACAAAGACACACCACACGCACGCTACAAAGACACACCACACGCACGCTCCAAAGACACACCACACGCACGCTACAAAGACACACGACACGCACGCTACAAAGACACACCACACGCACGCTACAAAGACACACCACACGCACGCTCCAAAGACACACCACACGCACGCTCCAAAGACACACCACACGCACGCTACAAAGACACACGACACGCACGCTCCAAAGACACACCACACGCACGCTCCAAAGACACACCACACGCACGCTCCAAAGACACACCACAGGCACGCTCCAAAGACACAACACACGCACGCTACAAAGACACACCACACGCACGCTCCAAAGACACACCACACGCACGCTCCAAAGACACACCACACGCACGCTCCAAAGACACACCACACGCACGCTCCAAAGACACACCACACGCACGCTCCAAAGAAACACCACACGCACGCTCCAAAGACACACCACACGCACGCTCCAAAGACACACCACACGCACGCTCCAAAGACACACCACACGCACGCTCCAAAGACACACCACACGCACGCTACAAAGACACACCACACGCACGCTCCAAAGACACACCACACGCACGCTACAAAGACACACCACACGCACGCTCCAAAGACACACCACACGCACGCTCCAAAGACACACCACACGCACGCTCCAAAGACACACCACACGCACGCTCCAAAGACACACCACACGCACGCTCCAAAGACACACCACACGCACGCTACAAAGACACACCAAACGCACGCTCCAAAGACACACCACACGCACGCTACAAAGACACACGACACGCACGCTTCAAAGACACACCACACGCACGCTCCAAAGACACACCACACGCACGCTCCAAAGACACACCACACGCACGCTCCAAAGACACACCACACGCACGCTACAAAGACACACCACACGCACGCTCCAAAGACACACCACACGCACGCTCCAAAGACACACCACACGCACGCTCCAAAGACACACCACACGCACGCTACAAAGACACACCACACGCACGCTCCAAAGACACACCACACGCACGCTCCAAAGACACACCACACGCACGCTCCAAAGACACACCACACGCACGCTCCAAAGACACACCACACGCACGCTCCAAAGACATACCACACGCACGCTCCAAAGACACACCACACGCACGCTACAAAGACACACCACACGCACGCTCCAAAGACACACCACACGCACGCTCCAAAGACACACCACACGCACGCTCCAAAGACACACCACACGCACGCTCCAAAGACACACCACACGCACGCTCCAAAGACACACCACACGCACGCTACAAAGACACACCACACGCACGCTACAAAGACACACCACACGCACGCTCCAAAGACACACCACACGCACGCTCCAAAGACACACCACACGCACGCTCCAAAGACACACCACACGCACGCTCCAAAGACACACCACACGCACGCTACAAAGACACACCACACGCACGCTCCAAAGACACACCACACGCACGCTCCAAAGACACACCACACGCACGCTCCAAAGACACACCACACGCACGCTCCAAAGACACACCACACGCACGCTCCAAAGACACACCACACGCACGCTCCAAAGACACACCACACGCACGCTACAAAGACACACCACACGCACGCTACAAAGACACACCACACGCACGCTACAAAGACACACCACACGCACGCTCCGAAGACACACCACACGCACGCTACGAAGACACACCACACGCACGCTACAAAGACACACCACACGCACGCTCCAAAGACACACCACACGCACGCTCCAAAGACAAACCACACGCACGCTCCAAAGACACACCACACGCACGCTCCAAAGACACACCACACGCACGCTACAAAGACACACCACACGCACGCTACAAAGACACACCACACGCACGCTCCAAAGACACACCACACGCACGCTCCAAAGACACACCACACGCACGCTACAAAGACACACCACACGCACGCTCCAAAGACACACCACACGCTCGCTCCAAAGACACACCACACGCACGCTCCAAAGACACACCACACGCACGCTCCAAAGACACACCACACGCACGCTCCAAAGACACACCACACGCACGCTACAAAGACACACCACACGCACGCTCCAAAGACACACCACACGCACGCTCCAAAGACACACCACACGCACGCTCCAAAGACACACCACACGCACGCTCCAAAGACACACCACACGCACGCTCCAAAGACACACCACACGCACGCTACAAAGACACACCACACGCACGCTCCAAAGACACACCACACGCACGCTACAAAGACACACCACACGCACGCTACAAAGACACACCACACGCACGCTCCAAAGACACACCACACGCACGCTACAAAGACACACCACACGCACGCTACAAAGACGCTACAAAGACAGCGTGCGTGCGTTTTGAAACATTAACCTCAGTAACCCCATCCGGGGGTTTCATCGTTCTAGTTTTTAACCCTTTGAGACCGGGAACGCATCTGTGTGTCATTTTTAGATTTCTTTGAGCTATTCAAAAATAGCAGATCTATAACAGATCTACACGCACGCTACAAAGACACACGACAAGCACGCTACAAAGACACACACGACACGCACGCTACAAAGACACACACGACACGCACGCTACAAAGACACACGACACGCACGCTACAAAGACACACGACACGCACGCTACAAAGACACACCACACGCACGCTACAAAGACACACCACACGCACGCTACAAAGACACACGACACGCACGCTACAAAGACACACCACACGCACGCTACAAAGACACACCACACGCACGCTACAAAGACACACCACACGCACGCTCCAAAGACACACCACACGCACGCTCCAAAGACACACCACACGCACGCTACAAATACACACCACACGCACGCTCCAAAGACACACCACACGCACGCTCCAAAGAAACAACACACGCACGCTCCAAAGACACACCACACGCACGCTCCAAAGACACACCACACGCACGCTCCAAAGACACACCACACGCACGCTACAAAGACACACGAAACGCACGCTCCAAAGACACACCACACGCACGCTCCAAAGACACACCACACGCACGCTCCAAAGACACACCACACGCACGCTACAAAGACACACCACACGCACGCTCCAAAGACACACCACACGCACGCTCCAAAGACACACCACACGCACGCTCCAAAGACACACCACACGCACGCTACAAAGACACACCACACGCACGCTCCAAAGACACACCACACGCACGCTACAAAGACACACCACACGCACGCTCCAAAGACACACCACACGCACGCTACAAAGACACACCACACGCACGCTACAAAGACACACCACACGCACGCTCCAAAGACACACCACACGCACGCTACAAAGACACACCACACGCACGCTACAAAGACGCTACAAAGACAGCGTGCGTGCGTTTTGAAACATTAACCTCAGTAACCCCATCTGGGGGTTTCATCGTTCTAGTTTTTAACCCTTTGAGATCGGGAACGCATCTGTGTGTCATTTTTAGATTTCTTTGGGCTATTCAAAAATAGCAGATCTATAACAGATCTACACGCACGCTACAAAGACACACGACAAGCACGCTACAAAGACACACACGACACGCACGCTACAAAGACACACCACACGCACGCTACAAAGACACACGACACGCACGCTACAAAGACACACGACACGCACGCTACAAAGACACACCACACGCACGCTACAAAGACACACCACACGCACGCTACAAAGACACACCACACGCACGCTACAAAGACACACCACACGCACGCTACAAAGACACACCACACGCACGCCACAAAGACACACCACACGCACGCTCCAAAGACACACCATACGCACGCTACAAAGACACACGACACGCACGCTACAAAGACACACCACACGCACGCTACAAAGACACACCACACGCACGCTCCAAAGAAACACCACACGCACGCTCCAAAGACACACCACACGCACGCTACAAAGACACACGACACGCACGCTACAAAGACACACCACACGCACGCTACAAAGACACACCACACGCACGCTCCAAAGACACACCACACGCACGCTACAAAGACACACGACACGCACGCTACAAAGACACACCACACGCACGCTCCAAAGACACACCACACGCACGCTCCAAAGACACACCACACGCACGCTCCAAAGACACACCACACGCACGCTCCAAAGACACACCACACGCACGCTCCAAAGACACACCACACGCACGCTCCAAAGACACACCACACGCACGCTACAAAGACACACGACACGCACGCTCCAAAGACACACCACACGCACGCTCCAAAGACACACCACACGCACGCTCCAAAGACACACCACACGCACGCTCCAAAGACACACCACACGCACGCTCCAAAGACACACCACACGCACGCTCCAAAGACACACCACACGCACGCTCCAAAGACACACCACACGCACGCTCCAAAGACACACCACACGCACGCTCCAAAGACACACCACACGCACGCTCCAATGACACACCACACGCACGCTACAAAGACACACCACACGCACGCTCCAAAGACACACCACACGCACGCTACAAAGACACACCACACGCACGCTACAAAGACACACCACACGCACGCTCCAAAGACACACCACACGCACGCTACAAAGACACACCACACGCACGCTGCAAAGACGCTACAAAGACAGCGTGCGTGCGTTTTGAAACATTAACCTCAGTAACCCCATCCGGGGGTTTCATCGTTCTAGTTTTTAACCCTTTGAGACCGGGAACGCATCTGTGTGTCATTTTTAGATTTCTTTGAGCTATTCAAAAATAGCAGATCTATAACAGATCTACACGCACGCTACAAAGACACACGACAAGCACGCTACAAAGACACACGACACGCACGCTACAAAGACACACACGACACGCACGCTACAAAGACACACGACACGCACGCTACAAAGACACACGACACGCACGCTACAAAGACACACCACACGCACGCTACAAAGACACACCACACGCACGCTCCAAAGACACACCACACGCACGCTACAAAGACACACCACACGCACGCTACAAAGACACACCACACGCACGCTACAAAGACACACCACACGCACGCTCCAAAGACACACCACACGCACGCTCCAAAGACACACCACACGCACGCTACAAATACACACCACACGCACGCTCCAAAGACACACCACACGCACGCTCCAAAGAAACAACACACGCACGCTCCATAGACACACCACACGCACGCTCCAAAGACACACCACACGCACGCTCCAAAGACACACCACACGCACGCTACAAAGACACACGAAACGCACGCTCCAAAGACACACCACACGCACGCTCCAAAGACACACCACACGCACGCTCCAAAGACACACCACACGCACGCTACAAAGACACACCACACGCACGCTCCAAAGACACACCACACGCACGCTCCAAAGACACACCACACGCACGCTCCAAAGACACACCACACGCACGCTACAAAGACACACCACACGCACGCTCCAAAGACACACCACACGCACGCTACAAAGACACACCACACGCACGCTCCAAAGACACACCACACGCACGCTACAAAGACACACCACACGCACGCTACAAAGACACACCACACGCACGCTCCAAAGACACACCACACGCACGCTACAAAGACACACCACACGCACGCTACAAAGACGCTACAAAGACAGCGTGCGTGCGTTTTGAAACATTAACCTCAGTAACCCCATCCGGGGGTTTCATCGTTCTAGTTTTTAACCCTTTGAGATCGGGAACGCATCTGTGTGTCATTTTTAGATTTCTTTGGGCTATTCAAAAATAGCAGATCTATAACAGATCTACACGCACGCTACAAAGACACACGACAAGCACGCTACAAAGACACACACGACACGCACGCTACAAAGACACACCACACGCACGCTACAAAGACACACCACACGCACGCTACAAAGACACACGACACGCACGCTACAAAGACACACCACACGCACGCTACAAAGACACACCACACGCACGCTACAAAGACACACCACACGCACGCTACAAAGACACACCACACGCACGCTACAAAGACACACCACACGCACGCTACAAAGACACACCACACGCACGCTCCAAAGACACACCACACGCACGCTACAAAGACACACGACACGCACGCTACAAAGACACACCACACGCACGCTACAAAGACACACCACACGCACGCTCCAAAGACACACCACACGCACGCTCCAAAGACACACCACACGCACGCTACAAAGACACACGACACGCACGCTCCAAAGACACACCACAAGCACGCTCCAAAGACACACCACACGCACGCTCCAAAGACACACCACAGGCACGCTCCAAAGACACAACACACGCACGCTACAAAGACACACCACACGCACGCTCCAAAGACACACCACACGCACGCTCCAAAGACACACCACACGCACGCTCCAAAGACACACCACACGCACGCTCCAAAGACACACCACACGCACGCTCCAAAGAAACACCATACGCACGCTCCAAAGACACACCACACGCACGCTCCAAAGACACACCACACGCACGCTCCAAAGACACACCACACGCACGCTCCAAAGACACACCACACGCACGCTACAAAGACACACCACACGCACGCTCCAAAGACACACCACACGCACGCTCCAAAGACACACCACACGCACGCTCCAAAGACACACCACACGCACGCTCCAAAGACACACCACACGCACGCTACAAAGACACACCACACGCACGCTCCAAAGACACACCAAACGCACGCTACAAAGACACACGACACGCACGCTTCAAAGACACACCACACGCACGCTCCAAAGACACACCACACGCACGCTCCAAAGACACACCACACGCACGCTCCAAAGACACACCACACGCACGCTACAAAGACACACCACACGCACGCTCCAAAGACACACCACACGCACGCTCCAAAGACACACCACACGCACGCTCCAAAGACACACCACACGCACGCTCCAAAGACACACCACACGCATGCTACAAAGACACACCACACGCACGCTCCAAAGACACACCACACGCACGCTCCAAAGACACACCACACGCACGCTCCAAAGACACACCACACGCACGCTCCAAAGACACACCACACGCACGCTCCAAAGACATACCACACGCACGCTCCAAAGACACACCACACGCAAGCTACAAAGACACACCACACGCACGCTCCAAAGACACACCACACGCACGCTCCAAAGACACACCACACGCACGCTCCAAAGACACACCACACGCACGCTCCAAAGACACACCACACGCACGCTACAAAGACACACCACACGCACGCTACAAAGACACACCACACGCACGCTACAAAGACACACCACACGCACGCTCCAAAGACACACCACACGCACGCTCCAAAGACACACCACACGCACGCTCCAAAGACACACCACAGGCACGCTCCAAAGACACACCAAACGCACGCTACAAAGACACACCACACGCACGCTCCAAAGACACACCACACGGGGCGTGCGTGGGGTGGGTATTTGGGGCGTGGGGTGGGTATTTGGGGCGTGCGTGGGGTGGGTATTTGGGGCGTGCGTGGGGTGGGTATTTGGGGCGTGCGTGGGGTGGGTATTTGGGGCGTGCGTGGGGTGGGTATTTGTGGCGTGCGTGGGGTGGGTATTTGGGGCGTGCGTGGGGTGGGTATTTGGGGCGTGGGGTGGGTATTTGGGGCGTGCGTGGGGTGGGTATTTGGGGCGTGCGTGGGGTGGGTATTTGGGGCGTGCGTGGGGTGGGTATTTGGGGCGTGCGTGGGGTGGGTATTTGGGGCGTGGGGTGGGTATTTGGGGCGTGCGTGGGGTGGGTATTTGGGGCGTGCGTGGGGTGGGTATTTGGGGCGTGCGTGGGGTGGGTATTTGGGGCGTGCGTGGGGTGGGTATTTGGGGCGTGCGTGGGGTGGGTATTTGGGGCGTGGGGTGGGTATTTGGGGCGTGCGTGGGGTGGGTATTTGGGGCGTGCGTGGGGTGGGTATTTGGGGCGTGCGTGGGGTGGGTATTTGGGGCGTGCGTGGGGTGGGTATTTGGGGCGTGCGTGGGGTGGGTATTTGGGGCGTGCGTGGGGTGGGTATTTGGGGCGTGCGTGGGGTGGGTATTTGGGGCGTGCGTGGGGTGGGTATTTGGGGCGTGGGGTGGGTATTTGGGGCGTGCGTGGGGTGGGTATTTGGGGCGTGCGTGGGGTGGGTATTTGGGGCGTGCGTGGGGTGGGTATTTGGGGCGTGGGGTGGGTATTTGGGGCGTGCGTGAGGTGGGTATTTGGGGCGTGCGTGGGGTGGGTATTTGGGGCGTGCGTGGGGTGGGTATTTGGGGCGTGGGGTGGGTATTTGGGGCGTGCGTGGGGTGGGTATTTGGGGCGTGCGTGGGGTGGGTATTTGGGGCGTGCGTGGGGTGGGTATTTGGGGCGTGCGTGGGGTGGGTATTTGGGGCGTGGGGTGGGTATTTGGGGCGTGCGTGGGGTGGGTATTTGGGGCGTGCGTGGGGTGGGTATTTGGGGCGTGGGGTGGGTATTTGGGGCGTGCGTGGGGTGGGTATTTGGGGCGTGCGTGGGGTGGGTATTTGGGGCGTGCGTGGGGTGGGTATTTGGGGCGTGCGTGGGGTGGGTATTTGGGGCGTGGGGTGGGTATTTGGGGCGTGCGTGGGGTGGGTATTTGGGGCGTGCGTGGGGTGGGTATTTGGGGCGTGCGTGGGGTGGGTATTTGGGGCGTGCGTGGGGTGGGTATTTGGAGCGTGCGTGGGGTGGGTATTTGGGGCGTGCGTGGGGTGGGTATTTGGGGCGTGCGTGGGGTGGGTATTTGGGGCGTGGGGTGGGTATTTGGGGCGTGCGTGGGGTGGGTATTTGGGGCGTGCGTGGGGTGGGTATTTGGGGCGTGCGTGGGGTGGGTATTTGGGGCGTGCGTGGGGTGGGTATTTGGGGCGTGGGGTGGGTATTTGGGGCGTGCGTGGGGTGGGTATTTGGGGCGTGCGTGGGGTGGGTATTTGGGGCGTGCGTGGGGTGGGTATTTGGGGCGTGCGTGGGGTGGGTATTTGGGGCGTGGGGTGGGTATTTGGGGCGTGCGTGGGGTGGGTATTTGGGGCGTGCGTGGGGTGGGTATTTGGGGCGTGCGTGGGGTGGGTATTTGGGGCGTGGGGTGGGTGTTTGGGGCGTGCGTGGGGTGGGTATTTGGGGCGTGCGTGGGGTGGGTATTTGGGGCGTGCGTGGGGTGGGTATTTGGGGCGTGCGTGGGGTGGGTATTTGCGGCGTGGGGTGGGTATTTGGGGCGTGCGTGGGGTGGGTATTTGGGGCGTGCGTGGGGTGGGTATTTGGGGCGTGCGTGGGGTGGGTATTTGGGGCGTGCGTTGGGTGGGTATTTGGGGCGTGGGGTGGGTATTTGGGGCGTGCGTGGGGTGGGTATTTGGGGCGTGCGTGGGGTGGGTATTTGGGGCGTGGGGTGGGTATTTGGGGCGTGCGTGGGGTGGGTATTTGGGGCGTGCGTGGGGTGGGTATTTGGGGCGTGCGTGGGGTGGGTATTTGGGGCTTGGGGTGGGTATTTGGGGCGTGGGGTGGGTATTTGGGGCGTGCGTGGGGTGGGTATTTGGGGCGTGCGTGGGGTGGGTATTTGGGGCGTGGGGTGGGTATTTGGGGCGTGCGTGGGGTGGGTATTTGGGGCGTGCGTGGGGTGGGTATTTGGGGCGTGCGTGGGGTGGGTATTTGGGGCGTGCGTGGGGTGGGTATTTGGGGCGTGGGGTGGGTATTTGGGGCGTGCGTGGGGTGGGTATTTGGGGCGTGCGTGGGGTGGGTATTTGGGGCGTGCGTGGGGTGGGTATTTGGGGCGTGGGGTGGGTATTTGGGGCGTGCGTGGGGTGGGTATTTGGGGCGTGCGTGGGGTGGGTATTTGGGGCGTGCGTGGGGTGGGTATTTGGGGCGTGGGGTGGGTATTTGGGGCGTGCGTGGGGTGGGTATTTGGGGCGTGCGTGGGGTGGGTATTTGGGGCGTGCGTGGGGTGGGTATTTGGGGCGTGCGTGGGGTGGGTATTTGGGGCGTGGGGTGGGTATTTGGGGCGTGCGTGGGGTGGGTATTTGGGGCGTGCGTGGGGTGGGTATTTGGGGCGTGCGTGGGGTGGGTATTTGGGGCGTGCGTGGGGTGGGTATTTGGGGCGTGGGGTGGGTATTTGGGGCGTGCATGGGGTGGGTATTTGGGGCGTGCGTGGGGTGGGTATTTGGGGCGTGCGTGGGGTGGGTATTTGGGGCGTGGGGTGGGTATTTGGGGCGTGCGTGGGGTGGGTATTTGGGGCGTGCGTGGGGTGGGTATTTGGGGCGTGCGTGGGGTGGGTATTTGGGGCGTGCGTGGGGTGGGTATTTGGGGCGTGCGTGGGGTGGGTATTTGGGGCGTGCGTGGGGTGGGTATTTGGGGCGTGGGGTGGGTATTTGGGGCGTGCGTGGGGTGGGTATTTGGGGCGTGCGTGGGGTGGGTATTTGGGGCGTGCGTGGGGTGGGTATTTGGGGCGTGGGGTGGGTATTTGGGGCGTGCATGGGGTGGGTATTTGGGGCGTGCGTGGGGTGGGTATTTGGGGCGTGGGGTGGGTATTTGGGGCGTGCGTGGGGTGGGTATTTGGGGCGTGCGTGGGGTGGGTATTTGGGGTGTGCGTGGGGTGGGTATTTGGGGCGTGGGGTGGGTATTTGGGGCGTGCGTGGGGTGGGTATTTGGGGCGTGCGTGGGGTGGGTATTTGGGGCGTGCGTGGGGTGGGTATTTGGGGCGTGCGTGGGGTGGGTATTTGGGGCGTGGGGTGGGTATTTGGGGCGTGCGTGGGGTGGGTATTTGGGGCGTGCGTGGGGTGGGTATTTGGGGCGTGCGTGGGGTGGGTATTTGGGGCGTGCGTGGGGTGGGTATTTGGGGCGTGGGGTGGGTATTTGGGGCGTGCGTGGGGTGGGTATTTGGGGCGTGCGTGGGGTGGGTATTTGGGGCGTGCGTGGGGTGGGTATTTGGGGCGTGGGGTGGGTATTTGGGGCGTGCGTGGGGTGGGTATTTGGGGCGTGCGTGGGGTGGGTATTTGGGGCGTGCGTGGGGTGGGTATTTGGGGCGTGGGGTGGGTATTTGGGGCGTGCGTGGGGTGGGTATTTGGGGCGTGCGTGGGGTGGGTATTTGGGGCGTGCGTGGGGTGGGTATTTGGGGCGTGGGGTGGGTATTTGGGGCGTGCATGGGGTGGGTATTTGGGGCGTGCGTGGGGTGGGTATTTGGGGCGTGGGGTGGGTATTTGGGGCGTGCGTGGGGTGGGTATTTGGGGCGTGCGTGGGGTGGGTATTTGGGGTGTGCGTGGGGTGGGTATTTGGGGCGTGGGGTGGGTATTTGGGGCGTGCGTGGGGTGGGTATTTGGGGCGTGCGTGGGGTGGGTATTTGGGGCGTGCGTGGGGTGGGTATTTGGGGCGTGCGTGGGGTGGGTATTTGGGGCGTGGGGTGGGTATTTGGGGCGTGCGTGGGGTGGGTATTTGGGGCGTGCGTGGGGTGGGTATTTGGGGCGTGCGTGGGGTGGGTATTTGGGGCGTGCGTGGGGTGGGTATTTGGGGCGTGGGGTGGGTATTTGGGGCGTGCGTGGGGTGGGTATTTGGGGCGTGCGTGGGGTGGGTATTTGGGGCGTGCGTGGGGTGGGTATTTGGGGCGTGGGGTGGGTATTTGGGGCGTGCGTGGGGTGGGTATTTGGGGCGTGCGTGGGGTGGGTATTTGGGGCGTGCGTGGGGTGGGTATTTGGGGCGTGCGTGGGGTGGGTATTTGGGGCGTGGGGTGGGTATTTGGGGCGTGCGTGGGGTGGGTATTTGGGGCGTGCGTGGGGTGGGTATTTGGGGCGTGCGTGGGGTGGGTATTTGGGGCGTGCGTGGGGTGGGTATTTGGGGCGTGGGGTGGGTATTTGGGGCGTGCGTGGGGTGGGTATTTGGGGCGTGCGTGGGGTGGGTATTTGGGGCGTGCGTGGGGTGGGTATTTGGGGCGTGGGGTGGGTATTTGGGGCGTGCGTGGGGTGGGTATTTGGGGCGTGCGTGGGGTGGGTATTTGGGGCGTGCGTGGGGTGGGTATTTGGGGCGTGGGGTGGGTATTTGGGGCGTGCGTGGGGTGGGTATTTGGGGCGTGCGTGGGGTGGGTATTTGGGGCGTGCGTGGGGTGGGTATTTGGGGCGTGCGTGGGGTGGGTATTTGGGGCGTGGGGTGGGTATTTGGGGCGTGCGTGGGGTGGGTATTTGGGGCGTGCGTGGGGTGGGTTTTTGGGGCGTGCGTGGGGTGGGTATTTGGGGCGTGCGTGGGGTGGGTATTTGGGGCGTGGGGTGGGTATTTGGGGCGTGCGTGGGGTGGGTATTTGGGGCGTGCGTGGGGTGGGTATTTGGGGCGTGTGTGGGGTGGGTATTTGGGGCGTGGGGTGGGTATTTGGGGCGTGCGTGGGGTGGGTATTTGGGGCGTGCGTGGGGTGGGTATTTGGGGCGTGCGTGGGGTGGGTATTTGGGGCGTGCGTGGGGTGGGTATTTGGGGCGTGGGGTGGGTATTTGGGGCGTGCGTGGGGTGGGTATTTGGGGCGTGCGTGGGGTGGGTATTTGGGGCGTGCGTGGGATGGGTATTTGGGGCGTGGGGTGGGTATTTGGGGCGTGCGTGGGGTGGGTATTTGGGGCGTGCGTGGGGTGGGTATTTGGGGCGTGCGTGGGGTGGGTATTTGGGGCGTGGGGTGGGTATTTGGGGCGTGCGTGGGGTGGGTATTTGGGGCGTGCGTGGGGTGGGTATTTGGGGCGTGCGTGGGGTGGGTATTTGGGGCGTGCGTGGGGTGGGTATTTGGGGCGTGGGGTGGGTATTTGGGGCGTGCGTGGGGTGGGTATTTGGGGCGTGCGTGGGGTGGGTATTTGGGGCGTGCGTGGGGTGGGTATTTGGGGCGTGCGTGGGGTGGGTATTTGGGGCGTGGGGTGGGTATTTGGGGCGTGCGTGGGGTGGGTATTTGGGGCGTGCGTGGGGTGGGTATTTGGGGCGTGCGTGGGGTGGGTATTTGGGGCGTGGGGTGGGTATTTGGGGCGTGCGTGGGGTGGGTATTTGGGGCGTGCGTGGGGTGGGTATTTGGGGCGTGCGTGGGGTGGGTATTTGGGGCGTGCGTGGGGTGGGTATTTGGGGCGTGGGGTGGGTATTTGGGGCGTGCGTGGGGTGGGTAATTGGGGCGTGGGGTGGGTATTTGGGGCGTGCGTGGGGTGGGTATTTGGGGCGTGCGTGGGGTGGGTATTTGGGGCGTGGGGTGGGTATTTGGGGCGTGCGTGGGGTGGGTATTTGGGGCGTGCGTGGGGTGGGTATTTGGGGCGTGCGTGGGGTGGGTATTTGGGGCGTGGGGTGGGTATTTGGGGCGTGCGTGGGGTGGGTATTTGGGGCGTGCGTGGGGTGGGTATTTGGGGCGTGGGGTGGGTATTTGGGGCGTGCGTGGGGTGGGTATTTGGGGCGTGCGTGGGGTGGGTATTTGGGGCGTGCGTGGGGTGGGTATTTGGGGCGTGCGTGGGGTGGGTATTTGGGGCGTGCGTGGGGTGGGTATTTGGGGCGTGCGTGGGGTGGGTATTTGGGGCGTGGGGTGGGTATTTGGGGCGTGCGTGGGGTGGGTATTTGGGGCGTGCGTGGGGTGGGTATTTGGGGCGTGCGTGGGGTGGGTATTTGGGGCGTGCGTGGGGTGGGTATTTGGGGCGTGGGGTGGGTATTTGGGGCGTGCGTGGGGTGGGTATTTGGGGCGTGCGTGGGGTGGGTATTTGGGGCGTGCGTGGGGTGGGTATTTGGGGCGTGCGTGGGGTGGGTATTTGGGGCGTGCGTGGGGTGGGTATTTGGGGCGTGCGTGGGGTGGGTATTTGGGGCGTGCGTGGGGTGGGTATTTGGGGCGTGCGTGGGGTGGGTATTTGGGGCGTGGGGTGGGTATTTGGGGCGTGCGTGGGGTGGGTATTTGGGGCGTGCGTGGGGTGGGTATTTGGGGCGTGCGTGGGGTGGGTATTTGGGGCGTGCGTGGGGTGGGTATTTGGGGCGTGGGGTGGGTATTTGGGGCGTGTGTGGGGTGGGTATTTGGGGCGTGCGTGGGGTGGGTATTTGGGGCGTGCGTGGGTGGGTATTTGGGGCGTGGGGTGGGTATTTGGGGCGTGCGTGGGGTGGGTATTTGGGGCGTGGGGTGGGTATTTGGGGCGTGCGTGGGGTGGGTATTTGGGGCGTGCGTGGGGTGGGTATTTGGGGCGTGCGTGGGGTGGGTATTTGGGGCGTGGGGTGGGTATTTGGGGCGTGCGTGGGGTGGGTATTTGGGGGCGTGCGTGGGGTGGGTATTTGGGGCGTGCGTGGGGTGGGTATTTGGGGCGTGCGTGGGGTGGGTATTTGGGGCGTGGGGTGGGTATTTGGGGCGTGCGTGGGGTGGGTATTTGGGGCGTGCATGGGGTGGGTATTTGGGGCGTGCGTGGGGTGGGTATTTGGGGCGTGCGTGGGGTAGGTATTTGGGGCGTGGGGTGGGTATTTGGGGCGTGCGTGGGGTGGGTATTTGGGGCGTGCGTGGGGTGGGTATTTGGGGCGTGCGTGGGGTGGGTATTTGGGGCGTGCGTGAGGATGAAGACCAACATGTGGGCAAGAATATTATATCACTGTCACAAGTAGACATTTTAAGTTTAACTGAAAAACCCGGCGAGAGCGAAGAAGTGCCTGATAGTATTAGTGAGATATCTGTTACTGATGTTTTAAAGAAGAAAGACTCTAGGGAAGTGAAATGTAAAGCTATACCCAAAACAAAGGCATACATTGAGAATTTAGAGTCCAATAAACAAAAAACTACAGAGCAAAAAACTACAAAACATAAACCTCAATTTGCCAGGAAGATTGACTCTCCAACAGAGGACATTATAGATGAGAGTAAAGATAATGTCTCTATAAGGCATTCATCAGACATAACAGAGGTTCGTAAACCAGGTATTGGAAGCAGGGAAGCTGAGAGTGCGTGGGGTGGGTATTTGGGGCGTGCGTGGGGTGGGTATTTGGGGCGTGGGGTGGGTATTTGGGGCGTGCGTGGGGTGGGTATTTGGGGCGTGCGTGGGGTGGGTATTTGGGGCGTGCGTGGGGTGGGTATTTGGGGCGTGCGTGGGGTGGGTATTTGGGGCTTGGGGTGGGTATTTGGGGCCTGCGTGGGGTGGGTATTTGGGGCGTGCGTGGGGTGGGTATTTGGGGCGTGCGTGGGGTGGGTATTTGGGGCGTGCGTGGGGTGGGTATTTGGGGCGTGGGGTGGGTATTTGGGGCGTGCGTGGGGTGGGTATTTGGGGCGTGCGTGGGGTGGGTATTTGGGGCGTGCGTGGGGTGGGTATTTGGGGCGTGGGGTGGGTATTTGGGGCGTTGGGGTGGGTATTTGGGGCGTGCGTGGGGTGGGTATTTGGGGCGTGCGTGGGGTGGGTATTTGGGGCGTGCGTGGGGTGGGTATTTGGGGCGTGGGGTGGGTATTTGGGGCGTGCGTGGGGTGGGTATTTGGGGCGTGCGTGGGGTGGGTATTTGGGGCGTGCGTGGGGTGGGTATTTGGGGCGTGGGGTGGGTATTTGGGGCGTGCGTGGGGTGGGTATTTGGGCGTGCGTGGGGTGGGTATTTGGGGCGTGCGTGGGGTGGGTATTTGGGGCGTGCGTGGGGTGGGTATTTGGGGCGTGCGTGGGGTGGGTATTTGGGGCGTGCGTGGGTGGGTATTTGGGGCGTGCGTGGGGTGGGTATTTGGGGCGTGCGTGGGGTGGGTATTTTGGGGCGTGGGGTGGGTATTTGGGGCGTGCGTGGGGTGGGTATTTGGGGCGTGCGTGGGGTGGGTATTTGGGGCGTGCATGGGGTGGGTATTTGGGGCGTGCGTGGGGTGGGTATTTGGGGCGTGGGGTGGGTATTTGGGGCGTGCTTGGGGTGGGTATTTGGGGCGTGCGTGGGGTGGGTATTTGGGGCGTGCGTGGGGTGGGTATTTGGGGCGTAGGGTGGGTATTTGGGGCGTGCGTGGGGTGGGTATTTGGGGCGTGCGTGGGGTGGGTATTTGGGGCGTGCGTGGGGTGGGTATTTGGGGCGTGGGGTGGGTATTTGGGGCGTGGGGTGGGTATTTGGGGCGTGCGTGGGGTGGGTATTTGGGGCGTGCGTGGGGTGGGTATTTGGGGCGTGCGTGGGGTGGGTTTTTGGGGCGTGCGTGGGGTGGGTATTTGGGGCGTGGGGTGGGTATTTGGGGCGTGCGTGGGGTGGGTATTTGGGGCGTGCGTGGGGTGGGTATTTGGGGCGTGCGTGGGGTGGGTATTTGGGGCGTGGGGTGGGTATTTGGGGCGTGCGTGGGGTGGGTATTTGGGGCGTGCGTGGGGTGGGTATTTGGGGCGTGCGTGGGGTGGGTATTTGGGGCGTGCGTGGGGTGGGTATTTGGGGCGTGGGGTGGGTATTTGGGGCGTGCGTGGGGTGGGTATTTGGGGCGTGCGTGGGTGGGTATTTGGGGCGTGCGTGGGGTGGGTATTTGGGGCGTGCGTGGGGTGGGTATTTGGGGCGTGGGGTGGGTATTTGGGGCGTGCGTGGGGTGGGTATTTGGGGCGTGCGTGGGGTGGGTATTTGGGGCGTGCGTGGGGTGGGTATTTGGGGCGTGGGGTGGGTATTTGGGGC